>NC_064774.1:29634290-29963749 GCF_011397635.1 Epinephelus fuscoguttatus
TACTTAGACAATTAACACCTTAGTGCCAGTTAAACGCCTGCGTTAAACATCTCTTTTATTAGCCTGGTGTTGCTACTCATTTTGACAAATAAAGCTTGCCTCAGGTAGACGCCTGGTCTTGTTGCCAAGCAGTCCATATTCACAGAAGTTCTTTGGAAACCATGAGCACCAAAGAAGACAGTAATTCATTCAGATTTATCAGCCTGGTAAATAAAGAGAGACAAAGTGACTTCCTACCTCTGTAGCTGTCATAAAGTCAAAATATGTGTCCATTCCTCAATTACCCGGTAAGTTATTTATATTTCTTTAGTCCGTAAAGGTCCACCAGTCAAAGGAATCAAAAGGGTTTTTCATAAAAACTAATCCAAGTTATGAATATTGTTTTAACAGGATAAAGTGGTGCTGTGTCAGTATGCCTGGTGCTGTTATCTGCAAGTGCCTTGAAACAGGTGTCATAACATAACACATAATTGATATGTTATTCGAAGCCAAATGCTCATACAAGTAATATTCATACTGGTTCAAGTAAACACTTCGATCATATTTCCCATCTTTGCTGAGCAACACTATTGTAGGAAAGGAATTAAAGCCCAGTCCCATATAGACGCCTGTGGAGTTCAGTGATTTAAGCAAATAATAGCCGGGGCTACTAATTGAATTTTTTTTTATATACTTTTACTCATTACTTTACACCTTGTTTTACTCATAGCATGCCTCTTTTGTTTCCTACAATTCCTCAGCTGTGTTTTTAAAGGCAATATACGCAGACAAACACAAGAGGGCAGTGTTGGGCTTCTGTTCCTTCACAGGTACTAAAGAGCTCAGTTTACCTGCAACTGAAAAATATGGCAAGTGTTCATATAGTCATTCATCTCTCAAAAGATACAATAGCACAGTGATGATGATGTGAAAGGATATTTTTAGTTGAGCTGATAAATTCTGACTGAAATTGCTGAGAGTAGGAGATGGCTTCTGAATGTTAACTCAAAAGCCCTGGTGCTACGTTATGCTATCCCCGAAAGAAATGTAGCCTAATATAACAGAGTAAATGTTCTTCTGTTGGCCTAATTTTCAGTTGAGAGTATCGAACAACACATTTACTTGGTATTGTTGTTCCTTGATTTGCTTCTTTGCACATGACGTCATACACCAGTGCACTTTCTAGATGGAGGGCAGGCAACTGGAGGCAAACACTACCAGCACGATGATTGGGTTGACTACCCACTTGAGCAAACACTGGGTTATGTTGTGTTTTGCCTGTGGTGCTCTGTTGTGTGCTGGTGTTATGTGCAATACATGAGAGGCTCATGTGCAATACTGTTATGTGTAGTATGTGTTTTTATGTTCTTATGGTGTATGCTTTTCATTTCTTCTGGACTATTATTGTGAGACAGCAATACTTGGGCAGCTCCTGACTTAGTGTAAGACAAATTTTGCTACGGGGTCTCTGATCTTGTACATACAGCCTGGACATTGCTGTACCATAGCTGCAGTTATTATCTTTACTGAAGTTTAAGATATTTTTGACATATACTGTACTCGACTGCGGGTCTGTTCAGGGTATCATATGACTAACAAGATGAGGCTAAAGGTGTTTTTCACATAGCCTACTTTATACAGCAAAATGTGGCTGCTGCAATGTTGCATTTTAGGAAGGTGCAGGAAATAAAATATCCTAATTAACATGCCACTGCTAGTGAAGACGTTACCAGTTATAACTAGCAGTGGATGCAAGGACACACATGCTATGTAAACATGTGTTTCCATTACACTTGTCTTTGTAAACTTGTAAACTTTTGCATTAAATATGTAAAGACATAGAGGACAAAAGAAAAGGAATTGAAAAAAAAAGTCAACAGTGTATATTTTAAAATGTTAAATTACTTTAATAAAATGATAGCACAAAGGATTTGTTTTTAAAGCACATTCTACTCTATAACAATATTCTGGGTACAGAAAGAAAGCTTGCTACTGAAAGTGTAAATGTTAGGGCATAATGTTTTAACAATGTTACAAAAACATTTTAATAATGGTACCGCCAAACATTTGTATAATGTTTTTGAAGCATGTTAGCCTACGATAAAATAAATCTGGGAACATTTTAAAAAAACCTATCACTGATAACATTTTAAGAATGTTAGGTCACCATGTTCTAATCAAAAACATTTTAAGACGGATATCACCAAACATATTTAGGTTGTTTGTAGAGAATGTTACCCTACCTTTAAGGAGAACAATTCTGAAAGAAAACGTCCCGCTGAAACATTACCAGAACATTGCACTGTAACATTCTCAATGCGTTTTAAGAACCAAAAATGTACCCAATTTTTTATGGATCACATCCAATACGAGTTTCAATTTTCTGGCCTGCTGCCTGCCTTTCCTCTATATTCAATTTGCACAGTATGTAGATTTATCACTTCCTGCCTTCGGTATGGGTTTTGAGTGTCATAAGAGTCACACTATTGAAAACAAGCAGCAGAGCAGCCCAAATTATTATGGCATGGATTCAAATTTAGCAGATTTGTCAGCTAAACATTAATTCTGTGAACTTCATCCCAGCATAGTTTAACAAAAACAGGTTTCAAGATTGGTAAAATCCAACCCTACCTATGTTATGGAACTGAAAAATAGTAACATCAGACAATTTTGCCTCTTTTTAGATGGCATGAAGGAAAATGAGTCATCCACATTTGTTGTGTTATAGTTTGAGAATGATGAAATGATTTTTGTCCTTGGCAACTATCATGTTTTTTTTTGTTTTTTATTTCTTGGATTTTTTTTTCCAAATAATGCACAGATTTTAAGGTATTCTATTATCACAGACAGCTTGAAAAATAGTGCACATGGCTACCATCAATGGGGAAAAAGTCTCCTATGGTGGCATGCCCCTGGGCCCCCCTAGGTTTTGGCTGAGCCCCAGATGTTTACAACCTCCGGCTCTGCCCGTGCTCAACATCATTACATTCCATTAAAATATTTCACACAGCTGCTACAAAAGTGTACTACAGAGAATCCCCATTCACCAAAGGTGTCAGATAATCAGAAATAAAGTTGGACTTTAGTTTCAGAGCTCAGTTTTCTTCCGTGAACTTTTTTTCTCCTTGTGGAAGACTTTCCCATCGGGCTGCTCTCTCCACTTCAGGGTGACACCACTCATTCCTTTCTCCTTCAGCCTGTCCTGGAGCTGGGAAACACAGACGGTAGCCATTTTGAAACATCAATCCACAATGTTTGTTGGAAGCTTTTATTTGGCCAGGGTGGATTTTGGGAGACTCACCTTTTTTAGGATGTTTGCTTTCACAGCAGGGTCATTCACATCCACAGAGGGGTCGTCTGGCTCGATCCTCAGCTTTACCACCTGTCTCATTAAAGGTGCTTTAACACAGAGAAAAAAAAACATGTTTGGAATTATCTTTGTGACACCACACTCATCCACCATACATATTTGCATACAGTGTACCACTTATTCTAATGTAATGCCCTCTCTTCCACTGAAGGACAGTAAACCACTCACGAGGTGGAGGGACGCTGTAGCAGACAAATGGAAATCTAGATTCACAGTGCCTCAGCTTTCCTGATTTCTGCAGAGCTGTACCACATATGATGCTCGTCGAGCTAATGTTGATTGAACCTGTGGACAAGAAGCTAAATGTGTAGCCACTCCCATCTGACCAGTACATGTTGGGGTCTCTGGACAAACCAATCCACACCCAGGCATCACTCGGCACCAAGCTGTGGATCTCCTGGTTCTCAGTGCCGCTCCTCACAGTGGCCAGATCTATGAAGTTCTCCCTGCAGTGCCTCTGAGCATCGGACCAATTCTTTCCATTCGGGACTAAAACAAACTGAGGCTCCAGCTGTGTTCCTGCAGTCAGGGTTTGGGGAAGATTTGTTAATTTCACATAATGAATTCCAAATCAATTTCTTTTCAACACTGACATGTGCCTTCCTATATCCTTACCTCTGTAACAGATAAATGGGTAGGATATTGAGCATGAATCATCCCACCACCCTCCGGCGCTTCCAATGATCACACAGAATTGATGGAATGAGTAAAAGTCTGGTTCGTTGTCAATACGGTTTTGCCAGTTCCTATATTCCGCTCCACTCCCATTGTAGCCGTCTGACCACCTCCAGTCAACTACACTGTACAGACCAATCCAGACGTCAGAGTTGTGGCCAGAAGATGAAACTGTGTCGGCAAGTTGGTCCATTTCTGTAGTGTTCTGAATGGTGGCCAGGTCTGTGTATTTCTCTCTGCAGTAGGCCTGAGCTTCAGTCCAAGTCTTTGGATCAGCAACATAGTGGTACTGACGGAGAAGGCATGAGGAGATGTGCCAGCCTGTGAGGGGAACAAGGCTTTGTTAAAGGTTTCTGTCTCCCAATACATTTGAACCTCTAAATTATGCCCACCATTCATCATTCATTCATCTGAATATGTTTTATAAGGGTGAATTCTTCTTCTTCTTCTTCTTCTTCTTCTTCTTCTTCTTCTTCTTTCAGCTGTCCCCTTTAGGGGTTGCCATAGCGAATCATCTGCCTCCATCTAACCCTATCCTCTGCATCCTCTTCTCTCACACCAACTGACTTCATATCCTCTTTCAGAACATCCATAAATCTCCTCTTTGGTAGCCTGGTTCCAGACCATAGACCCCGCCCACTCAACTGAGTAGGCTTGCATCTCTGGTCTGGCATACTTCAATGAATTTGCGATTTATCTCGTCCAAACGCTGGACGGAGCAATGAACGCCGGGGGTCTAGCGATTCGCCAATCAGCGCCATGCTGATGTCAAGCTGTACGCCAGTGGGTAATTGGTGAGGATAGCAACAATGGCGACCGCTACAGATCCTACAGACCACATTGACGATGCTATCGAGGTATTTCGCCACTACTCGCGTTAATGGAGGACCAAATTAAGGAAGCTGCTAAACTGGATTTAACGGTGATGCAGATGGGCGCGCACGACGACGGAGACATTTTAAATGGGCAATGCTCGCTTGTTTTCGGCACCCCCGAGGCATGGATACTAATGACGTCAGATTCTGGGTGAGTCGTTGATCTCTACTGATTGGTTAGGGAAAAAATCAAATTCCCTCCCCCTTGTAAATCGCCTTCAATGGAAGCCATGTCAGACTGAAGGTTCTGGGAGCTTCAGTCTGACACTCAGACTACCTCTTTGGTCTTCCTCTAGGCCTCTTGCCTGGCAGTTCCAACCTCACCATCCTTCAACCGATATATTCACTATCCCTCCTCTGAACATGTCCAAACCATCTCAGTCTGGCATCTCTTACTTTATCTCCAAAACACCTAACATGAGCTGTCCCTCTGATGTACTCATTCCTGATCCTATCTATCCTCGTCACTCCCAAAAAGAACCTAAGCATCTTCATCTCTGCTACCTCCAGCTCTGCTTCCTGTCTTTTCCTCAGTGCCACTGTCTCTAAACCAAACATTGCTGGTCTCACCACCGTCTTGTACACGTTTCCTTTTAATCTTGCTGGTACTCTTCTATCACACATCACTCCTGATACTTTTCTCCACCCGTTCCAACCTGCTTGCACACGTTTCTTCACCTATTTTCCATTGCTCTGGACTGTTGACCTTAAGTACTTAAAGGAGCAATAAGCAAAATTCATCATTTCTAGATTGAAGATTAAAAAATTGCTATGTGAAGAACTAGAGGTGTAATTTCATCTGGAGTATAGCATGACCTCACACACCCTCTCTCTGTGTTGATCTCCAGCCCATTGTTTACAAGCCCGTCCGGCTGCGTGTTCATGTACGTTCATGTGAACCCCCCCCTTCTCGGAGCCCTTGGCCCTCCCTCCCTATAAAAGGCTACAGCCGGTGAGCAATGGCAGCGCGTATTTTCGAAATGAAATGGCAGAGAGCGGAACATCCACCTGAAGACAACCAGGATCTGACATTACCTCTGAAGAAACAACGGTTATTGGCGAAGAAGTTGTCGGATAAAGAAAGGGACAGAACCCGGATTAACATTGGCCTTGCATTTCCAAGGTGGAGAGCACTGCGAGAGCTAAAGGGGCTACAATCTGACTCGGAGCTAGCTCTTCTTCTCCTGGACAGGTACAACATAAAGTCAAATGTCTGTTTTAATTAGTGTTACAGTAACATTAGGCACATGTCACTATGTCGATTCAATTAAATTTAATGTTACAATCGTTGCATGGGTTAATGTCCAGAGCTTGAGTTATTAGCGGCTTGGTCCCAGCAATGGGTCAGGTGTTACGGTTGTGTTAAGTGAGTAGCCCGGCAGCCCAGCTAACATTTGCAATTAGCATTGTAAAATGTAGCCTGGCGGGCAGCCTGGCGGCTTAGCTATTCCCCTGCCTACTTCAATGATAACGGTCCCTGTAATAAATGCAATATATTTGCTGAAATGGAGGCGAGGCTCAGTGACTAGAAGAGCTGGTAGAAGCGCTCCATAGCTGCAAGCTACTCCAATAGCCATAGTAGCTCTAGTGCTAACTCTGGGAGCTAACGCTAACATTCCTCTCTTCTCCGTGAGCCCACCAGGCTCCACGCTAGAGCTCGCCGGAGCGGAGAAGCAGGCTCCCAGAACGTTAGCATGGCAGCCGACTGGTGCTAACGCTAACGTCCCCACGCTTCTCAGCTCCGACTCACTGAGCCTGGCAGAGAAGCGTGGGGACGTTAGCACTAATGGGCTGCCATGCTAACATTCCAACTCTTCTCCGTGAGACCGTGAGCCCGGCTCCCAGCTCAGTTGGAGTTGGAGCGTTAGCGTGGTAGCCAAGGAGTGCTAACGCCAACAGGAAAGCAGGGAAATAGCTACACATAGCAGAGACCGAGAGTGAGTGAAAGACATTGCTAACTGCTAAACAAAGTGGCTGTTTAGGTTTTATTTCCTCGCCCCTGTGGCGAGTGAATCTGCCTGCAGTGAAAGCTGGGGCTAACCGGTGCTTCCTCCTCATGCTCCACTTCACTCAGCTGCTAACACAGCCAGTTAGCCTCCACTAGCTTCCCAGCTAGCGGCTGTCTGTTTGGATCCAACTGGAGCACCGAGCCCTGGTTTGTTATTCAGGTTAATGTGGGAAGAAGCAGCGGGTATATCGGGCAGCTGAGTGAAGCTGAGTGAAGCGGAGCCTGCGGAAGAAACACCGGGACCGTCTGGATGTGATAGTCCGTGCTGCGGTACTCGTCTCACCAGCACAGACGAGGCAAGTGGGAGGTGTTGGAGAGCAGAAGTAGAGGGAGGAGTGGCTCATGACACACTTTGTTTTGCTCTACATGAAGTTCACAACAGCGAACCTAATGGTGAAACGATTTCGCTTATTGCCCCTTTAAAATCCTCCACCTTCTTTATTTCTACTCCCTGTTACCTCACCATTCCACTTGGGTCCTTCTCATTCACACACATGTATTCTGTCTTGCTGTGACTTACCGTCATTCCTCTCCTTTCCAGGGCATACCTCCACCTCTTTAGATTTTCTTCCACCTGCTCCCTGCTCTCACTACAGATCACAGTGTCATCTGCAAACCTCATAGTCCATGGAGATTCCTGTCTAACCTCATCTGTCAACCTGTCCATCGCCATAGCAAACAGCAAGGGGTTCAGAGCTGATCTTTGATGTGATGACCTTAAACTCCTCTGTCACACCTACAGCACACCTCACCACTGTCCTCGCATAAATGTCCTGCATCACTCTAACATACTTCTCTGCCACTCCAGGCTTCCTCATACAATACCATAGCTCCTCTCTCGGCACACTGTCATATGCTTTTTCTAGATCCACAAAGACACAATGCAGTTCTCTCTCTGACCTTCTCTGTACTTCTCCATCAACATCCTCAAAGCAAATACTGCATCTGTAGTACTTTTTCTTGGCATGAAACCATACTGCTGCTCACAGATGCTCACTTCTGCTCTTAGTCTAGCTTCCACTACTCTTTCCCATAGCTTCATTGTATGGCTCATCAACTTTATCCCTCTGTAGTTGCCACAACTCTGCACATCTCCCTTGTTCTTAAAAACAAGCACACTTCACCTCCATCCCACAGGCATCCTCTCACTCTCTTCGACCTTGTTGAAAAACCTAGTCAAAAACTCTACTGCCACTTCTCCTAGACGCTTCCATACCTCCACAGGTATATCATCAGGGCCAACTGCCTTTCCACTCTTCATCCTATTCACTGCCCTCCTCACTGTATCCTTACTAATCTTTGCTACTTCCTGCTCCACAATGGTCACCTCTGATACTCTCTGTTCGCTCTCATTTTCCTCATTCATCAACTCTTCAAAGTGCTTTTTCCATCTTCCCATCACACTTGTGGCACCTGTCAATACATTTCCATCTCTATCCTTAATCACCCTAACCTGCTGCACATCCTTCCCACCTCTATCTCTCTGCCTTGCCAACCTGTACAAATCAGTCTCTCCCTCCTTACTGTCCAACCTATCATACAAGTCGTTGTACGCCCTTTGTTTGGCCTTTGCCACCTCTGCCTTCACCTTACGCTGAATCTCCCTGTACTCCTGTCTACTCTTTTCAGTCCTCTCAGTGTCCCACTTCTTCTTAGCTAACCTCTTTCTCTGTATATACTCCTGCACTTCCTCATTCCACCACCAGGTCTCCTTATCTCCTTTCCAACCAGGTGACACACCAAGTACTCTCCTACCTGTCTCTCTGATAACATCAGCTGTAGTTGTCCAGTCATTTGGGAGCATCTCCTGGCCACCCAGAGCCTGTCTCAACTCCTCCCTGAAAACCACACAACCCTCTTCCTTTTTCAGCTTCCACCACTTTGTCCTCTGCTCTGCCTTTGTCCTTTTCATCTTCCTCACCACCAGAGTCATCCTACACTCTACCACCTTATGCTGTCTAGCAAACACTCTCCTTCAGATTACATCATCTACACACTACCTGTGTGCTCCTACCTCCACTCTTATAAATCACCTTATGTTCCTGCCTCTTCTGGAAGTATTCACTACAGCCATTTCCATCCTTTTTGCAAAGTCTGCTACCATCTGTCCTCCTGCGTTCCTATCCTGGATACCAAACCTGGTATCTGTTCTGTTCCCTGCCCCGACATGTACATTGAAGTCTGGACCGATCACCACTCTCTCACCTCTAGGGATATTCTGCATCACTTCATCGAACTCACTCCAGGATTTCTCCTTCAGATGGTTTTACATCAGATGCCCTTCCTGACACAACCCTCTGCATTTATCCGGGCTTGGAACCGGCCCAATGAGAACACTGGCTTGTGCCCCTTGAGCTTTGTAACATTTTAAATTTTGGACATTGCTTTATGAGAGTGAATTATCACTGTAATTTCCCAAATCCCTGATAGAGTGCAGCCTAGTTGCCAGAAGAAAATGGTGGCATTGTACATTTGTGCAAACCACGGATACATTTGTACATTTCATATCATATCAACATTGTGAGGTGACTTTGTCAGCTGGAGGTGAATGGGATGGTAGATGATGTGGCGCCAAAGTGAGACACCTGCCAAGCTGCAGACCACTGTTCAAGACCAACAAACAACAAAACCATTTGCAGCATCTTGACCATAGACCATGGAAAAAATACACTGGAATTCTTAATTTAGGTGGTGTTCCCCTTTAAGTAAAGGGTCTGAACATAGACCACCAGAACATTTTTTATACTAAGAAGCCTCAGGGATCCCAGCATAAAAATAAATATATTTAACTCCTGATAATACACTTTTTTGTCATAAAATAGACCAAGTACACATAATTTAAAGAAATGTTCAAAAGAATATTTTGGGGGGTAGTCTAGTCTTTTGGGTGCATTACCTTAAAGCAAAAAATGGTTCATGGGGTTAGTGGATAACGCTTAGAATAAAGGCGTTTTACATTAACATGTTTTAGCCAGCTGACAACTTATTTTAAGAAGTTGATCACAATCAAAAAATATTTTTGAGTAGGCAGGAATTAAGATAAATAAGTTGGAATATCTTGAATAAAATTAAATTATTTGACAGCTAAATATGACCACAACTTTTGGATAAATATTAAGTTGGTTCAACTTAATTAGGTTTTTTTGAGGTAAGAGCAAATCATGTTGGTTGTATTTAACCGAGTTTGTCAGATGATAAGAGACTCATATGCCAGAGCTGGAACTACTTAAAAAGATGCATGCAAATTGTTACCTTTTTTCAGTTGAACCAGTGAATTATTTTAGCGTGCAGTACCATAATCGTAAGAAAAGACAAAGGAGGGTTATTGTTTAAAATGTTAGTCAAATTAAATACAACACTTATGGAAATATTCAAAAACCTTTGACTTTTAAATGCATGCTATTTGAAATAGGAAAACAAATCAACTATTTACATAGTATTTGTTTGTCTTAACATTACCACTGTCCACCGCTGTGGAACAGCCTTCAGGAATGAATGCATTAAAGAGTGCAAACAAACTTAACATCAACAATTTATCAAACTAAACTATCATAACCATCATCAAAGCAATATAATGAGTTATATTTCAGTGTTTGATTATTTGTTCTTGTTTGCAGTGTCCTGGTGTGTGTCTTTCCTGACATACTGTAGGTCACCACCATTTGCTGTGTTGCTGCTGGGTTGCAGTTTGTCGTCTTCCAATCTACTAAATTCTGATTCATCCTCACTAACATCAACTGGGAGTGTTAATTTTACCCTCTTCTGCTTTGAAGAGTCATATGATAATATTGCATTTGTTCTTTAAATGAAAGACAAATGTGTGTACTGTTATAGAGACTATAAAGTGCTATAGCCTGAAATGTATTACCATTAACAATACTAAATGTATCTATGTTCATTTGTAAAGATAAAAAGAAAATTATGATGACTGTCATGCTTTTGAACGGTATATAAACCTGAATACACAGTACCAAAACAAGATATGGTAGGGTTCAATAAATGTACAGTGTTGCTTCAAGGCAACATTTTCATTTTAACAATTTTCTATTACTTGATTATCAAATAAAGCATATTAAACAACTAAAAACCAAACTTTACTCATCTCTTTTATTGTAAATCCAATGATTTCCAGATTGCAAAATGACAGAAAAGTTTTAAAACCTTTTTTTTAGAGAGTTGATGAAGCTGAGCCATGCAAAGGATGCCCCCAAAAAGGGACTCAACATAGCCTTGAGAAAGTCATGCTGAACTATAAAGAGTGTAAATGTGTTTGTGTCTGTGGAAATGGCCAAAAAATAGGTTTGTTAAGGCAACACAGTACCAAAGAGTGTTAAAATATTTTTTCAAACTAAATAGGACAACACTTGTGACTTCACTTATTCTTTCAGTGTTACCGTATTATAAAATAATAGGCAGTCAGACAATAACAATATCAAACAATTCACTGACCTGAGAGAATCAAGACACCCAGCCAGATTCTTTCCATGGTGATGCTGCTCTGTGGACTGTGTGTGTCAATGTATGGAAAAGGAAGCTCAACCAACATCATAGGCAAATCTATAGTAAGTCAACACCAGCTCCTCTACCATCTAAGTTTAAAGAGCTACCACACCCTTCATGCAAAAAGCAATGTGATGGATGACTCGGTTGATGGGAATATAGACAGTGATTTAAGCACAGATAAAACAAAACAATGAGCTGGAGTTACAGTGCAGTTTGTCAAAAATGTCATATTATAGAATATTCAAAATATTGTTAAAGGTATATATCGGAAAAATAGTATAATACGTCCAAAAAAGTCATTGTCGCATGTCAACAAAAACTCATGAGGAAGTCATAGGATAGTATGTTGAAAAAAGTCATTGTATAGCATGTCAAAAAACTGTCACAAAATCACAGTATAGCATGTCGAAACACATAAAAAGTCATAGCATGGTATGTCAAAAGAACCTATTGTATGGCATGATGAAAAATGGTTTCAAAAGTCATAAATAATAACAAAAGTCACAAAAAACTCATGATAAAGCATGTAAAAAAAAAACTCAAAAAGAAGTCGTCACAATATAACATGTCAAAAACCTAGTCATAGCATAGTTTAAAAATCTGTTGAAAAAGTCAGTCGTGAGCATGTGAAAAAAAATTAAAGTACAGCACATAAAAACTCATAAAGAAGTCACAGTGTAGTATGTCCAAAAAGTCAAAGTATAGCTAGTCAATTAAAGTCACAGTATAGTATGTTAAAAATATTTATAGTATAGTTTTGTTTTTTCGTTGTTTTTTTTAATGTATTGGGACTGTAATTTATGATTACTCATTGTTAAGTATTCTAGTATGTACTTGTTTGATTAATGGATAAATGGTTGGGTTTACAATGTGTCAGGAGTAGGAAACCTTATGATGAGACCAATAAGACTACATCACACATTGAAAAACTCCACTGAAATAAACAATATGTCAAATGTCTTTTACCCAGTAGGTTTTATTGTCACATATTTGCATGTAGAACATTATGTGCTATTGATAGTATGTCATTGTAAGGCAAAATAAATATTTAAGTCAGCATTATTCTACAATCAAAATCAATAATTCTCCAGTCACGTCACATCACTCTATATGAAATACCCGTCACATAAATGCCATCCGTGAGCCCAGAGATGACATTAAGCCTAATGTCACACCATGAGATACATTAGTATTTGTGTCAACAAAAATATCTGATGGTTCGGCGTGTTGGACAAGACATTTATTAATTATTTTATTGTAGCATATTGTACAAGAATATTATGTATACATTCAGTGCAGGGCTCTGCTATTATAAATTGTAATATATGTAACAGGGATTATAAATAACCGCACTCAGATGTTGAAAATGTTTCTGAAGATATTAAAACTAACAGTACACAGTAATTGCAGCCCCATATATGTTGTTTTTTTAAAGGCAATATAGTAATAAACTCATACAAACAGAAGAGGGCAGTGTTGCACTTTAATTCCCTCGCAGGTACCTGAAGCGCTCAATTAATTTGCAATTTAAAAAGATGATGTGTGTTCACTGTCAGTGGTCATCCAAAAGATATAATGACACAGTGATGACCATGAATCGGAAAAAAAAAACTCTTAACTGAGCTGACAGATTCTGACTAAATTTGAAATTGCCTAAACATCAGGGACAATGTCCCTGATTTGAAATTAGAACAACCCAGATTATTATCTCATGGATTTGAATGTAGCAGCTTTATTAGCTAACCAAATCCAAACTGTCACGGGTCATCAAACATGCAAGTAAAATAAGAGGCATCACACAGTCCTCTTTCTTAGACCTCCACACTCAGGCAGTCAGACAGAAAGCCGCCACCATCATACACAACCCTTCACATCCGCTCCTCAGCTCATTTCAACTCCTTCCTTCAGACCGTAGATACAGGCTCCCTCGAACAAGAACAAACTTAGTCAAAAAATCATTCATTTTATCCGCCATCAGCATCATCAACAACTCACAATGAAATCTTTTAATGTCCTCACTGTATTTATTCTGCATTGATGTTCTATGTTTAAACTGTGTTTTAACTTGTGTTTTTATTCTATGTACATTTGTGAGCACGTCAAAGACGAATTTCCGTTGCTTCTTGCAAGGGACAATAAAGGTTTTCTGATTCTGATTCTGATGCATTGTGTGAACTCCACTCCAGCACAGTTTCACAACAAAAATAGGTTTCAAGATTAGTAATGCTTTTTACACCAAGTTTCTACCCTAAATAGTGACATCAGACAATGTTTGCCTCTTTAGGTGGCAGGCGTAAAAATGAGTCATCCACAACATTTGCCGTGTTAAACCCTATATTTTGTTCCTTGGAAACTATCATATTTTGCCCAATTTATGTACAGATTTTTAGGTCTTCTATGATCTTAAGTTGATTGAAAATAGAGCATATACTTTAGCTGCTGTAATGGGGAAAAAAATTTCCCTGTAGTAGCATGCCCCTGGGCCCCCTAGGTTTTGGCTGAGCCCCAGATGTTTACAACCTCCGGCTCTGCCCGTGCTCAACATCATTACATTCCATTAAAATATTTCACATAGCTGCTACAAAAGTGTACTACAGAGAATCCCCATTCACCAAAGGTGTCAGATAAACAGAAGTAAAGTTGGACTTTAGTTTCAGAGCTCAGTTTTCTTCCGTGAACTTTTTTTCTCCTTGTGGAAGACTTTCCCATCGGGCTGCTCTCTCCACTTCAGGGTGACTCCACTCATTCCTTTCTCCTTCAGCCTGTCCTGGAGCTGGGAAACACAGACGGTAGCCATTTTGAAACGTCAATCCACAATATTTGTTGGAAGCTTTTATTTGGCCAGGGTAGATTTTGGGAGACTCACCTTTTTTAGGATGTTTGCTTTCACAGCAGGGTCATTCATATCCACAGAGGGGGCGTCTGGCTCGATCCTCAGCTTTACCACCTGTCTCATTAGAGGTGCTTTAACACAGAGAAAAAAAACATGTTTGGAATTATCTTTGTGACACCAAACTCATCCACCATACATATTTGCATACAGTGTACCACTTATTCTAATGTAATGCCCTCTCTTCCACTGAAGGACAGTAAACCACTCATGAGGTGGAGGGACGCTGTAGCAGACAAATGGAAATCTAGATTCACAGTGCCTCAGCTTTCCTGATTTCTGCTGAGCTGTACCACATATGACGCTCGTCGAGCTAATGTTGATTGAACCTGTGGACAAGAAGCTATATGTGTAGCCACTCCCATCTGACCAGTACATGTTGGGGTCTCTGGACAAACCAATCCACACCCAGGCATCACTCGGCACCAAGCTGTGGATCTCCTGGTTCTCAGTGCCGCTCCTCACAGTGGCCAGATCTATGAAGTTCTCCCTGCAGTGCCTCTGAGCATCGGACCAATTCTTTCCATTCGGGACTAAAACAAACTGAGGCTCCAGCTGTGTTCCTGCAGTCAGGGTTTGGGGAAGATTTGTTAATTTCACATAATGAATTCCAAATCAATTTCTTTTCAACACTGACATGTGCCTTCCTATATCCTTACCTCTGTAACAGATAAATGGGTAGGATATTGAGCATGAATCATCCCACCACCCTCCGGCGCTTCCAATGTTCACACAGAATTGATGGAATGAGTAAAAGTCTGGTTCGTTGTCAATACGGTTTTGCCAGTTCCTATATTCCGCTCCACTCCCATTGTAGCCGTCTGACCACCTCCAGTCAACTACACTGTACAGACCAATCCAGACGTCAGAGTTGTGGCCAGAAGATGAAACTGTGTCGGCAAGTTGGTCCATTTCTGTAGAGTTCTGAATGGTGGCCAGGTCTGTGTATTTCTCTCTGCAGTAGGCCTGAGCTTCAGTCCAAGTCTTTGGATCAGCAACATAGTGGTACTGACGGAGAAAGCATGAGGAGATGTGCCAGCCTGTGAGGGGAACAAGGCTTTGTTAAAGGTTTCTGTCTCCCAACACATTTGAACTCCCAAATTATGCCCACCATTCATCATTCATTCATCTGAATATTTGTCCTGAGACATTGCTGCGTTTCCTGCCAGGATAGTGCCATGGAAAGAGCCATTAAAGCCTGTGGCACTACATAACAAAATGAGTATTTTAAGACAAAATGTCATGCTCTCCCTAACCAAATGGTTTTTGTCCCTAAAGCTAACCACTGTTAATGACAAAGCTGTTCAAAGTTTTAACTTATCCGCTACATAATAATGTACAAATGTAACGCATCTGTGGTTTGCAGGAACATACTGCGATTTGGATGTAGGAAAGAGTTGCCTGATTGCGGGCAGGTTTAAATTACTTAAGATGAGCAGGCACAGTACAGATATAGCTTTGTACTACACTAAGTACTGTTTTGAGGTATTCAATCATGAAGGGGAACTTGATTCTTCATCAACTGACAGCTTCAGGCTGCCTCATTAATATCCCCCAGACAACCATAATATATGTTTTTTCTTACATTTTTCGAATTATTATTATTTTATTAGTTTTGTCCTCGTTTGAGTCTCTTAAATTTTCTTAGTGGAGATTTTTTCTTTTTTGATTACACAGGCCTTTATTCCTTTCTTTGAGATGGGTTAAGCCCCTTCTTATCAAATTTGCAGCTATTAAACAACAGAATCCCTATTTTTATACTGTACATGTTATTTAAACATTTTTTGGTATCTTGCTTGTATATTGTATGAGTGCCATTATGATCATCAGCTGTGTCTCCAATGATGATCCCCAATGATGAACACTTGCACACACTTGTCTAATCACTGACCTGACAAAGAGCCCGTTTGGGCTCGAAATGTTGTCTTTATCTATTATGTAATCTTTAGTTATTAGTAGTCACTCAATAAAAGAATTCTTCTACCGGGAGCTGCAGTGTTGCGAGTCTTGTACCTGCCTACTTTTACTTTACGGGCTCAGCACCTATGAATGAGATGCACTTTTCTTCTTTTCTGCAGGTATTCAATCATGCCACAACTTTGGAGGGCCCTTACCCCTGAGTTTGGAACCACTGGACAAAATTATTTAACTGTTTGTTAAGTATTTAAACTAGCAACATTAAAAGGCGGTTACACCTCTCTTTTGATTTTTAAGTAGGCTCTCAACACAGATAGTCTGTCGGGGGTCCCAGCACAAAAATAAATATTTTTTAAACTAACCAGGACAACGCCTGTGACTTTAATATTAGGGTATCATAAGGTAATAAGCAGTCAGACATAAATAATATCCAAGAATTACTGACCTGAGAGATACAAGACACCCAGCCAGATCCTTTCCATGGTGATGCTGCTCTGTGGACTGTGCGTGTCTATGTATGGCTCTGAAAGGAAACTCAACCAAGATTACTGATAGGCAAATCTAAAGTAAGTCAACACCCACTCCTATTATGTTACTGGTAAAGTTTATAGGTCCGTGGGCTCTTTATGCAAAAAACAGGATGGCTTCATGGCAATGTTGACAGATATTTGCAAAAATGAATGTCTGCCTTTCTCTGAATATTCAAAGTAAAGACTTTTCTGTCCGGAAGGTTTAGTTATGTATTTCCAAGGAAGCCAATCGCAGATCTTTGTGTGGTTTTCATATTCTGATCAAGTTTGCAAGAATATTCAAAACAGACCACATTTTTGTTTTTATAATGAAAGATCGGAATTTTTCTCCATGCGCTCTGTCTGTCTCTCAACCAGCTAAAACAATTTCCTACATCATTCAGAATGCCTTTCAACGCCTGTGAGATGCAAGTATGAAAGTGTTGCTTTCAAAGATTAGTGTATGGGCAGAGACATTTTCTTATCTAGTAATTTGGTATGTAAATAATGGGACAGCAATGTGTAGTTATTTGTCATGTTGTTTTTTGTTTGTTTTAAATCAATTTTAAACACAATTAAAATCAAGTCATTACGTTAAGTTTTATCTTCTTGAAGATACATTTCATGAATAAAATAGCTTTTTAGGAAAAGACATTGCTTTTGTATTTATTTGCTTTTTTTTTTTTTTGGATAATGAAATGAGATAGAACAATCTGGAGAATATTTACAAAGCTGAAAATAAAGGAAAACACACCAGGGGCTCAAAATTCACTGCATCTTCTTACTTGAGTTGGGTAATAAAAGATCCCTTCCTTATGCGCTTTCAGTATAAGTAAATGGGGACAAATTTTTCAGTACTTATTTCATGCAAAAATGTTCTTGTAAAGCTGTTAAAATAAACAAATTAAGTGGACTTCTTCCAAAGTTAGTCTTCAAAGTTCTTTTGTTTCTGAAACTGCTGCGCACTTTCTTCTGCTGCAGCTGTCAGTCAGTAGGTAGGTGTACAAACTGTTTGTGCACATTTCAAGTCCTCTGAATAGGAACTAGAATATATTGTCAGATGTCTCTCAGGTGTAGAAGTTGAGTTGTGCTCCCCCTAACCATTTCAGTTATTTACAGGTTTAACAGTGACACATTGTTTCTTATAGCATGCTGGCTTGATCATTGTTAATGTGTTGAGATCTCCCTGCTGCTTCAGTTTCTGTCTTGTTGCCTTTGTCTTCACATGGCAAGTCACTATAAAGCTGCATGTGTCAATGGGAACTCTTTTTCTTGTGTGCCTCTAAGCCAGTGGAAGCCATGACCAGGCATTATGTTTTTGGGTTGTCCGCACAGCTGTGCGTCCATCTTTTTCTTGTGAACCCACGAGCTCAAGACATCTTGAGGGACGTTCTTAAAGTTTGGCACAAACTTCCGCTAACTAAACTGATTAGAATTTGGTGGTCAAAGGTCACTGTGACCTCATCTATCATTTTTGTAAATGTGGTCTCTTAGGAACACCTTGAGGGAATTTCCTCAAATTTGGCACAAACGTCCACTTGCACACAACAATGAACTGAATAGTATTCACTGATCAAAGGTAAAGGTCACTGTGACCTTGTATCCCTCTCATTCTTGTGAATGCAATCTTTCATGGAGGTTTTAAGGAAATTTCCTTAAATTTGGCACAAACATCCACTTGGACTCAAGAAAGAACTGATCAGAATTTGGTAGTCAAAGATCACTTTAACCTTACAAACCATAAATCAGGAATTCATGCGTTAATTCTGACAAAATTTCACTCAAATGTCTGATAGGATTTTATATCCACATGGATATGGTCAACTTCACTATGACATCATGATGTTCCGCAAAAACACTTTTCTGGCCATTACTCATCATAACTCAGGAATTTAAACAAGTTTGTATTATTATCCATTTACTTTTGTTTTGTTTATTGTATTTTCCCCTCCCTCTTTTGTGTTTATTATCTTGCTTGGCAAGCAGGGCTGCGCAGAATCCATCACAGCACAATACACGCCAGCTAGAGGTGCGTCCATTATCCATTAATTATCCCCTAAAGTCCCATTGAAAACATCAGTTTCATCATAATTAATGGGAAAAGTGTATTAATGGGCACAGCTGATCTCCAATAACATCTGAACTATTTAATCATAATGTTTCTCTTCAAGAATTGACTGCAGTGATTTCTTCATCCAAATCATCAACGTGTCTCTTAGACCCCATCCCAACTAGGCTACTTAAGGAGGTCTTACCTATAGTTAACACTCATATATTAGATATGATCAATATATCCTTATTAACAGGCTATGTACCACAGTCTTTTAAGGTAGCTGTAATTAAACCTCTACTAAAAAAGCCCACCCTGGATCCAGAGGTGTTAGCCAACTATAGACCAATATCTAATCTTCCCTTTATGTCAAAGATCCTTGAGAAAGTAGTCGCAGACCAGCTGTGTGATTTTCTCCAGGATAATAATTTATTTGAGGAATTTCAGTCAGGATTTAGAGTGCATCATAGCACTGAGACAGCTCTAGTTAAAATTACAAATGACCTTCTGATTGCTTCAGACAAAGGACTCGTCTCTGTACTTGTTTTATTAGATCTTAGTGCGGCGTTTGACACAATTGACCATCAAATTCTGCTGCAGAGACTGGATCACTTAATTGGCTTAAAAGGTTCAGCACTAAGCTGGTTTAAATCTTATTTATCTGATCGCTTTCAATTTGTTGACGTTCGCAATGAACCATCCTTACGTACTAAAGTTTGTTTTGGAGTTCCGCAAGGTTCTGTGCTCGGACCAATCCTGTTTACTCTATATATGCTTCCGTTAGGTAACATCATTAGAAATCACTCTATAAATTTCCATTGTTATGCGGATGATACTCAGTTGTATTTATCAATGAAGCCAGAAGAAAGCAATCAATTAACTAAACTCCATAATTGCCTTAAAGACATAAAAACTTGGATGAGCACCAATTTCCTGATGTTAAATTCAGACAAAACTGAAGTTATTGTTCTTGGCCCCAAACAACTCAGAGACTCTTTATCTGACCCCTGCCACTACCGTAAGAAACCTCGGAGTAACATTTGATCAAGATTTGTCTTTTAATTCTCATTTAAAACAAACCTCACGGACTGCATTTTTTCATCTGCGTAATATTGCGAAAATTAGGCCTATCCTGACCCTAAAAGATGCAGAAAAATTGGTCCACGCTTTTGTTACCTCAAGGCTGGATTATTGTAACTCTCTATTATCAGGTAGCTCTAGTAAGTCCTTAAAAACTCTCCAGCTAATTCAGAATGCAGCAGCACGTGTACTAACAGGAACTAATAAACGCGATCATATCTCTCCTGTTTTAGCTTCTCTGCACTGGCTCCCTGTAAAATCCAGAATTGAATTTAAAATCCTACTGTTAACTTATAAAGCTCTAAATGGTCAAGCTCCGTCATATCTTAGAGAGCTCATAGTGCCATATTATCCCACTAGAACACTGCGCTCTGAGAACGCAGGGTTACTCGTGGTCCCTAAAGTCTCCAAAAGTAGATCAGGAGCCAGAGCCTTTAGCTATCAGGCTCCTCTCCTGTGGAATCATCTTCCTGTTACGGTCCGGGAGGCAGACACCGTCTCCACATTTAAGACTAGACTTAAGACTTTCCTCTTTGATAAAGCTTATAGTTAGGGCTGGCTCAGGCTTGTCCTGTACCAGCCCTTAGTTAGGCTGACTTAGGCCTAGTCTGCCGGAGGACCCCTCTATAATACAGCCGGGCCCCTTCTCTCCTTCTCTCTCTCTCTCTCGTATCCTATTACTGCATCTAGCTAACCCGGCCATTCTGGATGTCACTAACTCGGCTTCTTCTCCGGAGCCTTTGTGCTCCACTGTCTCTCAGATTAACTCATATCACAGCGGTGCCTGGACAGCGTGACGTGTGTGGTTGTGCTGCTGCCGTGGTCCCGCCAGATGCCTCCTGCTGCTGCTGCCATCATTAGTCATTAGTCATACTTCTTCTGTTATTATACACATATGATTATTGTCACACATGTATACTGCCAGGTATTAATACATACTTTCAACATATTGTACCGCAGTAACCAGAACTATAACTATAATATTATTACTTCCATTAATGTTGTTGTAAGATACTGTCATTACCTGCATATCTCTCTCTCTCTCTCTCTCTCTCTCTCTCTCCCTGTGTCATATGGATTACTGTTAATTTATCATGTTGATCTGTTCTGTACGACATCTATTGCACGTCTGTCCGTCCTGGAAGAGGGATCCCTCCTCAGTTGCTCTTCCTGAGGTTTCTACCGTTTTTTTCCCCCGTTAAAGGGGTTTTTTTTGGGGAGTTTTTCCTTATCCGCTGTGAGGGTCTTAAGGACAGAGGGATGTCGTATGCTGTAAAGCCCTGTGAGGCAAATTGTGATTTGTGATATTGGGCTTTATAAATAAAATTGATTGATTGATTGATTGATTGATTTAAACACTGTTATATTTTCCATCATCACTGATAAGATCAACTTTAGCATGCCTGGAGGCTAACAGTGTCCCCTGCCCCTTTTGTTTGCGTGTTCTATACCTTACTTTCTCTATGTGCTATGCTGTGATACAGTTAACAGGTGTAGTTTGGTAGACAAACAAAAAGTTCCTATGTGAAAATGTCATCTACAAAGTCTGTGGATTATCTTGGCTAACTGGGCCATGATTTATGGAAAGAGACATTACTGTTCAGTTTCTCAAATGCATTTTTAGTGCTTTGAGCACCACAAGCTGAGTGCCATCTAGTTCCATTATAGTGACATGGCAGTCACAGCCGATACGGCCGATATCTCTATAACAGACACTCTGCAACTCACTCCAAACCAATCTAGAGAGATAAATAGCACTAAAAGTAAGAGGGAAAAAAAGATATGTGTATTTGTGGGGGTGAACTGTCCCTTTAAATGTATAATTGCATAGCATCATAGGTTCTATATAGGTTGGATAAAAGAAAACCCACATCCATTTTTTGAACAATCATGTTAAATAATTTAATCATCTAATATTCTGACCATGCAGAGGTAGAAGATTACTGCTATACAACTGGGCGAGGAGTCACTTGGTAGCAGTAGTACAACATTCCCCTCAACTCCCCAACCTCCTGCACCCCAACATCTGCTGCCAACAGCCCAGGCTCCTGTGCCTCAGTCTCCAGCCACAGCAGCCTGGCATCAGGGTCCTCATCCGAGAACTGGAGCAGAGATCCAGAGCTCCGCAACACCTTCAAACACTGTTTCAACACCAGACTGGCCTTCTTTCTCCCCTCCTTAGACCTCAACAAGGCGTCTGTGGTGCCTTTATCAACTATAACGTCCACACTGCTACAACCACAGTGCTTGTGAAGCTGCGTGCAGTCCAGCTCTACAAACTCAAGCTGCGAAGAAACATTGAGAGGTTGAATGGCTTCGGCTTGGATGTGTTCTTGCATGAGTCGCACAGCCACGGGGGAAATGTCAGCACAAGTGACCCGGACCGGGAGAGGAGAGTGTCTGTAAATACAGGGCCCCAAAGCTGAAGTGCCACAGCCCATATCCAGGACTTGGAGCAGAGCATCTGGGTGGACCTTGGTCTGTAAGAGGGGCATAATAAAGTCCCGAAGAGCATCGAAGCCAAAGAACCACTCAAAGTTTTTGAAGGTGTTAGTCCTGCTGCTGTTCTCAGTGTAGAAGCGGTCCCAGGTTGCCTTCTTATCCATGTTTTCAATCAGCTCAGCTAGGCAGAAACACATGGGATTATAAGAGTTAGTTAGTGAACATTAGCAGTGTAACATACACCTGAAGTTAGTGCCTACATAGTTGTCATATATTGAGGGACTTTATGCCAAACTTTATTAAAAATCTGTCAATTTAATATCTCCTTGCTTATAAAAAATGTCTTTCCTTGTAACACATGATTTAAGAGCTGTTCTTAGGTCCGTAGCAGCCACTACTGAAATCTGCATGAAGACAGCCTACCAAACTAACCATCTTTAAATTTAGTGACTGTTTTAGAGACGTAATTATGGTGGCTGAGACAGTGTGAATGAACAGAATATCCAAAATGCTTTGCAAACTGAAAAATAAGAAGCACATTAACAGAATTAGTCACATATTTATTACATTTTTTACAGGATAACTAGTGATCTGTAACTGATTACTTTTCAAATGTAACCTTCCCAGCACTGATCACTGACTTCACATGTGGAGTGTTTTGATTTTGGCATTCGTGTTGTGACATTTGTGTTTGTCTCTTCCAGTGGTGCAAATGTGTTTTTATTTGCACAGCATTTTGGATATGCAGTTCGTCTGAATCATCTTGGCCACTGTAGGTATTTACTTAAATGTATGGCCCTTTTGAGGCTGCATTTTATGGTGCTATTGAATCATAATGTGTTACACTGACCAGAGTTTTTATGTTGTCCATTCCATTTATATCAGTGAGGGTAGGCAACAGCCACAACCTCTAAAATGTACAAACTATCCATTAAAATGATCATGATATTGAACACCTCTCAGTTTCAACAAAAAGGGACTGTTCGTTATTTATTTTTGGTTAGGGAAGGCACATACTAAATTAAATGGTCGTATTTTGTATTTATTTTACCGCCCATTTTGCAAGGTTTAAAGGCATGTTTTTCTTTTTTTTTTAAATTGCTAAAATGATACCATTTATCACAACCAGAAACTGTAAAAAACTGAAATTATCATTGGATTTTTCAAATTTCCAGGGGTCCTTGGACACATAATGTGTGATGAATACTTCTGTCAGAATTTTTTTTTTTTACCAAATCTAAGCTCAAAGGCACTATGTGTAACAATTTCAGTTGGTCTTTGAGACAAACAAATTTTGCAGTCAAAAGTGTGTCTTAGCACATGTGTATTTACCTCCATCATATACATTGCGACCGGTGTCTCATCATGTATGTGCGCCATCTTGAAAATACAGGTACGTACAGGGACATACTTGAGAAATACGGAATCGCCTTTTGGGTTTTCACTTGTTGTTTTCCGGTTTACGCCTGCAGGTAGAGTGACGAAAAGCAGCAGCAAGCAGGCTACTCACAAGTGCCGGTGCATTTGAAAAGGCCACGTGACCGGCGATTTCAAAAAATGAGGGTCAACATCGGGGTAGCTTTTCCCAGGTGGAGAGAGCTGCTGAAGGAGAATCACAGCTAACAGCGGCTAACAGCTGTTTTTACACCCGCCCCAACAGTCCTACATTGTAAACACAGCCAGCATGGTGAGGAGGGGGTTTGTCAACTCGCGTTGTGTGTCTGTGTAGGAGCCTGAACGAATACTCCATGAAGTATCGGATGACATGGTTTCATCAATGTTATCATAGCTTTTTGGTACACAGCAGCTACCGCTGTTGCAATACGCATTTGAAACAGTGAGGCGCTAGAGTGCGCTATCCATTTGAATGCAATATACAATCTCAAAACTAGATGGGAGAAATTCCTACACAGTGCCTGTTTAAAATAGTAATATTCCATTAAAAATCACTTTATTCTATGTCTCGTTTAAAATTTGGCCAAAAATATAACATTTTAACTAACTAACCAGCAGCACGACAAGAGTGGAAAAACCAAGGCTTTTTTCAACTCTAGGATTTTGTCTTGTACTTTAAACTTTAAAACATCAAAGGGTAAGCTTTAAACATCTAATAAAAAATATCTGTAGCTTCGAGGAGTGTCAATTTTTATTTATTTTCTATTTTTTTTAATCACACCCCAGCCACTCCCCTCCTCTGGTAAGTAAAGAACAGTCCCTAACCTTTCATGAAGGTTACGTTAATATTTCACGGTGATGCAGGACATTTGTAGACATCAGTGCATCAGTTTTAGCCTGCTGTAACGTTAGCTAAACTGGCAATTAAGTGTTAAGTTAATGTGTTAGTGTACAACTTAAGAGGGAAAAGTAAGTGCTACTTGATGGTAACTTCCTGTCCGTATCAACAATATAGCTCCTTCATTAATTTTTAGTGACCTTATCATTGTCAACGTGACAAGAACCTGTGCACAAACTTGCACACAACTGCACATTCACGCTATGTGAAATTATCCCATGTCATTTAAGTGAACTAGCGAGTCACACATAACGTCATAGCTAACCCACTGTAGCTAGCTAACCAGCTAACGTTTGTTGACAGCAGTGGCACTGCCATGTGTCTCCTGCCGTTACGACACCGACACAGAAACATTTCAGTAAATATCTAAAATCGGATACTTCATAAGGTTTAAACGTAACTTACTTGTAAGAGAGGAGTGATGCCGTACACAAGCTGCAACAAATCTCCTGCCTGACAATGTCAACGACTTGATAAACATTTTCCCTCAGCGACTTTGCCTGTCTTTACTCTTGTCCAAAGAAGAGCTCTCACTCTGCCCGTATTTCTTACTACCAACGGCAACTGTTAGCGTTCCTGAAAACGGGAACGAGATGGCATCCACCGTTGAGGAGACGGTCTTTGACTGCGCTTGTTTAAGAGCAGGTGTAAATGCTGCCATATAGATGAAACATGATCAACCTTGTGTTTTACAATGTCATTTTTTTTCTTGTTAAGTTATTATTGTTTCAGTCATTTAAAAAAATGAATTTCCCCTCGGGGATAAATAAAGTATATAAAATTATGAAAAGAAAACAAATGAACAAGCAAAAATGTATGTGTGGTTTCAGCTTTCCAAATGTGAGAATTTTCTGCTTTTCCTTTTTTAGATCAGTGCAAACACTGTATCTTTGAGTTCTGGGGTGTTGCTAAAAATGCTGTTTGAAGATGTCACACTGGATTCAGACAAGTTTTACATTTCTGAGCTATATAAACAAATGTAGGTGATTAATTGAAAGAGAAGGGACCAAGTCATTGTTTTCAAGTTACAAGTGTTTGCACTCAAGTCCAACCTTGTGCCCCAAGTCGAGACAGGTAAGGCCTTTTTCAAGTCCCAAGTCAAGTCTCA
Source organism: Epinephelus fuscoguttatus (assembly GCF_011397635.1). Taxonomy (NCBI): domain Eukaryota; kingdom Metazoa; phylum Chordata; class Actinopteri; order Perciformes; family Serranidae; genus Epinephelus; species Epinephelus fuscoguttatus. The sequence goes on from NC_064774.1 coordinate 29,659,990, forward strand.
TGTCATGAGAAGCAAGACCCAAGTCATGCTCCAAGTAAAGTTGGGCAAATCCCATGTCAAGTCAGGTTATGTCCTGTGTCAAGTCCCATGTCAAGACAGGCATGTCCAAAGTCAAGTTAGTCAAGTCCCAAGTCAAGATTTGCAAGTTCCAAGACACATTAACTTTGAGTTTTGTGTCTATAACAAGTTATAACATGCTTTTCACCAAAGCAATGCCACTTTAACAAGAGTAATAATATATTAAATTTACAAAAAATCATGAATACTTTTTCAAAATTTCTACTTGTTTGTTTAAACAAGTTGTTAGTTGACTCAAGCAATGAAAGGAAATGAAATGATTCGTGGCACACTTTTTCATCTTTGGCCGTGGGGGTCAAAAGGCTCAAGTCCAAGTAAAGTCACAAGTCACCTGTGTCAAAGTCCAAGTTGCGAGTTTTGTGATTTTGTCAAGTCTTAAGTCATTAAATTTGTGACTTGAGCATGACTCGGGTCCAAGTCATCTATTGATTGGTATTTCTGAACAGTAACCTGACTATTTATGAAAAAAAAACGTGACGAGAAATAAGATGTAAATCCCTTTAATAAAACTCAATGAAACGCAGTGTAACAAAGGAAAAGAATCCAACATAAAGCAAGTAGATAACATTTACAACCACAAAAGAAAAAAAACCTGTACAACTCTAAATGCCTGGAGTCACTTCTATTTTTCCAAAGACTTTTTTAATTAACCATTTTGTGATGACTGAGGATAAACTTGGGAGTTTGGGGCGAGAGGGGTAAGGGAGGCATGTAATGTGATTTTATCTTTTATTTTGATTTTTTTTTTTTTTTTTTAAATACATGAGTGTAATCTCATACACAGATGTATGCGTCATCAACGTGGCTGCTGAAGTTATTTTTTTAAACCCACTGCTGCAGCGTACAGCAGGAGGACAATGAGGTGTGGCCAGGAGTGTTATTTGTACAAGATGTCGTAATGGCCAGGTCTATAGAGAAGGAAGATGCGTGGGTCGCCGCCTTCGGGGAAAACGTGGTGATTGACTGTTCCTCCCTCTCCTCTATCCATGTACTCCACCAGGATGGAAACGTTCAGGGCCTGGGCTAAGGCGATGATGTGAATGTGGTCACTTTCTTTAGACATAGGCTCTACCTCCTTGAAAAACAAAGAAAGAAGCACATTAAGTGTGAGTTTGTATTCGCAGGACTTAGATGGTTCGATATGGAACATTGTGATGATACGTGTTATAAAACCCACCTGCTGACAGAACTCCTTGACAGAGCGTCCTCCTTCTATGAAGTGCTGAAAGAAACCGTACTCTCGCTGCAGGTAGCCCGAGGTGAGCAGCCGCAGGTACACAACCACGTAGTCTGACACGTTCTGGTCGTTGAAGGAGTTCAGCAGCTCCTGCAGGTTTGGCTGTTTCTCGCACAGTTCAATCAAATCCATGAACTGGGAGGAGAGACATCATTTACATCATTAGACTGATGTGTGCATGTCCTGCTTGCCAAATTACTGTCCAAATCTAAGGTGTCTGTCTGCTCCAGATCATCAAATATATCATGTGCTTTGGCAGATGATCATTCAGAGTTGGCAGGGCAATGAGCAAACTGCAATAAACGCCATCACACACTTAATCCAACAGGATAAAAGATATATTGTTAAGTACTGTGAGAACTAATGTATTTTTTTGTACACGAAACTCACAGTATTGTGAAAGTCTTCGATGGTAAACTCAGTGAAGCCCTCGTTAACCAAGTCCAGTTTACTTTTAGCTGCAACTGCTTTGAACCTGAAGAGACACAAAAAAAAACATGTATTCAATAACTCATGGCAAACACAGTTTTCACCATTAGATGTTAAATGACTGCATACACAATTACATAATTACATAACTACAAACTAAATATATCAAATCTGTGCAGCCATGAGAAGGCAAAACTGTGCCAAAACAGGCTTTAATGGTCCAAGATTACAAAAGTGTGAACTTGAGTCTTGAGACCGATAGCTACTACAGCACTAACAGTATGTGAAACTCACTTCTGAAGTTCTTTGCTGTCATCTAGCAGGGACTCGAGATGTGCGAAGCCAAAGGCTCTGTAGAAACAGTTCCCATCTGGCCGTGTCTTGCGAATGTACGAGTATTTTTTGTGTAGGTCCTGCAACAGAACAAGTAAAGAATTACACACAATCAAATGCAACAACAAGGAACATAGAGTTTTGTTCAGCGGTTTTGGATAAAATGACACCCTGGACTGTGGAGGAAGTGCACCTTGATGTGGGTGCAGTAACCTGAGAGCAGAGGCTTGTACTACGAAGCAGGTTTTGAGGTTATTGAGGTAACCGCAGAATTACCCATGTATTCTCAGTAATAGGAAGCTAGATCACTTTTGAGTATGATGAACCACTGTGGGAAGCAGGTTAACTTAGAGGATTACATCACAACCTGTCAACACCCTGACCAATCCGATCACTGGGGAAAAAAGGATCGCTCCATGGACAAAAGTCCTGAGTTGTAGCCACACACTGTAGTAGCTATAACTAGCTACTGCATCACGATCATGGTGGCACATCAGGGGCACATTCAATCTGAAAACTGCATTCACCATTTTGCTCCTGTTTCCAGGTTGAACGACATGTTTCCTCAGAATGGTGTGTGCAGCAGCCTTTCAGGTACGTTTTCTCTCATTCAGTGGGTGTGTCAGTTGTGTGCCCAATCAGCGGCATTATGTATATAAACCAAATTTTGGTAGATCTTTGCTTATTGTACATACAATTTTGTTTCCTACACCAATAAAGCCCCTTTGAATCAAACTGAATTAAACCCTGTAATATTAAAACACAGTGCGCCTGCATAACACAACAATGTGTTTAATGCACCACTGTTCTGGTTTAAATAAACGTTCTCCTACATTATACACTATATCGCTTATGGAAATAAGGAACTCTGGACGACACTCTATCAGAAGACTCCACTCACAAATATCTGCATGGGACTGAGCTCGAATTGTGACGATGCCTGTGAGTATTTCCAAAGCGCTGTCAATCACAAAGGGGTTCAGCCTTTTAGACAATTCCTCCAATCATCATGCATACACCGAGCGTCCTCCCCCGCCTACCGCTCCATTCGGTCCCAGCGAAGCTAAGTCTCCCTGGAAGTGACGATTTTGTCACATTTATCCAATGACCGTCTCGCTTTGCTCCATGAAAAAAACCTGCACGGCGCTATCTCATAGGAATGCTTGGAGGCTCCGCGTCCACTGTGCTGACGCGAGAATGTATGACAGGGAAGTCACGTTTGAAAACTGGTGATAAAAGCTGACATTTAAGCATCATAGTCATGATGTTAAACGCATCCTAGTGCATGTTTAATGCAATGTAAATTCTTATTTTATTTTTGTTGTGATGTTTATTGATTTTTTGCCGACAACAAATAGGACATTAAAAGAAAAACATTTGGTGTGGGTAGCATAAGAAATGACTGCCTTTGTTGTCTTTGTTTTCACCCGATTAACCCCCTTTCCCCCACCCTCCTCCTCGTTAGCATATTGAATTCATAATATTGTTCAAACATGGTAAATTCTTATTTTAATGTAAATTCAATAATGCATATTTGACCATTTCTTCTATGAAATTTTAGGGCAAGTTCAGCCTCCCTTGTTGTCTCGGAGCAATTGCCCCTGCATGAGACACCTGTGTGACGAGAAGTGGAAATAAAAACCAAATATTGTTGTTTTTTTTAAGAAAATATTCCACACACTGTTAACTGGCTCCTGTGATTATAAATACAACATTTCACTCAGAGACCTCATCAGTCATGGACTGCTTTTCTACTCGTTACATCAGTAGCAGAATCAGTCTGCCATTACTTACTTAATGAGTAGTTTTATGTGAAATATTCAGAGTAGTTTCTTTATCATCCAACTAAATAGCAAGGAATCCTCACTCTACACTTAGGTCATATGTAATAATACCTACATATATTTTAAGTCTTAGCCTACTTTTAAGATTTGGAAATTATTTCCAGTGTTTTTATATCTTTTTATTCAGTTGTACGACTACAGGCATTTACATTTCGCTCTGATGAATATGACTTTACATGACAGCATGTCATTTCTGTCTCTACATGGTCCTGCGTTTACAATTCTCCTCTGCTCTCTGTATCACACACGGCGGAGTTCCACACTGATGTGCGTGCACACACTTGAGCACACTCCCACCAGCAGACAGAGAGCACGCGTCGGAAAATATGTAGCGTCAACCACCTGATAAGCATACTGGATATCCTTGGTACGCTAAACTTGCTTCGTGTGGTGTGGTTTGACTAACCTTGATCTTGAGCTGATAAACTGTGTCATCCTCAGCGTACTCCCTCTGCAGCACGGCCAGATCCTGTCTGTCCGACACTAAAGGGTTACTGTTGGCTATCTAGATAACCAAGCACAACAACAACAAAAATTAGAGCATGCACTGTGAGCAACTAAACACATGGGTGACTATGTCCTGCCCAGCTGTGGGCTCTGCCTGTAGTCTGAATAAAGGTTGCAATTTTGACCAACAAAATTATCTATGCATTTAAAATTCAATTATACAGAACTTCCAGTGAAATTTTGGATGTGTTAAGTTTTTATTATTAAAAAATGCTTTTAAAGACTGAACCCAAAATTCAATTTTGCATTTTCTTAAAACACAGACCAGCAGGTCATGAAAATAAACATCAATTGCAAAGGCAAAGCATTAGGGCATCTTCTGTGACAGCTGCATATGAAGGGTTCAGCTGTGTCCTCAAATCAGCTGAGTTTTCTGGATGTTAAACTGATGTGAAACTTACTGATCCTGAAAAGAGTTTGCTCACCTCCTGCTGAATTCTGTCCTGTTGAGCAATTATGGCCTCATCATATGCGAGGCAGTTCACTCCTGTAAGAGAAGGAGGACAGATTAATTAGGCTTCAGGAGGAAACACTCCAAACGAAGACAGACAGGCCACAATGATAGCCAACATTGTACAAGGCCAGTGAGTGGTAGTTTCAATGGGCCCCAGTGCACACAAGTTACTAGTCATGCACCTAGGCTAGTTACCTCAAAATCTTCTCATCACATGATCACATGAGCTTGACATTGGATTACACCAACACACATACTACCCAGATATCATCATGGCATGTTTGTACATGACAAAAATACCAAAGAAAATAATGAATTACATATTTAACTGAATGTTTTTTGTAGTTTCTGTAGAACAAGCATATATTTTATAACATATTTTGCTAAAGATTGTCACTTAATATTTTACCAAAAAAAAAAAAAAAGAAAACCAAGATGAAGATGGTTTTGCCTTTTCAATGGCATATAATGCACCATTTATAATTAGATTTGAATTCTTTGAAAACAGGCGTATTTCTTCATGAGGTGGCAATCTGAATAACACACACGGGCTCAGTTTCTGTCCACATATTGTTGGTAGGCCCTCTTTCTATGAGCGACCTCACTCCATGAGCACCCAGTGCAGGCCCCCTGCCTGCACTGTCTATATTTACACCTGAGGCCAGTGATGGATGTTTCCATAAGAATCATTTAATGAATTACATGGCATCTGGATTTCAAATCTGCATCAGAACAGAGCCAAGGTTTATGAAACAATCCAAAAGAAAAATTGGTCAAAATTCATATCCCTTAATGAAGTGATCTCAAACTTTTTCATGACAAAGATCCCTAGACCCCCATTTGATATGATTTTGCTTCAAGAACCTCTATTTGATAAGATTTAGTAGTCAGATATGATTGAGACCAGAATTCTGTAGCTGTCAACAACAGATGAGGAGTTACCTGCAGAGGGAATGAAAACTATGATCAAAATAGTCACTCTTATGACTCTTACTGACATTGGGCTCACTTGTGTAGTGAATTAAATAGTAAAAAATTATCGATTCCAGATTTTTCAGGAGACCCCTGGAACTCCCTCAAGGACATTGGTGGAAATCCACGATACAGCAAATGAGTGACTATAATGTTGAAATGCTGGTATGTTGGAAGGTCGATAATGTAGATTTACAATCTGGCAAATGCAGTAGCAAGCAACAACAGAAATCCACTGTTAAATAATGATGCCATTGTTAAAGCTTAGAAATTCATGAATAAACACAGCGGTGTGAGTATACACAAAAGTAGCCTGCTTTGCCCTCTAGCAAAACAATGGTTACAGAAAACCACCTGCACACACAGACAGTAAAGCTGTCTATGCAGGTGTTATATGCAGCCCTGCCACCTAAACAATACTGCTGGATTATCATCTTTACATGCACAATACAACCGCAACACGTTTTCGCAATTCCCGTCAAAAACAAGCCACAACACGGATTCAAAATAATTTGATTTGTTCATTAATAATCTCTCAAACTATTCTGGGTCGCTTGTTTGCAGGTGTAGGACCAGAAGCTGCATTGCACGTTGCATGCACAAATAAATCTGGCTGTATTGTTTGGGTTACACAAACCACCCGGCCGGACAACCTGTGGAGAAATGATGCAGCTCCAACACAAATTGTTTCCCGGAGGCAGAGGTGGTTGGTGCGTTCAGTGTAAAAACCTGTATGTGGATCTGTTTTTGTTTATCAGTCAATTATTTTCTTGACATTATGAAGAGACAGGCGAGGTGTCTGCTTGGCGACACCAACACTGCACTTACGTCAATAAAAAAAAGAATCAGATGTGTATAAATTAAAAATGTAACATAATGGAGATATTAATGAAGCATTTACGAAAACAGCGACATGCTCTCTTCACACCACATGCTGTCACCACAAGCAACATAAAAACAAGTTAATCCACAACACCGGCTAACGTCAGTCAGCTCAACTTAGCTAGCTCGACCTGTGCGAAACAAAACAAAATCTAGTCACGACGAATATGTTAATTTAGCTGACATAGAGGGGGTGACCTTTCCTTAATGTTCAGCATACAAGTTCAGTATTTCCTTAGGTCAAAAACTCTGAGACTGTCATTTACTGTTGCCCTGTCTGTAACTAAACAACCGTTTTTTCTTTGTGTAGCAATGGTAGCTAGCTAACGTTAGCCAACAAGCTGTGGCCTCTGTCTCCCCCTCATCCCTGCATGTCAACCGCCGTTATAACGGAAAGGGCAACGACTTTAACACCGAGCGGACACTCGCATGGATGTTGGCTGCCTTTGTTAGAGAGGTGACCGCGCTGTTACATGGTTGTTTAGTGTTGTAACGGTTTCTCTCACCCTCCACCTCTCCCTGTGATGATTCCTGCTGCTCTTCCGCCATCTTAGCTATCGAGATGTGTTTCCTCCTTCTGCATGACCTCATTCATTACACACTTCCGGGCGAAGCTAATTTGCTTGTTTGTGTTTGTTTAATATTTCTTAATAACAATGGTAGACATTTCCATGTCGAGAGGAGTATAAACAAAACTGAAATTGAACAAAACCAGTCTTGTTTTGGCTAAATGTATACTATACATTCTCCAACTGTGAGAAGTAGCAGGCTTTTCACACTGCATTCTCTTACTTTGCCCTTTTGACACAAACAATATGAACATAAGCCCAGGGGCATACTATTCACACTGCACTAGACCCGGGTTAAATATCATCTTAAAGACAGGTGTTAACATTCCAAAATTCTATCTATTCGGTTAACTTAGACCCATGTCACAATGTACCAGCAAGCCTTAGGTTGAAGTCTGGGTTAGCCTCTTCCCAGCTAACATTTGTATGTGGGGTCCATGTGGGTAGTAAATAGACTGAAAAGGGGATTCTAAACGGGATTTTCCACAAGTTCCATAATAGGCTCATGCCAATTGCCCACATGGGTGGGTTTACACAAGTGGGCCCCACATAGGTTATGCTAAGTCTACCAGGGCACCAATTGGGTATGGGGTCATCCCTATGTTTCCCGGGTTCTATGTTCCCCACTTGGTTGAGCGGTAAACATAGAACCCGGGGAACATAGAACCTTTTTTGCAGGGTTAAGTGGGGAACATAGAACCCGGGAAACATAGATACGCTCCCGTGGGTATGGGCCCAAAATGGGCATCTTATCTGGGGCCCACATGTGGGCAGTTGAAATGGGGCCATTGCGGAACTCGTGGGCAATCCCATGTTGCCCATTTTCAGCCCATTTACAACACATATGGGCCACACACACAAATACTGGCTGGGTTGGAATGTGTCAGGATTGTGCTGGCGTGAACGTTTTCTTATCCCCAGGCTACAAGCTCCTTTAGCCTGGGGATAAGTATAGTGCAAAAAGCCCATAGTCTGAATCACAGTTTTTATTTACAATAACTTGTGGGTAGAAAACCCCCACCTCACATACATAAAATCAACCAGCGCTGAGCAAATGCTGCCTCAATTTGTTTAGTTTTTAGCCACCCAAAAAAAAATGTCCACCAAAAAAATCAGTAACAGTTTACCGCTATATTAAAAATATTTTTACTGTTTTGCCTGCTGTCTGACAGGCTTTTCCAACGGGGAATTAAAGTGGTTTTCTCAAAGCCAACAGACTTTATTGACAAACATGGTAATATTCCTTGGCACAACACTGAAGTTGCTAGTCTACTGTGGCCTCAATTGGTCAGTGTGTTAGGAAAAGTGGAGCAAAAATTAAAAAATATATTTCTATGTGGCTGAAATTCATCGCCCTGACCACAACAGTATATTGCTTAGCTTCCATGCTGGTAGATTTGGTTTATCAATGGCAAGATGATGGCAAAGTAACATACGCACAGCAGAAACATCAGCTAGGTCGGACCACAGTATTTAACTATGCACTTTTAAATGTTATAGCTGAAAATGACAACAGAAATCAACATTTGCCAATTTTACATACCTCAGGCATTGAAGTCAGTTGCTACTTATCTACTTAGAGGTGATTTGGTCCACTTTTGTGTGGCTAAGGTGGACCAAATGGGGGCCATGTAAATACCCTAATATTTGAACTGTTGTAGTTAGAGAGACATCTAAATCATTTTCATAGGAGGTCTCTTGACTGAGGGTCAAGGCCAGATCACCAACAACACAGAAGGGGCAAATGTTCTAAGGCTCCAGAACCTTGGGTGGCCTTAAAGGCCACACTGTGTGTTCACAGCGTGGTATTTGGTTCTTGGGGATTAATTTTAATTACGAATAATGTTCTGTTTTGTATGACCCTTTGTCAAAATCTAGTTTTAATACCTTTTATTGTCTTTGTTGATGTTATGCTTACATTGTTGTTTTTCCTGAATTAAGACCTTGCAGCTACAGTAGGAGGAACAGGTGGTTAATAGGGCCCACAGCTCATCGTGTCCTTTAATCCAGTCCTGCCCAGGGCACCTCAATTTTGTTAATCAACCCCTGAAAACATTTTCACATGTATCTCAACAGACAATTCCTAAGCAAACCAGAATATCAGTGTAAACCCCTCATATTAAGATGATTCAGAAGAGTTTTTACCCAAAAGCTTGTGTTAGGACCAACAATTTACAAAAAAACATGCACTTTTATTTCAAACCATCATTACAATCTGATACCCATACATATCCCTTAAAACAAATGAAAATCCAGGCAAGTGACCAGGAAAATCATTTCCCCAGGTCACAGTGAAATTTCATAGTTAACATAGTTTTGCAGTAGGCTCAATCGGGTCCCTGCACTTTCCAGCAGTACACGTCAGGGGGCACTGTCTACACTAAAAACAATCTGCACATAATGCCATTCATCTGCTGCTCATATTTGTTTTGTACTTACAGAAGGTAACAAATCAAAACAGTAGTAGTACAGTGTGATACATGTGTGCAGAACAAAATAATACTTCATATTTGCCAAAAAGGCAAAAGTGAGTTTTTTAATATTATCCCTTTGGCACATTGCTTCCCATATCAGGGCTGTAACAGAACCCAAATACATACAAATATACAAAATGTATCTACCACTGTTCTTATACAGATAAATAATACATGCCTGGTTTTGCCTCAGTATCAAAAATAACCAGTTTATGTCAAATTCCTCTTTGACGGTCGTCTTGTCTTGAATGTTAAAAGAAGTCCTGCAGGCAGAGAAAACTCTCCAACATACAGATGTCTGGGGTCTCTAGTGTAAGAGTCCAAGTGTATTTACAAAAGAATCACATAAAGAATGTATTTTACAAATGTACAGCAGGTTTTCCAACTTTAATCCTCTGTATATATGTTTGTGCATACATGACGGTACACAACATGTGAATGTTTTTATCTGTTTAGTGTGTGTGTATGTTTAATAAAGTAATATTAAAACTTCCATCCTCACTACATAGGAGCAGGAGCAGGGTAAATTATGTATCTGCTATGTGCGTGTGTAGCACAGGAATTTGCTTATGCTGTTGAAGTATATAGGCGAGTTGAAAACTATGTCAATATGGAGAGTTAATTTATACACCTTTTACGTATTAAAATAAATACGTCCATTTCAAATGTTGTAAATGTCACTGTCATGCTTCTATGCATCCTCTATGTTGGCATAAATACAGCCAAGAGATGGCACTAGAGGCAGAATCAAAAGTTTGACACGACATCAGAGGTGACAGTGGAGGAGGTCGCAATATTGTACCTTTAAACGAAGGCAGCGCTGTAGATGGCAGTGGCCTGTGTGGCCATTATAGGCTATACATTCAGACATGTGAACGGAGAATTCTTTTCACTTTATAACCGACTCATTCTGTTCCGCCATTATTTAAAGTTCTTTCTCGTCTCCTACAGTCATATCACACTTGAACTACACTACACTGCCTGGTGGTACTGCTATGTTTTGTCTGTATCCATAAGCTTCCACAAAACGTGCACAAATGCAGACCAAATAAACACAAAGTACGGACTAGAAGGCTCCGTCTGTCTCCGTAGCTAACATTGAGCATACATGACCCCTAAGGAATCACACATTGATATACTCTGGGTTTTTACTTACAGTTATTATTAGTATTTGATGTGCATAGACTAACACCAGTGCACTTAACATTTTGAGTTCCACAGCAAGATTGTTATAATGTGTTACCTATGTATATGTATGATTGTCTTTTTCCTTAGAAAGAGAACAAGCCTTTTCAGGTTGAGGAGAGACCAGTGTGTACCCATAGAACCCATTTTCATTCAGATATCTAGAGGTGAGAGTTCAGGGGACCCCTTTAAAAATGTCTATGCTGGTTGTTGCCTTGCCAAAATTTAGCCCAGCTTAGGAGAGTTATTTAGTCCCCTTCACTACAAGCTATGCTAACATGGTTGGTACTAATGGATGCCTTAGATTTTCTAGTTTCAGAGGATACATTATCTTCACACCACTGCGTCTTAAAGAAAGTAATATCGTACTCGTATTATTATCGCCTGGTGGGGTTAGGGGGGCAAGTGATTGTATGCCCACTGGCCTCCGCATTAGGGCACCACTGTTTTGGCTGCAATATGAAATCTTTATCTGATCCAAAATGTCTCAGCTCTTAAAGCCACAACAACAGGAAGACAATACGGAGGTAAGAATGTTGCAGGTGTGGCAAGAGAGGAACAACCCCATGGTTTGGATCAGATCCCAAACAGTGTTGTGTAATGGGACATGACACAGGCAAAGCTACTAACACACTAAACACCTCTACAGTAAAAATCCACGCTCAATACAGAGGTGTTGCAATCTAAGTTTCTGATTTACCAATGTTCCCACAGCCTCCTCGACTTGTCCTGCGTTTCCTGATTTCCTACTGGTCATGTCTTTGAGTGCTTTCGACATCCCCCACAAAAGGAATGTATGCTGCATTCACCTGTTTGTTACAGCCAGGTAGAGCAGCAGATAGTGTATTGCGAAAGATGAGAAAAGGATATTGTCTGCGATTAAACGCTGTAGTAGCTGCATCGGAAATATTGCAACATCATCTCTGTTTGTGCCAGTAATTCCGGGAATACACAGCATAATGTTGATCATCAGAAATCAGGAAGAAATCAGATGTCCAGAAATGTCCAGTTGATGCTTTAGAGTAGATTTTCCATTTATTCTATTGCACCATGTTCCCACACAATAAAAAGACGCAGCATTGTAGTCAGTTGCATTGTTTTCTGGGCTTTGACCAAACTTTGCCAGTGTATCCACATTTGGCCCAAATCTAAGACCGGAACTGTCCAGTCTTGTAGTTTCATGTGTTCTTTTCCAGCTCCCCGTTAAACTATCTGGGCCTTGTGAATCAGGGAGGCATGGGGACTGACCACAGCCGGACTCGGCCGGGGTTTGGGTCGGATTGTGCCATTAGTCTGCTGATAGCGTGCACTGTGAGCCTCAGACACTTGGGAGCTGTTGGTCTCGCTGTCTTGGTCATCAGGATGCTCCTGGCTGGCAGGACCCCCCAAACCCTCGTCTACTTCATCCTCATCATCTGTCACCGCTGGGTAGCTAGAGCTTGTAGGAGGGTGCTGGTGATTCTTGGCGACACTTCCTGACCGTGAACCCCCATCTGTTGGGATAATGGCGCTTCCATTTAGCTGTCTTACAATCTCGGTGGACTGTACCATCGGGAAGGGCGATGGCGTGAGAGGAGGGTGGAAACGAGTTTCCTGCTGCAAAGACACAGAGTAGTCACACTTCTTAATTGCATCATCATTAGGGTGAGTATGCAAAAGTGAAGCTGAGTAAGATGCATTCCACAATTTGATGAAATCAGGTTTTGACTTGCCCAGAACAACACATGAACAAAGATACACTTACTAAAGAGATGGCGCTGTTTCTCACATATGTCTCCACTCGGAGTCGGTTCTCCTCGTCTCTGTCCAGAAGCTTTTCTCTTCCTCTCCGCGAGTTGTTGTGTAGAACTGGTCTGCCCAAGTAGTCAAATGCTCCCCCTCCTCCCCTGCCACCTGAGATAGTAGAACGGCTGTCGCGGCAGTGAGCCTGCTCCTGTCAACACAGGAAAAGACACTGATCAGTATTCACACATACACTGATTAGGCCCACAGATTGTGATCTCTTTTTCACCCTAACTTAAACAGAAGTGACTTTAGACATAGAGCAGTGTCAGTTTGAAGCAGGCCAAATCATAGTGACATAACTTAATTCACTTCTGATGCACAGTAAAGCTGGGGTAGGCATCTTAATTTTGGCATCATTGGGTAAAAATCAGATTATAAGATTTGAGCATACTGTAAAGTGGTCTGAGAGAACACTACTGCACCTCCACTTGGCTATTTTCAGGCTGTAGAAAATCTAGCCTTTAACCAATCACAGGTCATTACAGAGAGGGCAGCTGTCAAACATGTTAACACACACACACACACACACACACACACACACACACACACATGAGTGCAGTACTGACAAGCACAAACACACATAGAGAAAACAGACAAACACAGACGCAGAAACACACACACACTAATTATGTTAAAATGTCATTCAAGTGTTTAATGTCACATTTCACCCCAGGCTCTGTTACAACTAACCAAGACTATGGGGTGAATTGTAACATTTCAGTCCTTGTGTTTGAGACTACACCATGCCCTGTCTGTTACAGAGATAACAGTTACGCCACTTAATAGCAGACACATGTAATTAGGTCTTATCACATTTTGAATGCACTGGCTTCAAAGAGCTGCAAGATACAAAAAGAAATGTCAAAAATGTTCTAACCATCCAATCTCCCCTGCAGTTTGTGACCCCACTGCCATGTTGTACATAGGCATGGCAAAATGAAGCCCTGTCCATGGGCCAGAGCAAACTTTCCCATTTACTGTAACAGCTAAATGGTACACTAATTCTTGCTGAGAAAACATTACCTACTGTAGCTTTGATGAATTAAAGCAAACATTCAACATATTGGGAAACATGCTTCTTTGCTTGCTCGCTGAGAATTAGATGAGAAAATTGATTCCACTGTTGTATCTATACGCTTTGTCCAGAGGTGACAAACTCCACCTCCCAGCAGTTATATCAGTTACCACTTATCTGCGGTTTGTTTTTTAATCTGTAATAAAAAAAAGAAAAAAAGAAGTGTAAAACAGATATGTTGCAGTTTTAGCACCAGACTCTTTCTTGACTGAGCGCAGTAACTTCCTGGTATCCAATCTTCTCATTTAACCCTCAGCAAGAAGGCAAACAATTTCCCTTTCCCACAGTTTCCTCTTTAAACATTTTCTAAAAGTGATGACTGATGTGAAAATTTCCTTTGCTAAAAATATCCCTGTTAGATGAAAATTCTGTCACCCTATTGGCAGATTTATTGAGTTATTTAGGAAATACAAAATTTTAAAACATAGTGTAACTGCTGTTGCTGGCATGCCCTAGGGGCCCTTTAAAAAATTAGTTTTTGCCAAGATAAGCAAGATTATGCAAAACTTAAATGGGTCTGAAATTTCTGAGTAATGTCTCAATAATTTCCAAGATGCTTTGTAGGAAAAACTACAAATGTGAACTGAAAGTGTTGGCATTGTACATTTCTTCAAACCACAAATATGTTACATTTGTACTTTTCATATGTATCATATAAATATTTCTAAAGTGACAAAAACACAGGCTGTTTTTTATCACTGCATCACTGTTTTGTCATCACTGCATTTCCAGCAGCTTTTTAGTCATCAAACGTGGGTGTTTCTTCGCTTCCTGAAACTGTTTTTCCACTGAGATAGTGCAGCAAAAAGTAATTTTGTAAGTTTAGTAAGTTTTTTACAGAGACATCGCTGTGTTTCCTGACGGTATTGTGCCACCAGAGTATTTTAAGCCAAAACTTTCCTAACAATAACAAAGTGTTTTGTGTGCCTAAACCTAACCACACATTAATCACAGAATTGTTGAAATGTAAAGAAATCTAAAGTTTCAACAAATTCTACATAACATTATACAGATGTTACCTATCCATGGTCTGCAGAAACCTACAATGCTAACATTTATTCTGGCAACTGGGTTGTGTCCAAAGGAATCTTTTAGTCAGTGCACAGCAAGTTCGGTGAACATGCAAAAATGAATTTTGTCAACAAATGAGTATATCAACATGATAAAAAAAAATCAGGTAATAATACACAAAAAATTAATTAGTTTATTTGTGTTTAAATTAGGGCTGCCCTTTCATTGACGACCAAACGTAAGTCGACCAAGAAAGTCATTAGTTGGCAAGATTTCATTGGTCGCTTATATGCAGAAAAAAACAAAAACAAATGTGAAACTCTATTAGGAGCTGCACCTTGTCAAAAATAAATCAAAATCTATATGACTGGACCATGTGGGAATTTAATTTGAAAGGACAGATACAGGAAGAGGCCACACTCAGTAGTCAGACAGGACAGGAGTCATGTTACTTTACAGGGCTGGTACCTGCAGTTATTACACAGGCTAGTTAATAACATGTTGAGCAGGAAATCCAAAGTGTTGGATCATTTGGAGAAAGTGAAGGACGAACCCAGCAATTGCCTACCATTTGTTGACTACAACCATGACGTATCATTTGAAACATGTAAGTAGCTACATGCCCATTAGCCACTTAGCACAATCATTACTGCTTTGCCAACAGTGTAATTAACAGGCGGCTCGCTCAGTGTGTGACGTGCACATGTAGATAAAATATAGGCCTATATTAATGAAGGTTCATCAGTACAGTTTTGTATTTCTCTGTAATGTAGCACAGTGTTAACAATGTTACTTATATTGTTCTTTCTCAGATCTTGTACTCAAACCACTATGTTGCACCGACAAAAATATATAATTTAGCCATTAAATTAATATCAAATGATGACTACTGACTACTATGAGTTCGTTGTTTCCAAAAATTAATAACAAATGACATAGTTCTTTCCAGGACACATCAGGAAGAATAATGCTGAATAAAATTCAAGGGCCACTGAATATCATAAGGTTTTAGCAGTGTAGCTAAAGCAGGGGTGCCAAACTCATTTTAGTTCCTGGGCCACATACAGCCCACATTGATGTCAAGTGGTCCAGACCAGTAAAACCACTGTATAATGACCTATAAATAATTAACAACCCATTTTTCATTTTTTCCTGTTTCTTGAGGTACATGCTAAAAATGCTCATATATTTGCTAAACAGATTAAAACCAGCCTGAGATGTCTTGAGAAAAATATGTACAATTCAGTTAGTACCACTCACTACCACTCACTGTCATTCCATGTGCATTTTTCCATACATGTCCACTCCTGTGTGTAATGCTGGCATCACCACACCAAACTAACGTGGAAGCTATTGAGGAAGCAGGTTGAGTTATCCCCTGCCTTACAGACTATTTACAAACCAAATGTTTTGGCAGTGGCCTAGTGACTGGGTTAGATAGGAGATAGAAGTCTGTTTTCACAAAGATCAGTATCTTTAAATATGACCATAATAAGTACTCACTGTTTTGTCAGAGAGCTGTGACTCACTGTTTAACTTGGGCCAGAAATATGGCGCCTCTTAGCCTTCACAAGTGCATCAATGTGAGTCATCCAGTGGGCCAGATTAGACCCCTTAATGGGTCAGTTCTGGCCCATGGGCCTGTTTGATAACCTTAGTCTCACGTGTTAAAGGCTGATAACTGCAGCAACCATATAAAGAGTTTAAACAGTGTACTGGAATAACCTTGCACAGAACACCATGGTTCAGGTCAGCAGTATTACACCATAGATGAAATTAAGGGGACAATTTGACATTATGGGAAATATGCTTCTTCGCATTCCTTGTTTTTTGTTTCAAGAAATTCAAAAGCCCTGCGCTAAAAACATAAGGCCCTTACCAATATCTGAGATGCACTAGATTCTAATTTGAAACGCTGAAGATCAGAACTTATTCGTCTGGCATCTGGGACAGTAAAGCCTCACTTTACAGCCCTGGCCCTGCATGCAGAGTAAGATAGATAGCTAGACTGACCCCGAGTGAAGACAGGCTGGTCCTTATGGTCCCCTCCACCCTCAGAGGGATGTTTTCCTCTGTCTGCAATGAAAAGAAGCACAGGGCTGGATTAGCTGTGGGACTGTAAAAAAAAAAATCTGCGCATCTAACATCATGCCCTTTGTGAAGCAATGATGGATGACAGATGTGATATTATCATTGACTGACATGTTATTTGGTATTCATCACAGTACAGAGAAGAATCCTGTGATAAAGGATTGTGTGAAACATGTGGGACCAGCAGCCTGAATCAGGTCGTGCAGACACAGGAGAAAACACAAGATGATGCTACAGTAGAACACTATGCTCAGTATGAAAAGAATAATTCAGTCATAGTACCGCTCCTCTGGTATCTGTGCTGACAGAGTTCATTCTCCTAAAAGAAGCTTGCCTGGAGAGAGTACTTATTTCCTCCCTGTAAGAAACAAGACACAGAAAGAAAGAGGGAGAAAGATATTTAAATGACTGAAGAAATTGGCAGAGATCCACTGTGAATTATTTTTGTGAATTTTAGTTTTTAATGTAGTTCATACTGCATATTTTTCATTCTTTATTTAGTTTCATACATATTTTCTGCTGTTATTTTGCACATCCAGCACACATAGTCATTTATCAACTGAACTTGACACTTTTTGCTGTTTTAAATCTACTTAGCACACTCTACTGTTGTAACTGTCAGTGCTAATATGATTAATAGCCCTGATTTGCTCCATTCATAGTTATTCTTACTGGCTCAGTCTTCCCTGCGGATATCGTTTCATCTTATCTTATCTCATCTTAATTAAGAAAATCACAACATACTTCTTCTCAGTCAGCTCCCTCTCCAGCTTTTTGTTCTTGCGTTTGTGATGGCAAGTGACGCAGATTACAACAATGAGCATCAAGATGAGCAGCCCCCCAGCCACGGCCCCCACGATGATCATCAGCATGCTTTCGATCATGGTCTGCCCCTCGGGAGCATCTGTAAAGCAAAAAGTCAGCAAGGGAAGTTGGCAGATCTATTCTCACAGTGAGTCTTAGTATATAGTGTTGACATTGCTGTCATCTACCTTCCACACTAATCTCCACTTCCGCCTTCCCCACTCCCACATCATTCTTCGCCACACACTGGTAGGTGCCTTTGTCTGACAAGCTTAGGGGTCGCCCAAAAGCTAGTGTTCCATTAGGGTGGGGGATTACCCCTTCTGGCAAATCTCCACCCATTCTGCAAACAGGACAAAACAGTTACTTTACAGTGCATTTAGATTAACGCATAGACCTCATAATCTGGGTTAAGTGGTAATCCACATTTTTTACAAATGTTTGGTCATATATTCAAAGAATAACTAACCATTAGGGACTGTACAAAAAAAAACTCCTCACAAAATCTTATAAGTGACGCTATTGATTAATGCAGTGTATTTTGCCAGTAATGACTATTAAATTTAAATCTTAATATGTTAACAGAACAATAATTTTAATATCACCACCTGATCGCACAATGGAGGTGTAATTAGCAACTGTGGACAACATGACAAAATGATGCATCCTGTTTACAGATATTCTAGCCAGTCTTTATTTTTGAACCAATAGCTGTCCCTGTCACTTATTCAAGTGTTTTGACACATTTAACTTTAAAGCTAGGGTAGGCAGTTTCATTTTTTAAGTCACTGGGCAAAAATCCTACAATAAACTTGTAATTCATGTGGTCTGAGAGAAAAATAGACCTCTGGAGTTCCTCTTGGCTCTGTTTTAGGGCTTTAGAAAATCTAGGCCATGACAGGAGATGTTGGCCAATCGTAGGCAATTTCAGAGAGATGGCAATCCCATTGGCTGTTCCACAATTACAGATGGGCATGCATGCCGCTTCAGTGAAAGCCTGATTCAATAGCAGAGAATCTCACAGGGTAGGTTGCTATTATGACATTTGTAACAACAGCCTACACTGCAAAGCAACCCAAAAAAGGAAGACAAACTTCTCAAAAAGAGTCTGAAAGAGAGTCTGATGGTAAACACAATGGCAAAAGCATTTCAGAGATGGAGAGTAAATGTTGCTAATAGTTTAGCTTTTTGCTAATGGGAGTTAAAGGCTCACGGCTGTGGCATCAAGTTCAAGTTTATGCAGCTAACTTAAGCTAACATTAGAGCCTCAAAACAAGGTATGTTCTTAGCCTCACCCCTCACAGACAACCTCAGCGAGAGAAGAGACGGCAGCAGCTCCAGAGACAGACCCCCAGTTGGCCAACACAAACTCAAGCTCTGGGGGAACCGCACGGCTCTGACTCCCTGCCACATCAGCAAACTTTCTGTTACTGATGTTACACAAGTTAGACGCTGCACTGCCGATGGCCACCAGCCCACTGTGATACCCGGGGCTGGGTTGTTTGAGCTGCTATAGCCACTGACCAAAGGTCTGTCTCCTGAGCTGCTGCCCACTTTCCTCCTGGGGAAGCAATCCACAGTGGTGGGGAGTGAGGCGGAGGGACTATGGGGTGGCTAGCAGCTAATTCTTGTCGCATTTGTGGTCTCGTGAACAGAAGGAGACAGCAGGGCACGAAGGGGTTAGTCAATGCACAGTCTGCAACTCTACAATGAATAAGATTAGGACAGAGAGGTCAGAGCTGCAAGAAAGGGATGTATGTATCTTCAGATTCTGCCTTTTTTTGGCCTTTAATGTACTTCTGCTTTCTTTTTTTTCTCACCCCTTCACCCCACCAAATGGAAAATACATCTTTTCTGACTGACTTCACAAGTGATAAAAAATTGTCACTTGTGAAGTTGTAATTTCTGTGGGATGCCATATGCTTTATTCAGCCATGTTGCCTGTAACTGCTCATGCTGACCACACTACCATTTCTGCTTTTTATTTCAAACTTGAACACATAAAGCACATACACAAAGGACAGTTATGCTTGTGTAACACAGGATTAATCAGTGAGGTAGAGTAGAAATCTGATTTATTTATATTAAAAAACTCTTTTAATCTATGTTACAGCAACATAATGCCCCTCATTTATTTGGAATCACCGTATATTTCCTGGTAGTGTGACTCAGGGATGATGTTTTTAAAAAGTCGATGAGCAACACAGTCCAGGGTGTTGCCTCACTGTTGTTGTTTTGAGCATAATTTGATTTAATCATTTGGAACAGACTTGACCTTAATGCCTGCCTATAGCTGGGAACATTATCAACCTGCATTGCCCCAGAAGTACAGAGAGTATTTCCCCAATTATACGAACATATGCACTCAAGTAAACTTAGTTTCTATTCACAGAGGCCACACTAACCCCCACCACACACAGAAAACAGGAACTGTCTGTTTTTTTCACATACGCAGTAGACACACCTCCGTGATAACATCTCACACAAAATCTACACATTCTGCTTTCTCTTCCTCCTCTCACCCCCTTGCCTTGGCTCACCCCAGCCCCTCTGCCTATACCTGCTCCCACTAGTTCACCTCTCTCACTGGGGCCGCTCATCCCTTTCCCTTTTTCTTCTCATCCCCCCTCTTCCTCCCTCCTTCGTGTGAAACTGTCTCATCTGTCTGCTCTCGGCACAAGTCGCAACACGACACTGTGACACCAGCTATTACTTCACCCGCCGCCTTTTATTGACAAAGCTAACAGGTTTGCCCGCTGCTGCAGCCGCTGCCGCACATTCGTGTGTGTGTGTGTGTGTGTGTGTGTGTGTGTGTGTGTGTGTAGGTGTTCATGTGAAATGTGTGCATGAGTAAGGAGAGGTTGATACCAGAGATTTTGAGTGCTGACTTGGTGCTGTGTATGTGCGTGTATACATGTTCACTTATGAGTGTGTATGTTTGTGTTAATGGTATTTGTCTGGTGAGCTGTACTCACAAAAACTCATTTTACCAAGGTGTGTTTCTGTGACTAACAGCAAGTGATATCTACATCATCGTCTGGCAAATACACCTCTAATCAGAAGAAACCTTAAACATTTTACTCACATTTCTTTACATTTTAGGAGTCCTATGCCCCATCAAAGGAATTTCTCCCTTGGGGCCTAACTGTCACTGCTCATAATGCCATGGGAGCCATTCCTCTTCCAGTCACTTTGAGTAGCTCATATTTTTCGAGCCAAACTCCACGCCACACCCTAAGAATATTAATGCACCAAAGGAATTGGCTTAAAGATGACAACAGGTGACTCAAGCAGAAGAAGACGGATCTGAGTCAAACCCTCGTCTGGCGTTTAAAGCTGGCCAGCAATGTGCCACATTTTTAAATGACACACACAACATTTGGATGTGTTAGTTTCCACTGAAGCAGCAAAATCTGCAGGTGACGATGCTAGGGCTTGTTTGGTTAAGTCACGTGGAAAGGGTGGAGATCCACCACAACGTCACTGCCAACTTCAGATCAATTTGATAAACCTCAGATATAAAAGCTGCAGAGTTTATTAATGTTTACTTCCAGAGTTTCTCATTGAAATGACATTTGTGTATCTATGAGGTCAAACAAAAGTATTGAGTGCATTTTCTTCTTTTTTCAACTTTTGTGGAGCCAATTTTCTCCATACATGTTTTAAAATATGTCAAACAAAACACTTTGCTATGGTGAATACATTAATTAACATGGTTTTCCTACATAAAAATATTTAAAAATCTGAAAAGGGGTTGGCAGCAGATCTACTCTTTCTCCCTCACTGAGAAAATCTGGATCTGGCCCTCCGCCCCAGCCACCACTGCTACTTGCGGAAAGTTTTGCTTTTGCTTTTCACTTTCTTCAGCACAGGCACAGTGCTAAAATGAAGTGTGGCGATAGGTCTGGCTATGTGAGACTGGCACGAGGTTGACTGGTGAAAGAGCAGTGCGTATCAAGATTGTTAGCAGTAGCATTAGCATGAGCATTAGCATTAGTGTTAGAGGAAAAGCCTCAGTCAGTGCCAGCCTCAGATAGAGAGTCTGTTGTGCATCAAAATCGATGACTCATACATGTAACAGAATAAGTGCAGTGAGCACCTCTCATTTAATTTTGTTGTTTGTTGGCTTGTAGGCTAATGGGGGGTGACTAGTACAACATTAGTAGGAGGGATGCAAAAAGAGAACTGGTTACAGTGTGGGAGGTGGGACCTCATTCATTCCTATGAAAGTTGCTCCGTGGCTCATGAAGCCAAAAAAGTTTGACATCCGAGGTGCAGAATTACTCATATATTCCACAACATTGGGCCCATAGAGCATGTGAACTGGAGACTTTCTCTGGCTAACTGCTAATTTCCAATTTAGCGCTTTGCTAACTTGAATGGGGATAAAATGATTTAATCATGCAGCTCTTTTAGACATTTCGAAATGTTATTGGACTGAATGGATCAAACCTCACTAGTGAAACCAGTCATTTTGTGGGGGTTGTGCCACTAAAAAAAAAAAAAAAAATTATTCAGTGATTTCGAGATGTCTCTTTAACATCTAGTCTATGAGATACAATCTTTCTGGGCCACATGGCGTCATGTGATGGACTTGGACGCTGTGGTTCCACAGTTTGGCCACTATATCAAATTGGCTTCTTGTACCACTTGTAGGAGTTTTTACACATACAATTATACCTGCTATGGTGGGGTTTTGGTAGATAGTGTAACAAAGCTCCAGGGTTCCATTTACATCCAAAAACTGCACACTCTACCATGTTTGCTATCAAAATTTTCATTATGCTCATGCTAACTCGCACACTCTGTACTGACAAGTCCACTCTGCGCTGGAGGTTTTAGGTGTCTTTGCTGCTGATGTTTCAAAGTCTGTTCCTCTCTCCATATGTGTTTCCCGTATTAGACAGCAATTGGCTTTCGTATTAGTGGCATACCTAACCTCGCTCGCCCTGGGAAGCCTGCATTTGAATCTCAGATTTTAGGGAAGTGCAAAGACATTGTCCTCTTTAGTAGAAGAATGTGAAAACACCTCTTTAGTGACAAACTCTGTACAGATTCAAGTCAGTATAGTTAAAGTCAGACATTTTAGGGGACCTACACAGGAGAAAAACATATTTTTGAGTGGAAGGGATCTTCAATTCTTAAATTGTTTTCATTAGATTTTTTACATCATGTTCATTTGTTAGCAGTCTTCTTCAGTGCCATTGTGAGTGTACTGGTACGTTTCTTGTGCACTGCCACACTGTCAGTCAGCAGAATATGCTTAACAGATGGCAGGAAACCATCAGCATGAATGTGTATGACACCAGCAGGGTTGCGTGCGCTTATGATACAAACAAAACAGAGGGTTAGTTCTTTATTTTCCATACACTCTAATCAGCCAATTGCACACAAGAATATGTAAGTCTAATACAACTGCACTTATGACTTGACATGAAACTGGCAAACTTCTCTATTTAAATCGAGTTAATAATAAAAGATGAGGTCATTCTCTCGAAACTGATCATTAAAATTTATAGTGTAGCCCACGTCAATATTGCTTTGAATGAAATGCTTTTTGAAATAACTTGTTGGCCCCTGACAATGCCCTGAGTGCAACCTCACTGAACATCCCATTTGCCCTTTTGACTGGTGTAATCGTAGCAAAATAATTGGTACAATTACTCCCAGAGTTACGAGAAAAGTAACAGTGACCAGACACATCAGACGGTTAGTCACATGAGTACCAGACAGCCGGAGAGGGAGGCGGGTCCTACTGTACCTGATCCAGGTGAAACTCTGTGGTTTGGGGTTTCCTCCACTCACACACCTCAGGGCAGCATTCTCCATACCCACGATCCAATCTTTATTGTAGCCAGCCACTTCTGCATGTGGAGGGACTGAAAGGAAGAACAATAATTCATCAGGGTTGTTTTGCCAGGGAACATGGGGGGGGGGGGGATATAAAATAAGACCAGGATCTAATGTGCAGCAGCTATGGCTGAATAGTCAAGCTTTTAGGAAGCTGATGCAGTTGTGAATGACAACTTTCTATGATACAACATTTCACAAGGAACCAAAAATAGTCTTAGTACCCTGAGTATTTCCTGTAAAATTATCATGTATTAGATTTCACACTAAAGTCATAAATAAGGAAAGGGAATTTAATATGGTAGAGTCATTTGGGTACTGCAAACCAAACTCAGTAATAAAGAGAGGAATATGAAAAGGTGATACAGTGTCTACAAAGTCTCTTCCTGCTTTGAAGTGATATGGCAGTGATAAAAACAGGAAGTAAAGCTCTGAAAGTGCTACCAGTGTGGAAAAACTTTTTTTTCTTAGATGGTCTTTGAATGTTTTGAAAGTATCATTGTTTTGGTTTAGAGTGTGTTTTTAAAGGGACCAATTCAAACCTTGATTTGTAAAATGTAACACTGTCTTGTGTGATGGTGATGAATACTCACAGTGCACCACCAACTTGTTTGGGATCCTGCGGGGGCCCCGTAGAGTCGGATGCCACACCAGACAGTCCAGCTTCTTGCCGTTCATGCCCCTAAGAGGGTGTAGGGAGTAGTGTGAGGAGACCGCCCCATTGTCGGAGCTACGATTGACGGACTGGCCGCTCAGGTCGGTGTCCCAGGAGAGGCGGGGAGGCGGACGGGCTACAGAGCGACAGGAAGCGGCCTGTCGGTAGGGCTGTCCCTCCACCAGGACCACAGGTTCCAGGGAGGAGATGGGAATGGCTGGGGGGGGGTTGTTACAGTGTTTGGTCAGAGTGAAGATAATGATGATGAGTCAGCACTCTTAGCAGGCAGAGCTGAATGCACACATAGACTTAAAGACATCTGTAAACAATTTTCTTAATCAGCTACTAAGACTGACTGGTACATGAACACAGTTTTCAACAAAATTATTTGTAGAAGTATTTCCTTGTTTCAAATAACAGATTTCCTTATTTGTGTTTTTGTTGGTGCTTTGCTTATTGGTTTGAAGTGGGCAGAGCTCAGTTATAGAAAGCTGGTGTCATACATTTCCTGCTAAGTTTTAAATTAACTGTTAAATATTAACTTTATTATAATAATTTTAGTTACTATTTTCACATTCAGCGCTATAGAAAATCCAAAGCTTTCAGGGCCTTTAGTACTTTAACTTCTTAAAACTGGAGGTGGAGGATTCAAGTCACATGACTTGACTCGAGTCTGACTCAAGTTGCAAATTTGATAGTTGATAGTTTGTGATTATGACATACATATATACATATATATATATGTTTACTAAAATGTAAAGTCCTTAAAAGTTCTCTGTCTCAAGTCAAAGTCCAGTCTCAAGTCAAGAATACCAAGTCAAAGTCAAGCTGAGTCCTTCATCAGTGTTCGTCAAGCAAGTCTCAAGTCCTAAAATTTGCGCCTGGAGTCAGACTCTGGTCAAGTCATGTGACTTAACTTGACCTAAGGAAAGACTGAACTTGACGTGCTTGATTCTAACCACAGTGACTTGGGACTTGCTTGAGACTTGAAGGTTAAAACTTGCTTGTTACTTGGACATGCGACCTACTCCCACCTTTGCATAAAACAAATAAAATAGTCAGCGATAGTTACTTGTTATCAAGAGAAATTCAATGTTGGAGCCTAGATTAAAAAATGGAATTGGCATGTTGAAAACCAGCCATGCAACAAAAAGAAAGATTGACTGTGAAGGGTGAGCAGACAGTGGCACAGAGAAGGGGTGGCCAGGGGGGCCATGACCACCCTGATATAATTGCTGGCCCCCACACTGTTGAGAAGGCTTGTTCCCAGTAAATGTTTAGTTCCTTACAATCAGTGTGCCCCTTCAAATTAAAACTGAATATATCTTAAATATGACAATCCTCCGGGAACCTCTGACACTCGAGAGAGGGATAATAATGTAAAAATGTTGGAATATGTATATATATTCAAAAAAATTGCTTTCTCTAAAAAGCCATCAGATTAGAAAATCTAACAATATATTATCAGAAATTATTGTCATTAATTCCTCAACAAAATAAAATTACATTATGTTTCCTATTCTGGTGATTATCACCTTATAAGGAATACAACAAATGCTTTAATTGTGAGAAACGTGTGAGAAAAACTACCGACAAATAAGGTGATAGTTAATATGTTGATAGTTAATATGTTGTTATAATTTTATTATTGTACAATATTGGGCCTTAGATTAGATGTGAATCAGGTTGTGAAATATTGACAAGCAAACTAAAAAACAGTCATATTGATTCCCATTGTGACTAGATAGACTTTGGCAATTACTGTCAATTTTGATCCTTGTGCAAGATATTAGCACTCCTGTTTCTGCAGTTACAAACTTTACTGAGCTATACTTTTTTACTGTATGACCATGACTGAATGAAGGAACTCACTCCACACGGTGAGCGACATCGCTAAGTCAAAGTTGCCGGAGGGGAAGGTGCTGATATGACAGAGGTATTTCCCCTCATCAGAGACTTCCGTGCTCATGATGACCAGAGAAGAGTCCAATGTGGGGTCGCTGCTTTTAAAGCGCACACGTCGAGACCACGCACCAAACGCTGCAGAGAGGCAGAAAAGAGGGAGAGAGACAGAGAGTTAGGAAGGGAGAGACTTTCAAGAGCTTATGATGAGGGATGTGACACAAAAAATTAAGTCCAGCAAGTTCAAAAAAGGCCTTGGGAGCTTTCCTTTGTCACTTTAAGTTCCATACACATGCTTGCACTCATGCTAGAAATTACATTTACATTCTGGGCGTTTAGCTCGAGGTCTTTTTCTGGCATGCCTCACACTCACAGTCGGTGTTAGCCTCCATTCCTAATTCAGCACAGTAAGAAACGAAGCCAAAAATAAATAGTGCAAAGATCAGAATCTTGGCACCTGTGAAATATTCCTGTGATATCACAGCAAAATTGTCAGTTTCTCACAGTCTAGAGTTTATTTAAAACTTTTAGATGGTTGTGAAGACCTGCCTTAAAGCTCTATTCGTTCTATGAGCAGAGGAAAAAAGCCTCCAACCAACACTTGCCAACTGAAACTGACAAATCAGCTTGTAATACCAGAAATTTTGCTCGGTGGAATGAGCACATCAGACTTAGTGCTATGACAAGAAGAAAGTTACTCACTGTGAGGAAAAGAGAAGTTATTCTTAAATTAACTTATTTAGCATGTGGCAGACAGAACACAACTAGAGCTAGGCCACGGCACCAACCGACCTGTCTGTCCATTAATATGGTGTGCAGTCATGATCTGCTCCTTGTTGCCATCGGGTTTCTCCTTATACCAGGTGACCTGCACCAAAGTTTCATCAGTTGACTGGTAGCGACAGGGCAGTATGGTCTCCTCCTCTGCCAAGGAGAGTATGGGATCCTTTGGAGGGAGATCCACAAAGTCTCCCCGTATCACTGTAACTAAAAGAGGAGACAGGTTGGTAAGTCATCACATCTACCCAAGAAATATAAGAGATGTAGAGAGAACAAGATGCCAAGCAAAACGAGTCCTTTGAGAGATCCTGCAATTGGCTGATTAAATGATAAATAATTTCATTTTGAAAAACTTTGTTTCTTGCATTCTGGTGACTTTAAAAGACTAAAAAAAAAGAAAATAACATCTATAATGCATTTTTATGTAAAAAATACTTTTAATTCGCTTTTACTTCTCAGGAAAGCATACAGAATAATTTGCCCCTTCAGCGTGAGCTTGCAGGAATTTCGATCATAAACCAGCGTTCATCAGTTTTCAGTCATTCATATCATCATATTAATAACACCAGCAACCAAGATTGACGTTAGCATGATGTAGCTACATGTAGCTAGCAGTGTACTTGCAAATGGGAGATGATCGTAACGGAGAATAGCAGCATTTTCTACCCTGAAAAATCACCATTAAAAGCTTCAGACACAACCAGACATGTTCCAGCAGGAATATGATCTGTGGTTGGGGAGAAATTTACAACATCGGTACCCAAGTTTACATGTTTCCCTGATGTTAACATGTAGTTACATGTAGGTTAGCAGTGTACTTGCAGGTGGGGGATGAACGTAACGGAAAACAGCAGCTCTGTCTACACCATAAATAGCTTCTTATCACATCACACTGTAGTCAGAGTACAAAACAAATGTCGAATAAATGAGGTAGAACGGTAGGAAACCTGTGGTATTGCTCACAAGGATTCATTTACATTATAATCTGAAACTTTGGCTACATTTGATATTAACATTCTTCATTATAACACTAAGACACAAAAGCACAATAGGTCCCCTTCAAAACTTTCCGTAACACACAAGACTTATTCTTTTAAGGGTGTCTGAAATTTGGTTGAGTATTGCTTTCTCTTAGTACTTTCCATCTCTCTGTCCATCTCTCACTCACTGGGAAAATGTCAGAGGATGAGGCGGGAGCAGCTGTCTTCACCATCACTAGCTGTTTATTTGTTGTCTGGGTGGAAACAGCAGACTTTTAGAGTAGAGGTGCGTACATGCTTTACAATGCCAGAAAAGGGTTGTGATAACGAAAAGGAAAATATGTCATCAATGCAGGACATGGTGATTAATGCAGCAACTTTCTCAATAACTTGCCCATTTTAGGACAAGTTGGACTAAGTTCTGTGTGACTGTTCATTGTTTAGCCCAATGGAAGGTGATCAGTTGGATTCTGCTGACAGTAATATCTCCCGCTGTAGGACACAACTGCTCACATGAGGAGCAAGAGCGCTTTGACATAAGTTCGATCCAGTCACCAGAAAAAATCTTGGAACTGTATGTTTCTGCAAACCACAGATACCTGCATGTTATTATGTAGTGGATACCTTGAAACTCTACATTTCAACATTGCTATGGTTAACAGGTAGTTGGGTTTAGGTTAAAAAAGCCACTTGGCTATGGTTGGGGAGAAAAATCATATTCTGGATTAAAATGCCTGGTTTTGGTGCAACTATAACTGCTGGAAAAACAGCAATAGGCCCCTAAAAACACCCACGTTTGGCAGCTAAAAAGCCATTGGAAACACAGCTGTGATTCATAAAAAAAAAAAAAAAAAAACAGCCGCTTTTGTTCTTTGTTGTTCTTGGACTGTGATCTGCAGCTTGGCAGGTGTCACCTAGGTGTCATTTCCACCTCATGATAACAAAGTCAGCTCATGTCACTTTGGAATAGTTGATATGATACGTATGAAACATACAAATGGAACACATCTGTGGTTTGCAGAAACGTACAATGGCAACATTTTCTTCTGGCGACTGGGCTATCCAGTTATGTAACAACAAAATCTGAACACAAGTGGTTAGCTAGAGAGACACATGACAGGGACAGGGGGACAGCTGAGAAACATCAAATTTTAAAATCAAGTGTTTACAGGGTCTTAGGTTCAGTGTGTAATACAGTGACACTGACCTCAACACAAAATCCCTACCAGCTCTACCACATCCCTGAGAGTGACCTTCGACCTGCAACCTGAACTTGTAGTTCCTCGAAGAGCAGGTAAGAGAATAATCCCAATTGCTAATTTACACACTCTGAAGCCAAAGAACACTGCTCTTCTTGCTAATTTGCCAACTTCAAAAGAGAGTAAAAGCTAATATTGCAAAAGCATGTGCACCTCTGGGGCATCGGTGGCTTAGTGGTAGAGCAGGCGCCCCATGTACAAGGCTGTTGCCGCAGCGGCCCAGGCTCAACCCCAGCCTGTGGCCCCCTGCTGCATGCCTCTCCCCCCCTCCACACTCAACCATCCTATCAATTAAAGGTAAAAAATGCCCCAAAAAATATCTTTAAAAAAAAAACAAAAAAAAAAAAACATGTGCACCTCCCTCCGAAGAATGTTGTCTAGCCTTACTACTTTGTCTGTGCTGTCCTTTCAAGTTCAAGCTATAGCCATAGGCTACTTATCTAGGTTGGGTAGAGATCAAGTCACAATCATTTCAGTCCAAGCTTCCTCTTCGCCATCATTTATTTGCCTTCTTCTTGCAGCGTTTTAGATGAGAAGATGGATACCACTCTCATATCCACCCACTGAATATAAAGCTCCAGCCAGCAGCCAGTAAGTTTAGCATAACACAAAGGGTTTTCATGAGATACCGTTGCTCAGTGTTCTGGCCTTGAATCAAAAAAGGTTTAACATCTACAGAATGAATGAATCGGGTAAAAATATCACGGCATGTATGACAATACATATTCAGACATCAAACTTTGACTTGAATGCTAGATGAGCACAGACGGGGTTTAAACAGTTCATGCAGAGTGAAGACAGAGAAGAGGGAGGAGAGAGAGAACAAGTTGTCTGTGAGGAGAAGTGCAAGTAAAGATATGTCGCTTAACTAGTTGTTCGAGATAAGCTTTCAAAGTAAACTTACAGAGGGTTACCACAGTGTCTGGACAGAGCGAGACGTTCAAAGCCTCAGGAAACATACAAGACGTAGAACACGTACACTGTGTATTGTGTGCACGTCACACTGCAATGCTATAAACCACAAACACATCTCTCATATTACTGCTTTTCTTATCTTCTGTTTGATGTCGACAAATTATAATGTGACAGATTATTGTCTGCTGTCCTCCAGCAATCTCATAAAGTACACACCCATTCAGTGAATATACAGTCACGAGATGTAGATCACTACAACCTGCATTTAATGATAAACAAGAAATGTTTGTAGGCGCGCTGCTAAAGTAAAACTCTGTGTTGTGTAAGTTCTACTAATGCCATCAAGTGTAATGTTTGCTTATGCTACCTGAAGCCTGGACAGGTGATTCATCACCACAGTGTATTATTATATTGCTGCTCTTGACATCAGGCTTCTGTCGCTGGTGATTGATTCTCTTTCAAAAGGAGCGATTTCCTGATGATGATGACACCACTGAGACCGGAGGAAAACAGCTTGTATGGAAAATGAATTTCAGCAGGTGGATTACTCATACACACTGCTGATTTATCAATTCACAACATGACAGACCATGTGCATGTAAGGTGAAATACAGTACATCTGGCCTTTTCACCACTTGCCCCTACAATGGCCTAATGACCAGTAGAAGCAAGCCTCTTATCTATGATCACTGTTCTCACCGTTTGCTATCATAAACAGTAGTTATTGTGCTGTAGACAGTCATGGTAACTTGTTTAAACTGATCACTAACAGGATCTGTTTTCACAAGTCTACATTTTCAGGTTCACCGTTGTGATCTAATCTTGAAAGTATGTAAGTATTAGTGGTAGAAGTGTTAAAAGAGAACAAGGGGGAGACTGGAGGCAAGTTTAGCAATTCAAATTGCACCTGTCAGATATGAGACAGAGCCATGAACTAATTATGCACATAGTCTGTGATGACCCCTCCTTGCCTGCCAAAGAACAACTGATGCCTCCTATGTGTAAAAGTTTTGCTGCCAAGAGTCATTTATGAGGAATGAAAGTAATTTTGTCATTAGTATTTTCCTCCTTTAATGTCTATGAATTTAATCTGTCTAGTTTTGATTACCATTATGTTGTTTAACAATATGTATATAATATGGGACTTTCACCCAGGAGACGGGTATTCATGTCCTATGTGAAATCAAGTGAACTTTAAGTTGTTTTAAGGTACATTGTCACCATGTTTTATTTTCACAAACCTAACCTACGTAACTTTACTTTCCCAAATCTAACCTACATAACTTTACTTTCCTAAACCTAACCTACGTAACTTTACTTTCCTAAATCTAACCTACATAACTCTACTTTTCTAAACCTAACCTACGTAACTTTACTTTCCCAAATCAAACCTACATAACTTTACTTTTCTAAACCTAACCTACATAACTTTTCTTTCCTAAACCTAACCTACGTAACTTTACTTTCCCAAATCAAACCTACATAACTTTACTTTTCTGAACCTAACCTACGTAACTTTACTTCCCTAAACCTAACCTACGTAACTTTTCTTTCCTAAACCTAACCTAGGTAACTTTACTTTCCTAAACCTAACCTAGATAACTTTACTGTCCTAAACCTAACCTACATAACTTTTCTTTCCTAAACCTAACCTAGATAACTTTACTTTCCTAAACCTAACCTAGGTAACTTTTCTTTCCTAAACCTAATCTAGATAACTTTACTTTCCTAAACCTAACCTAGGTAACTTTACTTTCCTAAACCTAACCTACGTAACTTTACTTTCATAAACCTAACCTAGATAACTTTACTTTCCTAAACCTAACCTAGGTAACTTTACTTTCCTAAACCTAACCTACATAACTTTTCTTTCCCAAACCTAACCTAGGTAACTTTACTTTCCTAAACCTAACCTAGGTAACTTTACTTTCCTAAATCTAACCTACGTAACTTTACTTTCATAAACCTATCCTACGTAACTTTACTTTCCTAAACCTAATCTACATAACTTTACTTTCTTAAACCTAACCTACAAAACTTTACTTGCCTAAACCTAACTTACATAACTTTATGTTAAGTACATATATTCACATATAGTATGCACAAAGCTAATGGGGCACTCATTAGTTAAAGATCATATGAACCATTGTTTGTGCATTTTCATAAGATATCACACATATGACATATCATATGTACTTTGAACAAAAATGTGAATCTCATGGAGGTGCAAGAGAAAAGAGTCAGGAGTTTACCAAAATCATTAAGATTCATCCACTGGGGATCATGAATGTCAATCATGCCATGGCAATCCATCTGACAGTTGTGAAATTTTAGTCATTGCTGTCCGTAGAGCTATGCTGTTAGCACGGCTATTAAAAAACACGAGAGTCAAGAAAGAAAGCCAGAACAAGAAGAAACTTTAAAACATTCCAGCACACTCTTGGTCCCACTAACTTGGTGTCCATACAGTTTTGATAATACTGCAATATAAAGGGTCTCATGTGTGAACAGAGCACGTGACTCTGAGCATCATACTGTCCATCACATCACGCATGATTCTGTTAATCCACTCCACACTGATTTCAGTGGAAATAATGAACATTCCAGCCAACATAACCTGTTCCAGGTTCACAGGTTTGGATGTTTGTGTGTATCTGTTTCACACTGAGCCGCTCTTACAGATGTTGATTCAACATCTGATGTGAGAGAATCTGTTCAGATATGTCAGTGGGTTGGATGTGATTCATGCATTTACCAGCAGACCTGATGAGTGTACTCTACAGACAGGTGTGTTTTTCCATGAATATGCGTGTGCGTGTGTGCGTGTGTGTGTGTGTGTATGTGTGTGTGTGTGTGTCACCCTGAGGTTTAAGCCATACTGTGGAATCTGCCTGTTCTGCATTACTGGAATAACACATGGCCTATCCTGCTTTTAAAAATACTTTTAAAAGCTTTTACTTTTATTTATCATAGTCCAACATTCTTTAAGTACTAGCATTTTTTTTTATTTTTTCTAGCATTTATTTTATATTTGATATGTAATCTGCAACACTGTTAATGCGTACGCCCACTGCATTTACAACATGTGCACACACATCTAGGCTTAGGCAACACACACACAAGAAGGGTCCACACAGCTCCTCTGAATTAGACAGCAGGAGGGGATTTGATCAACAGCAACCTGTTTTTCCAGAAATATCAGACAAGTGTTTTCTTTAACGGCACCACTCCAGCTAAGTCTCTCCCTAAAACAAGCTGCCCAGAGTGTACAGAACTAAACTTGTGAATAAGCATGTATTCATAAGAAAGAAAATAAAGGTAACATTATGAAAGACCAGTGTTTACCATACAGATATTCAGTCTGCTGTCATGGTATTATAAACAGGCCTATATGACTGTGGGAGAATTATAGGAATATATAGGAGATAGAAGTACTGTAGAAAATCATATCTGACACCAGACAGGAAAGAGACACATACTGTTAAGTCTTAAACGTCGGCATGATATCACTTTGGACTGACATGCATGTAATGCCTTCTTACCAAAGATCCCGAGGACACAGAGACACAGAGACAGTCTGTTCAGCTGAGGTGTCATTCTCCTCGGCAGGTACTGTTAACTGTGCATAAGCTGGGACAATTTCAGCGCTGAAATAAAGCTCATCAGTCCAGGTAATGGTATCCTAAATGACAGGCGTGTATGAAGCACAGAGGCGGACTCATGCCTCCATCCTTGATCCCATCCAAAGCCCCGTCCCGAGCGAGAAACGTGAATGTTATAGTTGTTTGAAGTCAGTCCTTGTGAAAAAGTGTAAATCCTCTCAGTTTGGTTAGGTGTTGCTTTGTCAAGCGCACGCCATCATGTTTGCCCTTTAGAAAAAAAGAAAGGCGCAGCTCTACCTGTTTGGGATACACCTGTTTGTGCTTCACCTCTCCCTCTGTCTCTCTCTCCCTCCCTCTCTCTGACACACACACACCCACAGACACATGCAGACACACACACAGTTGCGCCAAAAGTCACCTTTCCAGTTTGGTCATGACAGTTATATTCTCGTCTTTACTTGCTCTGCTCAGAGGAGAGGCAGGTGAAAAGCAAAGCAGTTTTAAACTGCTTCCAAATGACGCAGAATGGATATCACAATGGGCTGCTCTACTAGGCTGATGCCAGAACTAAAAGGTGCGTCCTCCTGTAGGTGAAAAACAAATTAATCCTTTCATTTGAAAAGGGATCACGACAAATATTAGCAAACGTGAGCACCACACTGACACTATAAAGAATTTCATAATCTAATTCACAAGAGGAAACCGTTCTCCCCATTTTGGGTGCATTTAATTTCCAAATGAAATGTCATAATCTAAAACCACCTTGTAAATCAATAGGACATCATTGTTTTTTTACCCCCACACGATCACAATCCTTTTCTTCTTCATCCGTTCCATGTTAGACATGTTTTTAATCAGTCTGATCTCAGTTAATTGTGACAGATAAAATCTTTTCAGACTGACATAAATCTTCAGGAGCTTCATACAAACAGTTAGCATGGATGGATTACTTAACGGGCCTAACAGGCACAGGCCCAGGAGCCTACAGTGTCAGGGCACCCCATGGCCTTCACCTGCAAAATGTCACTCAAACTGACATGTTCTGACTAGTAAGAGGCTTACAAGGAAGGACCACAGACAGATGCAAACAGACTGCTAAGAGACACAAAATAACTGCAAAACAAACACAAAGAGACACAAATTGACTACAAACAGACATAAAAACATCACAGAGAGACGCAAAGAACTGCAGAGAGACACAAAATAACTACAAAAATGTGCAAAACAAACACAAAGAGACACAAATTGACTACAAACGGACATAAAAACATCACAGAGAGACGCAAAGAACTGCAGAGAGATACAAAATAACTACAAAAATGTGCAAAACAAACACAAAGGGACACAAATTGACTACAAACAGACACAGAGAGACACAAACAAATTCCTAAGTGACAAGAAATAACTGCAAGGGGGCGAAACAAACACAAAGAGACACAAAATGACCATAAGAGAGATGTAAACAAACTTGTAAGAGACACAAAATAACTGCAAAAAGAGGCAAAACAAACACAAAGAGGCCCAAAATGTCTAAAAAAAAGACATAAAACAACCACAAAGAGATACAAAAACAACCACAGAGAGATGCAAACAAATAACAAAGAGACACTAGATACCTAGACCAGATACAGGGAAAAACAACCAAAAAGAGACACAACAGGACTACAAACAGACACAAAAGTCTGTGGGTCTTGCTCCTTCATAGCAGAGGTGGTGGGTCCTTTTGCATATCTGTGCCCAGGGGCCCATTGTCTCATATTCCGCCCATGACTGCCAGTAGCCAAACCACAATCAGAAAATTATCTTTTTTTTTTTTTTTTTTGTGGTTGTTTAACTTGTGACAACTGTAGGTTTACCTCTCCCCATATAAGCACAATATCTAAGAAACAGAGTTTCTCTTATTAACCACTGCAATTCAAAAAGAGACAAAGTTATTTAATAAGCAAGTCAAACATTTAATAGGTTTTGTGTGACGGCTCTATACGTCCGACAGGCAGTGACTTACATACAAAACTTTACAGCAGTCTGTGGTGTTTCTTTGTTTCACAGGTAAGCACCTCACTCAAGACAACATCACTGCCATCCTGTGGTGTAGGAAACACCTACAATCTTGCACAAAACTGTTACAATACTTTTGGAGCTTTTTGCCATTCCTTTATTAAAAAAAAAAAAAAGACTGACGTCTTTCAAATGGCCTAAATGAGGAAGTTAATAGGACAGTCTATACACATGAAATATAACATCTGTAACGTTTTTTTTTTGTTTAAAAGCATTACAATATAAAATGTTTCTGAAGCATTACAGTTATTGAAATATATTTGCATAAAAATTAAATATGTTCAATGGTTAGGTAATAACACTGTATAAAAATGAGGAAAAGCATTTCTGAGCTTGCAATCTTAGGCTCAACTTCTCTGTTTCAACCTTTCTTAACTTCCCATAAAAGCTACAAATGCAAAAGAGAAATGAGCACTGGTGTATGCTGTCTCACATTCTCTCAAAATCGAAGCAGATAGGCGATATTTAAATACAAAAAGGTATTGAAAGGAAAACATCTGCCTCTGGACTTTCACTCATGGTGTCACTTCTTCATGCCGATAGTTTCGTATGTGTCCTGGGCGTGAGGAGTCAAACCCTGGATTTAAAACAGAGAGGGAAAATAAGACAATCAGTATATGCTGTCGTTTAATAATAATAATGATAATGCAACATTTAAGATACCAGCTGTCCTCCATCTCTTTTAGATCAGTGACAGCATCAAAACTCACCGTATAGATGCCCTCTTCAACATTCTGTCAGAACATAGAAAAAAAAAATAGAAACAGTGTAACTATGTAAACACCTGCACATTGTGACATGAAATCTTGTGAAAGACTGAATCTTTCTTAGTAAATGGCTGAGAGAACATACAGAGGAAGAACAAGCTATACTTGTAGGCAAGAAAGCACAACACACCAGAGTGGTCTGAGCTGTGCAAAGTTTGTGGCTGGCAATAGGAAATAATAGACTAAAATAACCATAGCATTAAAACAGCAGGTGAAGTGCTCTTATAATCACATGAAAAACTCTATCTCTGCAAGCACAAGTTAGTTTTCAAAGATCATCAACGACTGAATAAGTAAGTTTTATTATTACAGCTGCTATTTTGTATTTATTTTTCATTTGAAAAGTTTCATTTGCATCTTCAAATTTAGCAATTAAAAAGGGCTTTTAAGTAATTTAGCAGCAGGCAACTACTAATGACATCATGATAATGGAAAGGCTTTTCACAGCTGGAGCCATCATATTACTTTAACACACCACAAACAGCTGCCAGTGTGCGGCTGCCGAGAAAAAACACAATAGGTGTGGCGTTTGCCATTGTTGTTTGCCTGCAGAGGTTTGACCTGACCAGTGAGATTATTTTTGCATCCAGAGTATGCAAGTTTGCAAACCTTAGTATGTGCTGCGGTGAATAGTGTCTCTCGCCTATAGAGTTTGTTCTCAACCCCACACATCCATTTTAGACTACAAGTCATGTCTAAATGTCTATTTTAGTGACATATGTACAATGTGTGTGTTTTTACTTACCTTCTTGGCCTTTGTGTTCTGAGCATCAGCCCTAGCATTGACGATCTGTAGAAGACAGTGTTACAGACATGACAGTTAAAAGACCAGTATGTGTCATACTGTAATTTTAATATGTATTTATAGTTTTTTCAAGTTTTCAAGTTGCATCAACTTTTCTACAGAGCAACTAAAGCCCCAAAAGATGATATGTCTTACTTTGTGTGCACTACTTAATTATCTTGTGGCAACTAGTTAATATCTTGTGCGCATGAGCAAATCACAACAATTGGGAACAATTTATTTTCCTGTGTGCACATGCTAATTATGTTTTGGGAACATTTTTTTTTTTATCTTGTGTGAACAAGACTATTTTCTTGTGGGAACAATTTATTATCTTGTATGCAGAAGACAATTATCTTTTGGAAACAATTCGTTATCTTGTATGCAGAAGACAATTATCTTTTGGAAACAATTTATTATCTTGTATGCAGAAGACAATTATCTTTTGGGAACAATTTATTATCTTGTGTGCAGAAGACAATTATCTTTTGGGAACAATTTATTATCTTGTATGCAGAAGACAATTATCTTTTGGGAACAATTTATTATCTTGTGTGCAGAAGACAATTATCTTTTGGGAACAATTCATTATCTTGTGTGCAGAAGACAATTATATTTTGGGAACAATTTATTATCTTGTATGCACAAGACTATTATCTTGTGAGACAGTTTATTATCATGTGCGCACAAGTTAATTATCATCAGGGAACAATTAATTATCTTCTGCACACAAGTTTATTACCTTGTGGGAACAATTTATGATCTTGTGCAAGTTAATTATCTCCTAGAAACAAGTAAATCAACACTGGCACACAAGTTACCTTGTGGGAACAATTTATAATTTTCTCTGCAGGAGATAATTATCTTTTGAGAACAATTTATCATCATGTGTGCAGAAGGTAATTACCCTGTAGGAACAGGTTAATGATCTTGTTTGACCAACATAACAACTTGTTCCCACAAGATAATGATTGTGCATATAACCAAAAACATCACCTTTTGGGACTTCAGGGGCTCTGTACTTAATTCAGTTTATTGGCCAGAAGAATATATTGGCACATCAGTGTACGTCAACACTGGACTCCTTGCTCTTGGTACATTAGTTACAGTGTCAAAAGCAAACAAGCTCAAGGCTCAATTAAGTTATATCTTAGAAGTAAATGGTGATTTTTTTCCACAGTTGTGAATGCCAATAATATCACGCTACTTACAACAAAATTCTTACCTGTTGTTTCCTTAATTTTTGTTACCTACAGCACCCTAACAACACACACTCCTATTCCAAATATACAGTATGTGCAGCAGAGGAAACTTACCAAGTATTTAGTGCTTGGTTATTGCTGTCAGTATACGATATAAATACTGATAATAAATACTGAATACATTCCAGTCAAACATTTTATGTCTTTGATACTTCCCTTCCTGAAAGTGTAGCATGCTTTATTTTACTGACGACACCCTATTTTACATCAATATTAATAATGTACCAGATTACTTTTAATGATACTATATCTTGTCTTTCATCAGACACTAAGAAACATATATATATATATATATACTACTTCTACTTAACTTGTCATATATTTTTAATATACATAAATGAAAAAGTTTAATATGTAGCATGCAAACCTTCATTCTACAGTAGAGAGCTGTCAGGATGATGCCGTACAAAAACAGGATACCATCCAGCACGTAACAGATCTGTGGCTCTGCAAGACCAGCCGCTGCAAACACATGGGAACACTCAGTTAGGAGCAAAAGCACAAGAACAACACTTCTACATAATGTTTATAACGTTTTTACAAAATTACTTCAAATGATTACATAACAAAGACTCTTTGCACTGGAGTGACATCATCAATCATTTCTTCCTCTCTGAAGTTTGCCTAATTATTGCATGAACATATTCTGCAATTTATCCGCAGGTTCTCATGTGCGGGTTACTGCCCTCAGTGGCAATGTGGGTGTTTTTCTGTCCATGACTGAACAGTGTTATTGAGTAACAGCAGCGTCGCCATTTTAGATTGTGAAACAAACAGCAACAGCGGCCATTACATAAGAAAGCGGACAGAGCAAACCATGTT
Organism: Epinephelus fuscoguttatus; assembly: GCF_011397635.1. Classification (NCBI taxonomy): domain Eukaryota; kingdom Metazoa; phylum Chordata; class Actinopteri; order Perciformes; family Serranidae; genus Epinephelus; species Epinephelus fuscoguttatus. Next base: position 29,699,356 of record NC_064774.1, read on the forward strand.
CTAATCTCAAATGCTACATCAGTGGAGTCTATGAAGAAATATTTCAGGGGAGATAGGAAGGAAGAGAAGGGCGTGTCTTAATACTGTTCCAAGCACTGATATAAACATACAAGGAAACATTAAAAATAATTAAACAAGAATTAATGGAATTGCAGAGAGGAATGACATATGAAGATTGCTTCTCATTTCTAGTATCTCACTAAACATCTTCACATCACTCTGACTAATCTTAGAGCAGGACTTCCAGCCAGTAGTGATACAGAGATGGAGCTTTAGATAAGTACACACACACAGGGCTGCACATACAATATAGTGCATGAGAGGATTCATTATTATTTCATTAAAATAATCTTATTTGGGGAATACTGATAGTCGGAGCAGGAGAATGTAGAAGTTCAGAAGCTGTTAGAGACTGTTTTCCTGTCACTATTGTTTTAATGTTTTTTTTCCAACTGTGTTGTCCATGCAACCAGATCAATGTATGGATAATAATAAACAGAAAAGATGGAATTGCTAAGGCAAATAATATCACGAAGATATCACATTATGATTGTTGTCCTTCCAAGGCTGCAGCATCTAATCTAGATGATTCTTATGAATGAACCAATAGAAAAAAGGAGACATCCTCGCCGTGATATAGTACTGAGAAGAAAATGCCACATAACTGCAGTAGAGTGGATGCATTTGGAATTATCACACATTAATAGTTTACTGTCCAGTCTTTGATTCACTTTTAAGACATAAATTCAAACATTCACCTCATATATTGTCATAAGGACAACTTTGTAAGCAATGATCGAAATTAAAGAGAGAGAGAAAAGTCCCCCGTAAATGCAACGTTAATTGTGCAGCTACTCAAAGAAATGTAATACACACAAAAGTGAGGAAAAAATTTACATTGTCTTCAGACGGATAGTTTTTTGCACAGTAGTAAAATAGTGTTAGGCCTAACCAGCGAGAGAAACTGTTACTTTTGGATTACTGTCTGCAACAACAGAGCCATTTTAGGCTGCAATGCACAACAACCACTTCCCACAGTACAGTGTGTACAAAGAGTAATATTGAGCTTCATAACTGTACTGACTGTGTCAAGATGTGCACGTTTAAAAAAGGCCACTGGAATTTATAGCGCAGCTTTTTAAAGATGTCCTCTTTCTGGCCTGTGTAGCGTACACATCAGACTCTCACGGCAGCAGGCTTTTATGCGTTTTTAACCTTTTGCACAGGGACGAATATGATGCAGAAATCACAAGCAAACTCTTCACAAAAGCACAGTGACATAAGGTCGTATTTTCTCTCATAAATGTCTGACACCGAGCTCTACATGTGAGATATTTCTGAATAATCTGATTATATCATTTCCTCCTCTAAACCTGCCCTTAATTGGTAAAACTGGTGCATAAAAACTCATGTGATTATAAGTAATTAATGTAATGTGGGTGTAAATTTACTTTAACTGACTTCATTAGTGATGTTTCTATTCTCAGCCCATCAGATAAAAGTTATAAAATCCTGTTCATGATTCTGTTTTTCTCAAATGGCTTTTAGATGTTATGGTTTTTCATTTGCTCACGTGCCTTCCGGCCACACTCCATCTCACATTTCACTGCTTTTACATCGTCTGTTTTCGCTAAACTTTAAATTTAAAATCAAGCTCTCAGATAAAAAGAGAAACTCTGTCTCACAACACTGCAATAACGCTGGCCTATCAGAGCTCTTATTCCAGTGGGTTTCCTTAGTTTAGATTAAAAAGATTAGATGGTCACAAAACTATTAAATTTAAGACAATATTTCACTGGCACATTTAACGGTTATTTTATAACTTGTGTATGTACATTTACTTAATCGCATTTCAAGTTCTTTTTTTTTTTTAATATATAATTTAATAATTAATATCAGCGTGGGTTCTCTCCGGGCACTCCGGCTTCCTCCCACAGTCCAAAGACATGCAGATTGGGGACTAGGTTAATTGGTAACTCTAAATTGTCCATAGGTGTGAATGTGAGCGTGAATGGTTGTCTGTCTCTATGTGTCAGCCCTGCGATAGTCTGGCGACCTGTCCAGGGTGTACCCCGCCTCTCGCCCGATGTAGCTGGGATAGGCTCCAGCCCCCCCGCGACCCTCAAGAGGATGAAGCGGTTAGAAGATGAATGAATGAATGAAAATATAAGTCATGTATAATTTGTAAAATAGTTATAAGTTCAATGAAAAATGTAAATTTGATAAACATTTTTATATTCATATTTTTTTTAAAGTGTAAAAGGACTCACTGGTTTATTTGACTCATTCTAATTAAGCACTGGAAATTGTGGCACAGTTTACACTCCATAGCTGGTGTGACGTATATTATATATATTTGTTTGTGTCTTGATTTTGTCAGCCAAGGCAACTTGTTCAATCTAATTTAAGCTGTAATATAAAGTGCAGTAAATGTTTAGATTAATTACATTTTAATAACATTTAAGTGTGGCTTTGATTCAACTTGACCCATAGCTCATTTAACATTAGTGTTTCACCTCATGGTGTATCTTAAAAAGTCAATATAATTAAACTGATAGATGAAACTTTAAAGTTCAGTTTGTTACATTTAGATAAAAGAGCCATGACCACTTCTTGATGAAATCCCCAGATAACACGTCACTTTCTGTCCCTTCCTTCCCACTTTCTTTCCTCCTCTTCACATGTTCAAAGAAACAAATCACTTCTCCGAAATCTGTGATCACATGATTATTTTCCACACTTCAAAATAACCTCTCCTTTGCAGAGTAGCAGTTAAATTAGAAAAGTCTTGAAAATATCGACTTGTTTTTTTTTTGTTACAACATACAGGCTACGTGATATTGCTGAACATATTTGGCATGTGGGTTATGTATGGACAGTTATATCAATAAGTAAAAATGTTAGATTCCGTTTTGAGCGCCTCTGTTCAGCTGTACGTGTTCTCTTTGCTGTGAACCAGAGACATGTGGTGTGTTATCGACATCATCTGCATCTTTGTTGGTTTCCGCATCTCACATGTTGAGTGAGTTCAAAGGAAACAAGCCCCTTAAAATAGCTAGATATCAAAAAATGTCACTAATATTTCCGCATGTGTCCCAACATATTACCCATCAAGGGCCACTCAGATTCTACAGCTAACCTAGGAGCAACAAGTGGATCTCTGCACACTTTTAATAAATGAACATTTGTTTCTTGTGACTGCGGTCCACAGTCACAAGAAACAAATGTTCACTTATTATATCCGCAGTCTGCAGACACCCTAAATGTAGTCATCAATATAAGGTAAAATTACATTTTAAGGGTCAGGTGAAGTGTGTAAATGCATAGAGTGTTATAACAGATTAACTGTTCAGTACACAGAAAGGAAACGTGTTTTCAAAAGTGAGATCTTTCGCTGTTAAAATTCTACACACCAGCTAGCTATGTGTTTGCTTTACAGACCACAGAAGTAGGCCGTAGTCAGTTGTGGTTTGGAATTAAAACTGAGATATCTGAGCTGTTAACATCTCATAAACACTAAATGAAGCCGTTTGATTTTCTGGATAGCATAGAAAAAAAACATTGCAACTGCACAATTTTACTTTAATGTAACTAAGAAAAAGAAGCAAATTTGACAAGCTGGAACCATTAAATATTTGCCCCCAAGGTGACTATGGCCCTGCTCTACTGTAGTAACCCTGTCCTCTTGGCCTATTAGACCCCCATATTATCTGACCTTTTAAGACTGTATGTCGATACCTGTGCATAAGTGTAGATTTTAGGGGCGAAGGGGGGGCGAAGGAGACACGACACCCATAATATATAGAGAACAAGTGAATTTGTCGTCCCCTGCTTCGCTTCGTTCAAAATACTCTGGCCAGGCCCCCCCCCCCCCCCCCCCAAACTTGGAAACAAAACCTACACCCTTGTACTATTGCATAGAAATGTATCTAAAGATTTCAAGTTGTTTTACTTTGTATTTTTCTTAACAGTATAGGTTGTTTCAACATAGTTTTTAATAATTCAAGTAGTCTCAGAATACAAAACATTTAATATATATATATAATATGCAAAATATTAGGAAATGATTAGGAAGCTGATACTGATGGAATAAAGTGAACTTCTATATGCAAGGCAGGGTGTGTCTGAGAACTGGTTTAACAAGTAGGTTATTTACGAAAGTTGTCAGCTTCAGTGCCCCTTGGCACAAGTAACAAGAACCAACAGGGTCAGCTTCTCCTTCCACAGGAACTGTAGTGTGGTAACTACATTTCTGCTGCCAACACTGGGAGGATTAAGGCCAAATGTCAGAAAACTTCAGCGACCCAAATAAACATCTGCTAACGCCATGTAGTAGTATTTCCAAAAAACACTAACATCATGTCAAAAGCCCCTTGTCCTCACTTTGGTTAACCGTATTACTCAACAGCAGAGCATCTGATCAGTCATGTTATGTCTGAATAAGGCTATTTGTTCCCTAACACAGAGTTTTAGGTTTTCTCACAAGGCTGTTCTTAAAAAGAATTAAAAAGTTCTCACTGTGAGGCCTTGAGACATCAACCCAGCCTCACCACCCAGAGCAATGTTAAAAACTTTCACTATATCCCAATTTGATGTTAAAACTCACCAGCTCTCCCAAAACTCATCCACAGAGGAATCGCCACCAGTAACGGGCTCCTGCCCCACACGGCCATTACAACACGGGCTCAACACGGACGACCGGGCTCAGTAAAGCTGCCAGCACACGGCAAACACGATGACTTGTGGGTGGCTTTTTTTCTGTCTGTGTTCTGGTGAATACTCGAGTGTTGCATACCTCACAGCCAACAGGGGAAGTTGTGGTCTGAGCTCTAAGTCCATTTGTCTCAGATCTCATCAGACCACTCCCCCTTCTAACACCAACCAGAGGAAGGACATACATCGAGGCTCTGGTCTCTGCTGTCATGTTTAATACTTGATTTTCAGACAAGTCAAGGAAATGGAAAAAAAACAGTGTTAAGATCTTTTAAATGTTTACAAAACCACCCTGCTCAAACATGATGGTGGAAAAATACAACTCACTGCTCTGTTGTTTGGTCATAAAATATTTATTAGGATTATTTGGGCATTGTACATCATTGATTATGATCATCTGTCAAAAGCCTCACTACAGCGAATAGAGAACAGGAAGAGAAGCTGACTAACAGATGTATGAAGGAGAGACTGAATTCTCCTCTTCAGGGAACAAACACACGAGCAGCATGACGTTAACGGTCAACTTCGCCAAACACTATGTCCTGTGTACCTGTTGAAAGAAGAAGAATATATATATGTAACTTAAATAACTTCACACAGAAGACAACATTTTTATATTGAAATATTGCCCTTTTGAAGCTGGATTCTTGAGCAATAATCGCTTTCTTACCAATAATGGCCACAACATCAGCCAGCATGTGTCCTTTGGCCATTTTATCCAGGCCAGCCTATTAAGAAGAAAACATGTATTAACATTCAGAAGACCAGCTAACGCTATTCTAGGCCACATGAGCTCTTATAAAACTGAATATTCATAATTCATGGGATTATAGCCTCAAGTTAATGCAATAACTACTCTAATAGTTTGTTTATGCAACTTTAAAGACATTTTTAGCCTTGAAGACCAAAATTCAAATAACGACGTTAACAGCAGTTCATGTACCCATGAGCTAAGACATGAGCAGGAAGAAGGAAGGGGGGGTGGGGGGGTGTTTCTGTACGCTTTTAAAAATGGTTCTATAGTACTTTATAAAATCTACTTAATGAACTAAAAGTAGCCTTAAGGACAAGCCGTTAAACATGCTGAATAATTGATACCCGGTGTGTTTAATATTTCACAGTGTCTTGTGAAGTTTTAAGTGCGCACCAAGTGAGCGAATCCAGGAGCTTTGATCTTGCAGCGATAGGGTCTGCTGGAGCCATCCGACACCAAATAAACACCAAACTCTCCCTGCAAGCGACACAGAGGCACACACACACAAATACATTCTAGTAAGCATATTACATCACAACAAGTCCCTAAAGGCCCGACAAAGACCTCCCTATTAATTAAGTCTCAAAAACAATCTTCTGCATGCTAAGGATCTACAGAGTCGTACACTTTTTGTTTGCTGGGTTAAATCTACTTCTACTAAAATAGCAAAACGGCAATTTTATACAGAAGTGTTAAACATATCCTGAGTTGTCTCACCTTGGGTGCCTCCACAGCTGTGTATGTGGCCCCTGGGGGCACCTGGTAGCCCTCTGTGTACAGTTTAAAGTGGTGGATCAGAGACTCCATGGACATCTAGGACAAAGGAGCACATAAAACCTGCTAGCATCGGTTTTGAAAATGAAGCACACAAACTGCACGTGTTGACTGAAATGTGAAATGTTAACACTGAGGTAAACTCAAAAGTGATTTCCAGCCTCATGGGCAGCCAAATTAAAGTGCACCTGACAGCAGAACTGGCCTAATTCTGTAAAGAGGGTGCTGTGAAGACAAATTAGTGGCAACACTGAAATTTAATGAGCACACACAAGTGATGAAGCACAGGGGGAAATCCAGAAAGGAAAAAGGGTACAACACTTTCAAGATTTAACAGCCCGCAGGTGTAATGAAACCATCTAACAGAGTGAGATGAAAAAAGGAAAAAAATAATGTGAGGGAGGTTTAAGTGTCTCCATTCAGCTCACCTTCATCTCAGACCTCTTGGGTGGAGCAACTTTGGCATCATCCACTTTAATCTCTCCTTCTGGCATCTTGTTGAGTGCCTGGTGCATGATCCGGAGGGACTGCCGCATCTCTTCCACTCTGCACAGATACCTGGACCCCACACACACACACGCACACACACAGACAACAGCTGTAAGCCACAGATACCAATCATCATCATCAGGATGTAGTCGTTCTATACAGGTCTTTGATGAGGAGTTGATCACACAAACGGAAAACAGGGCAAACTGTGTGTCTGTCCTTTCACACAGACAAGGATGTTTCTTTTAATCCTCTCCCAATGCTGACAGCTCCGTCTGATTCATTGCTCAGGATGTGAAATAAAACTATGCAGTCTCTGTGATTACAGACAGTGAACTCTGCTTGATAGAAGGCCCTGCCTCAATGTAAATATTTAACCAGGAACACTGAAGGGACAGTGCACCCCGAATTCAAAAATGCATATTTTTCCTCTTACCTGTAGCACTATTTATCAGTCTAGATTGGTGTATTGTCCCTCTAAGCTCAAACTACCAGCTGTGTCTGCATATAAACTATGATTTATTTACATAAGATTGTCCAGTAATGCTATCAGAGCCTTTCTAGAGCTAGAGTGAACGTTAAATGTCAAAATGATGCGACATACGTGCTGTAGAATTCCATGTTTTGCAGCTTTTACAAAATAGCTTTGACACACCACTGCAATTCAAAGGTCTGACAAGTATCTTCCTTTTCTAAAGAGGTTTCAGTGTCTAAATAATGTGTTTGATACATATGAATCAGTAGGGGTGAGGTGATGTTGGTGATGATGCAACAGGAAATAACTTCATGTCACGAGTCACAGCTTCCTGTTGCAAATCTGTGTGAAACAGGCCACTGAGCTGAGACAGAAAAGGGGGCATAAAAGTGAAACTGAAGGCACCGTTAAAAAAACTGCAGACACTTGCTAATCTTTTACCTGTCATAGCAGTCTCCTCTGCTTCCAATGGGGACGTCAAACTCCACTTCGTCATACTTGTCATATGGCTGGGACATCCTCAGGTCCCACTTGATGCCTGACCCTCGCAGCATCACTCCACTGTTGGAGGGGCAAGGGGAGACATGTTGAATATCACAGCTTATACACATTGCTGCTCATCTAAACTAACTCTAATGTTTGTGCATTTCATAAAAGGCAGTTGGGGGGAAGGTGAGGGTTTTTTCCCCCACTTTCATTAGTGGATTACCTGAAGCCATAGTTGAGGGCATCCTCAGCAGTAACCACCCCGATATCCACAGTTCGATTCTTCCAGATACGATTGTTAGTTAACATCTGCATAGAGGAAAACCAACAGATTTGAACGTTCACTGATAGATCTTCACCACATCCTTATTGCACCTTATCATGTCAAGAGCCTGTAGAGATTTTGAGAAGTTATACTCACCTCTTCTACTTCATCAATTCTAATGGAGAAATTCTTGCACCATTCATAGATGTCGTCCATCAGGCCAAGAGGCATATCCTGAAACACACGAAGGATGGAAGGATTTCACTGACCATGCTCATTTTAATGACAGTCTGATCGGTGAAGTGATCTACACGTCATATCCTTGATACACCTTTGTTGTTGCATTTTGTAGCATGAATAGCAGCAAAATTCTCCCGAAGAGATAACTTAATTTTGTTATAAAAATGAACCTACCTGATGCACACCCCCGGGTCTGACGTACGCAGCGTGCATTCTGGCTCCAGACACTCGTTCATAAAACTCAAACATCTGGGAAGAAATAAGGGTCACACAGTTAGAGGAATAAAAGTAGTCCATTTTCCACTGAGTATTTCCTGAAACCCGGTATTAAACAAGCCCCAGGGCCGAAATACTAAAGGCCTTGGTGTTGATACACTTTGATGTTAGCGGTTCTGCTCTCGGTATTGGAGAAATTCAGAAGACGTATCTCTTGTTTATTTAGGTTACATAAATGTTATCATTTACCGTTTTTATCTCACTGACTCCGTTTCTAACTTGCAATAAGATCAAGACATTCGTCACTGATGCAATTTCGCTATTCAATCCAGAGGAGAGCTCTCTGTGTCGGAGCCTCAAAGACTTCTAATTTATATACTGTACTTACATACGTAGGAAATACATCCATGTTAATTCTGCTCTTAATTTGTTTAATTAAAATATCATTAAGCAGTATCTACCCATCCGTAGGCCTGGGTATAGGTATACAGCCAGTTATAACTAATTTGTATTTAAATTACTCACTGCGTGTTACCTTAAGTTCGTGAAGAAAACTTTGAATGCATGCATTTTTGCTAAGATGTTTCAATTTCACACGTCTCATACGCGGCTGACTACCATGCCTGAGCAGGCGGTTGCGGAGGTCATAGGCATGTGTATGCTCAGGCATGCTCCAGGTGCGCTACTCATAGTTGAGGTGTTTTAACGTTTTACAGAAATTGCCTGTTTGGAAAGTACTAAGCATAAGATTGGAAAAGTAAGACTTGCATTACACTGCACGAGTTGCGTGAGGGTTTGTAAACGGATGATTTGATATAGTTTTGCTGTTGTTGAACGTGGTCCTCGTTCACTTCAATTCCTAAAGAATATTCGCCTTTTTGAATTCTCTGTTCACTGTGGCAGCATGTGAGAAAACAAGGTAACATAGGATGAGTAATTCATATACAAATGGTAATTTTGTATTTTGGCACATGTGCTAACTAGTACAGATTTTTTTAGGAATACGCAGTGAATTTAAAGCTGTTTCTTAGGAACTGTGAGAACAGGCAGGTTTGAAACCAGCCTCGTCCCCTGGAGAAAAAAAGCTTTAAAAAAATACAGGACAGACAGATTCTGACCTTCTCTCTCTCCTCAAACATCCAAAAGAAGGGGGTCATGGCACCAATGTCGAGGGCGTGCGTGGTAACGGCCATGATGTGGTTCAGGATGCGAGTCAACTCTCCGTACAGAACTGCAAACAGAGCACAGAAAACATCCAACCATTTAAAGCTGATAAGTGGATGGGTATGTTGACACACAAAAAAGATAAAAATTAAAAAAAAAATAATAATAATAACAATAATAATTATAATAATAATAAATCAGTGAATTGTTTTTGAGTCATTTTCTTAAGCAAATAACAGTATTTCACTGGCTCCAGCTGCTCAAATTTGAAGTCTTGCAATTTTCTTTTTTTTTTTTTCTCTTTTTGGGTAAACTGAAAATCATAAGGCTTTCATGGACAAAAAAAGTTATTTAAATTTCACCTTACATCCTCCTGGGAAATGTAAATGAGCATCTTTTGCTACTTGGTACTTTTTATTTGCCGAAATATTCTGAATTATGTGAACAGCAGCTCTTTATAATTCCATATGTACATCAAAAAAAAGGTAGCAGGAGGGTCTGTCACCAATGGCAGAGAAATAGTTTCCCTAAAAATATATCTGAGACATTTTAAAGCCTTAAATCATTTGATTTAAAATCTGCAGACACATAAGCACTTCCAGTCTGTCTGTACCTCTGATCCACTGTGCACGGGGCGGAGCCTGGATGTTGAGCAGCCTCTCCACAGCCAGAGAGTAGGCCTGCTCATTACACATCATGGAAACATAGTCCAAACGGTCAAAATAGGGCAGAGCCTGTAGCATGAAGAGAAGAGGAACTGAAGCCTACTGGGTAAGGGAATTCCAAGAATTATGTAACACATGATGAATGTTCTCTCATTCTCTGATCAAGTCTATTGACGTCAGGAGTTTATTTTTGTCATTTTCAAGTGTGGGATTGAGGTGTTCTCTCACTCTTACACCATCTCCTTTTTACACAGTAAATCCAGCTCATTCTCCTCACTATGTTGTTGTGTTGACCTCAATAAAACAGGATTTTGCAATAAGTTGTGTTGCAATTTACTGAATCCACAAGTGCTGTTTTTGGCCCAGTTAAAACCAAGAACATCACTGATTTTACACTTCCCGATTTTAAAATCTTCTATAAGTGCATGCATACAGTATGAGCTACTCAAACCACTGCCTAATAAATACAGAAACATTATTCACACATATTGTAAGTGGTTACATACCTGCAGGTAGGTCTTGTACTCGATGAGCTTCTCTGTGCCGCGGTGAAGCAGGCCAATGTGGGGGTCACACTTCTTGACAGACTCTCCACTAAGCTCCAAGACGAGACGCAGCACGCCGTGAGCTGCAGGATGCTGGGGACCAAAGTTGATGGTCAGGTTGGACACATCCTTCTCTGCAGGAGGATCTTTGTCTGCAAGAGGAAAACAAAACAATACAATACAGGGCAGGGCAGAGTTAATCGCGTGTAATGCTCATTTGGGCTCCATTGTCACACCACAGGCCAGATTCCAGCAAACAGATCTCATTCGTAGGCTTAGTGCATTTCCTATTGTCAAACTTGTAGCCATAAACACACAGAATAAGCTGCCCAATGTATTGGCAAACACCCAAGTGCTAAATCCAGTGAACTAGGTGAATGTAAATAGTTTGTCACATATAAAGTCAGACACTGAATGCCTGTCTTCATCTCAATTAAGTCTGGTTGACTCACACCAGGGACAAAATACAAAGTCTGATATGTACCATAAATAAGTGTAGTCAAAAATGTATTGGTGACATGATCACCAGAGATATTATGTGGAGGGTTATTCTCTCAGTTTGCTCTCACATTTACAAGATATGCAACAGAAAGAGAATGAGATGTGTTTTGTGTAAGATTTAGGTGGCTATATTGGCAAAAACGGGATATAATATGCTAAGTAAGTTTTCTTTCTACAATCACCTGTGGATGGCTGTGTTTTCATTATCTTAGAATGAGCAATTTATATCTACATGGTGAGCAGGTTCCCCGTCTAAGGATATCGCCATGTTGCACTGCCATGTTTCTACAGTAACCCAGAACGGACAAACTAAACACTAGCTCAGATATGGCCATTTGCGTTTTCCCATCCGCCACCGTAATTAGCAGCCTCTCCATGAGTGTTGGAAAAACACTGATTTTTTTTTCTTTTTTCGATTACTGCTTTATTCAGTGTCTTTACCCGTTTAAATCACCAGATCTTATTCTTTAGAAGAGAAGGAGACCTCTGGATAATTTGGTTCTCTGGGAATACTTCTTAAACATCTAGAGCTTAAACCTTAAGAAAAAATGGTGGACACAGATTAGTAGGTGCTAGGCCAGTGCCCATCTCTGACTTGTCAAACTGCGCTGGAGAAACATTGATTTGTGACATGAAACTGCATTATTCAGTCTTTCTCCCAGTTTAAATCACTGGGTCTATTTGTTTTGGAGAGGAGGGGATCTCTGTGAATGATTTGGCTTCTTGTAAGAACCTTCTGAAGGTCTGGATCAGAAATAAGGTGAGCACACATTAAGTAATCACAGAAAACAGATGAGCACATATTTGTAGATGCTGGGCAAGTGGGCCGTCTGCAACGTGTCTTATAGTGTGCATAAGTGTGTATGACTGCATACGTGTGGAGCCCTGGAAGAATAGCCAATGCTTATGCTAGTGCTTATGGGGATCCGAACAAAGGAAGAAAGTTTTTAGCTTTCACACTGTTTTAGCAACTCATCATTTCATATTTGGTTTTTGATTTAAGTGAAGAATTAAAAAGACAAGTGGTTAGTGGGGAGCAAAATTCCTTTAACTAGCAGCCCTATAAATGTGACAGTGTGTGGATGGTACCATTCCATGGGGGTGGGACCCATTTCTCATTTAAGGCAGTTGGGTACATCACTGCACCAGCAAACTGCTCTGTCCACTCCACATCTGGCTGCCATTGTTTCTGCCTGTGGAAAACAGAATATTTACATGGTAAGGCTGTGTTAGTAAACCATCCAGTTTGAACTGGAAAAAAAGCAGTTGCATAACAAAAAGCGTTTTAGTGCTAGGTAGGTGTCACCTCTTACACTCCTTGCATGTAGCCAGACTTTAATCTGATTAGCCTATTTAGAAAGAGTGATGATCTGGGCTACACTGTTGAGCATGTCAACCTGACAACTGATATGGCTCGTAGGGGAGATACGCACAGCAGAAATATGGGTCAGCTTGTATTAACAGAGTCTGTTAAATAATGATAGTTATTGCAGTACGCATATGGCTGCTTTTAAAAGTTTTAACTCATGCATATGTAGACCTCCTATAGGGGCAGAGTACATCAATAGCAACCCTTTATTTCCAAGTCCCCTTGACTATGGTACTACATAATCAGCACAGGAAGGTAGTAGGACCATTTCAGAGACCTTCAAACTAATCTTAATTATGGAAAGTAGTTTATAAAAAGCAAGTTTTCTTAACTTAAGTGCCATCCACGTTACAGGTCTTGCATTAAACGATTCCATCAGACACTACTTACTGTTCAACATAGGCTAGGCTAACTAAGATGTAGTTTGATTTATGGCCTCCTAACAAAGCGATTTTGTTTATTACTGCTGTAAAATATGGAGAATACTTAGCACTGCAATTTCAATACTACAAATAATGCACAGAACCAGTGTGATAATCACTGACACACGCTGGCTAATCAGACTGCTAACAGTTATTACAGCTTAGGTAACACGTAAACAGCAGGCAAGCTAATACTAATCTGCAACATGCACGACCTTAAAGAATGACATTGCTAAAACAGCCAACTAACGGTACATGTGTACATTGTAAAGACGTGTTCCATTCATACAGAGTACAAATTGTAGCAGAATATTATTACTGTTATTTCGAAGAGACCATGTCGGCTTATTTAGCTTTATGCTAACATTAGCCTATCAGTGTGCAGATTTACGTGAAGCTCGAGCTAAGACGGCTGGTAGTACAGTGTTCACACGAGGCGACCCGTTTTGTATTTTCATTATCTTACCTGTTTTGCACGACAGTACAGCCTGGGCTCAGTAAGTTATTATTTAATATTATTTTTGTTGAAGGACGTCCTAGTTTGGTAAGCGACCTCAACATCGTGGCCGCCATCTTGGCTGCTACACAATCTCTGGCCAATGACGTAGAGGAGTTTCTTCTTTTGTTGTTTTAAAGGCGCATTGCGTGCATTACCCGTGTGTCTGCCACCTATCGGAGTTTCCCCGTACATAAAGTATAGGACTTCTTGTAACTGGGAAAACTTAGATCAATGTTTCATGAATTATTTTTATGTTTCTGACATTTGCTCTCTGTTTAACTCATCCTATACTTACTTGGGTCCCAGTTAGGTGAGGCTGTTGTTCAGTGGAGTAGGGGGAGGAAGGAAGTGGCAGCTTGCTGTGAGGCTGCAGCTTTCATTAGTGTTTTTCTTCTACTTCTTCTTTATGCTTCATCTTAATTTAGTTTTGTTGAATTTCCCAGGCTCCATTTTGTCTCTTTTCTGTTATAAATACTTTAAAAACTTTTATCATATTTGCTGAATCTGTCACTGTATTTTGACAGTAGTGCATGGGACAGATAGTCTGTGGAAATGATGAACAAACACAACCAATTGGAGCCAGGAGGAGTCTCATGCAGAAGCTGTGCTGCCAACAACAGCATACATGGCAAAGTCAAGTATATTGTAGAAGACCTCTGCCTGATAGCAAGCTAAAATGAAAGAGTTAAACTGAGCCAGACCAAATCCTTTTAGGTCTTATAGCTCTCTCCACCTCGGAAAAGCTACCCCGATGTTTACTCTGGTTTTACATCAGGCTTGGTGTAAGGGCCCTGACACACCGAGCCGATGGTCAGCTGTACAGAGTACTGTTACCTGCGAGTGTGAAGGGTTACTTCCTCTCATGCAGGTGCAGATTGTACATGCTAGTTGGCCATTAGCTGCAGTCTTTGTGGTGTGTTCAGGTGCAACTTTTTGCATCTTAGGGGATGCAACAGTGGGCGTTGATTGCCACTATTTCTTTGATGTCTGATGTCTGGTGTGTCTTGGCCTTCCTTGACTCTTTCTTTTTAGCCTGCTTTTCATCATCTGTGTTATAATGTTAACTTGTCTTTGCCATGTATGCTGTTGTTGGCCCCACAGTATGTGCACAAGCAGTAATTGACACTGTAGGAGACTCCTCAGCTGTGATTGGCTGTTTCCATTCAGGAGCAGCAGACTCTTGCAAATGCCATTAGGAGCACTAGGAGGAGACATAGGAACATAATTTCCTCAAAGATTATATGTTTCATGTACAACTCTCAGGATATAGTGACAGTTTCAGCAAATATCACAAAAAGATTTTTTTCATAATAAAGTCACCTACTGTAGCTTTAAAGAATGAAGCCCCTATTTTATCTTTAGAAGACCCTGCGATCACATACCTGACAGTAGTTTCTATTGCTTACTTTTTGGAGCCCATGCTGTGAATTTGTCATGAAGAAACATGGATAAAATTAATCAGAATATCAGGTATTAAAGGTATATTTCAAACTGATATTATACCTCATACTGCTCTGTCTAATCATAAAACAAAGACTTAAAATGTAGTCTCCATCCCAGCTGACACTGGTGTTGCCAACACAAAACAATGAACTTGTACATTTTAGCCCTTCTGTCCAAAGATGACAAACTCTGCTTATTTATAAAAAACAGTGCTTTTATTTATGTAATACTGTGGAAAAATAATTACATACCATTTTTAAAAAATATTGAAGATAATGAAATTAAAAAATGAGAGTTTGATAACGTTCGTTGTACATCTTTTGAACAGTTGTCTCTGCTACGAAGAACAGTACAATAAGATAAACATTGGATTTTTCTAAATTCAAAGACACAATAATACAGGATACAGTCCTACCAGAGGTATAAAAGTACTGTAACAGGATTGTGAGAGAAATGATATGGACATATACTGAAACACACACCCGCACACTTAGACACAGACATGCACACACGCACACATACTGTATACACACGGATATGCATACAATAGCCGAGCACGCGCTTGAGTTGGGCGCTGCGTGTTTACAGTATGCTTCCCATACACGCGCAGTCATTCACACATCTATACAAACACACTGTACAAATCGATGTGCGTGCCAATGCCCACACACTCCCTCTTGATCTCTCTCTCTCTCTCTCTCTCTCACACTCGCACACCCACTCACTCGCAGTCATACACTACTACATGTCAATATTGTGGACAAGCCTTCATTGAACCTCTCCATACACATTCTCCTCCGGCCGTTTTGGCAGACAGACGATGAGGAATGATTCAAAATGGAAATGTACGACATGTTCCCCTATAAGGCCACTCAGTTCTAAACCCAACATCTGTGTTTTTCTCTCTCTCTGTCTGCACCAAGCTTGTAGTTAGGAGCTCTGAGAAAAAGGCTCCAGCCTACGAAAATGTCTGGGAATGACTCAAGGCCCCAAGCCTGGTTTGTAAAGCAACAGTCACCAATAGAAGGAGCTTCTACTGCATATACATGGTCTAAGGTGAAGAACAACATGAACACTTGGCACTAGGTTTCTTTTGTACACTGATACACCCTTCTGAATTCAGGCTCTGCTGTTGACACAACTTTTCACTCCTGTCTCAGTGGAATCACCCAGGCGAACGCCCGAGTTAAAGTGGGCTCAAACTTTTGGTCCATACATACACATTACATGTTTTACATTGACAAAAATAATTCTGTAATGTTAAAAAATAGAATACAAAGCTCTAGTCTGGTGTGCAAATAAAAAGACATTACACAGATATAGATAAGGGACGTCTAAGCATGAATACTGTCGATGCAGTGCAAAATGATGACAACCCTCCCGACCCCACCCCGGCCCCCAACATACTCCCGCACGCCGCCTAACAGGCATGATGGCATGTACCACTGTACACAAGGGCATTCTGGGATGCTATATATATGTGCTCTATGATCACTGAATAAGACAACCAGCAAAAAAATTTATAAAATGGCGGCCAGAAATGACTTCCACTGGTTGAGGTTTCTCCCGATCGGCGTGTACCGTATTTGACAGTCAGCCAGTTTTGCCTTAAGACGTTCTCTCTCATCATTTACAAAGTCAGTTCATAGCAAAAGCTATGGGGCTCCGAAGATCTGTGATCTTTTGTCCTCTCTCTGGTTCTTGCTCTTTTCCCAGTCTTGATTGTGACTTGCGCCGTCCGCTCTTTCAGAGCTCGGATATACAAACACATCGGGAGTGAGGGAATTCAAAACTGTGTGGAATTTCCCTTCCCTGTCTCACTAAAACTCCTTCTTTTCCACTCGTCTCTTTCTCTCTCTCTGTGTTTCTCATACCCTCCCTGTCTCATGGGCATGGTCTTCTGACTCTGTGCGTGTGTGTGTGTGATGGTTTTTCTGTAGTTGTGTTCAGTAGGGCGTGTTCGTGTGCGAAAATGTGTGCGTGTAAATCTATGGTTGTGTGTGTGTTTAGATGTGACACTATTTATAAGATGCTTCCTCATGCTCTGCTAAGACTGTGAGGTGTTTATGCGTCTCTCTGTCTCACACGTGAGTCTGCATCCTCTGTGTGTGTCGGCTGTGGGAGTAGTCAGAGTGTTGCGAGGTGTAGGAGAAGCGAGTGGAGCTGCCGTACTTCCCTAGTCCAGTCTCTGATCCCGAGGGAGCGGGACCCCCGGGACCCACACCGACCCCGGGGCTCCCAACCCCGGGTCCCACCCCAGGTCCCACCCCAGGTCCCACCCCAGATCCCACCCCGTACATTTCATAGGATGGCCCAGCCTCCAGCGGGGCCAGGCTGGACGGGGCGAAACCCATGCGGTAGGTCTGGTAATGCGAGGGGTATCCGTAGTTGTCGTAGGCCAGCTGGGAAGTGGAGTCCAGGAGGCTGCAGTCTCCCGGGAAGTCGCTGGCCACGGGGGCAGGGTTAGGCGGGGGCTGCTGGCTCTGGCCCGCACGCGTGAAGGTGTTGAACTGGGCGTAGCTGATGTGGGAAAGTCTAGAGGGGGGCCGGGGGTCGTAACAGGCCTGGGGGCGGCCAGGGGAGGTGAGGGGGCCAGGGGGACCAGGGGCTCCTCCACTGGCTGTGGCCCCTGAGCCTCCGGCACTGCTGCTTATAGATGCAGCTCCCCCTGGTGTTCCTGCAGGGGAGCGGTAGTCAGAATAGTGCAAGGTGGAGCGGGAGGCCGGGCGGCCTTCATCATGGGTGGAGGCTCGCACGTTGTAGTAGCCATTGGTGGGGTCCTGAAGAGACAAACAGCAAGAGACAACATAGAGTGAGCATCAAAATAAGATATAACGAGGGGGATACAAATCTAAATGCCAGTGCATCCCATCACCAGAATAAATGTTGACATTGTATGTTTGTGTGAACGATGGAAACGTTACATTTGTATGTTATTATCTAGCAGATACGTTCAAGAACACTTGGTTGACGTGTGTTTATGTTTAGGTACAAAAAACATGTGGTTATGTTTGGAAAAGATCATGTTTTAGCTTGAAATACCCATTTTGGGTGCTAAAAGTCACCAGAAGACACAGCAATGCCTCTGTAAAAACAACCACTCTTTGTGGCAATACCTCGGCTGGGAACGCAGCATTGTCTTGGTAAAAAAACACCCATGTTTGGTGGCTAAGAGCTGTTGGAAATGTCGCAATGACATGCTTAAAAAACAATCAGGTTTGTTGGTTTTGAACAGTGGTCTGCAGCTTGGCAGGCGTCTTGCCTTGGTCCCACGCCATACACCATCCACTCCACCTCATGATTACAAAGTCAGTTCATACACTATGACACTTTAGGGACGTTGATATAATATGTATGAAACATACAAGAGTAACAATTGATTTCCTTCTAGCGACTGGGCTGGTCTGTGTATAGATCTTAGGGTCAGAAGGCTTCTATAATTATGTTTTGTTCCTTCCTGATCCCCAAAGAGATATTCTCTTGTAGAAGGTCAGAGGTCAGGGTCAACTGTGTGTCTGGAGCTGGTCAGCATCCAGGTCCAGATTCCTTCAGCTGGTGCTGTGAGGGCAGTTTGCTCTCTTTTTTTTGTGACTCAGCTGCCTGAGATCAGACTCTAAGTCTCTTTTCAGATATGCATGCAAATCACTATGTAAGCAAAAATTCCAATGACACTAACTGCATGGGCAAATTACATGTTACAACTGTAAGAATAACGCACCAAGACTGGCATCCCAGGGCAGCCTCTTAAGTGATTCCAACATTCAAAAGATCTTTCATGTGCTTTTTACCCATCAACTTTTAAAAGACAGTGTTGGTAAATGTTAACAGGGTGCAATCTTGAACTCCTGTAGACCTTGTGGCTTTTTAATAAATCCTATGGCATAATGATGAAATCTAAATATATTGCACAGTGAAAGAAAGAGAACAGTTTAGGATGTTGTCATTTGTATGTTATCATGTGATCCTGTTACCGGTCCAGACCACTCAAGATCAAATTCGGCTGTTTGTGGCCC
Organism: Epinephelus fuscoguttatus; assembly: GCF_011397635.1. Classification (NCBI taxonomy): domain Eukaryota; kingdom Metazoa; phylum Chordata; class Actinopteri; order Perciformes; family Serranidae; genus Epinephelus; species Epinephelus fuscoguttatus. The sequence goes on from NC_064774.1 coordinate 29,718,389, forward strand.
ACGAACTAAAATGAGTTGTCACAATCCTGCCTTACTGTACCAATAAAATGGACGACACATCTCCATTTCCTCCCACTGTCAAAAAATGAAGCCAAAATCGCAGCCATCTTGTGTTGATGACTTCATTTAAGAACCAGAGTCTACGCCGTAGCGACCTCAGTGGTATTGTCTGACCAGTTGGGCGCACACAGCTGTCGATCATGACGCCAAATCCCCTTTTTATAGCATCAAAGAACTAATTAAAACCAATGTTATAAGGAAAAGGAACACTTGAATGTACATTAGTGTGATGCTTAAAACGACAGAAACCATCTTTGGGAAAAATTTATTTCATGTTAATTTGATTCTTAAGTTAGGCCCAGGTCTCATCTGCTTATGTAGAGGGGGCAGGGTTTATGATTTACACTGCAGCCAGCCACCAGCGGGCAATCAGGATGTTTTGGCTTCACTTTTGGGGAGCTGTCATCTCAGTCTATGGTGTATACTAATACCAGCTTTCATAGTATACTGTTTTTATGGTTTGTATACAAGAAATGAATGTACTTTAGCATACAAATGATAATAATAAGAGATTTTTTGACCAGTTAACAAAAAGAAAGCACAGAACAAACAAACAGAAACTCAAGTTTTGTCCATTTGTGCTCAAAGCTTCCATGAGTTGAAGCATCCATGTTTATCTTGAGGCCTCTCCAGCAGTAGGGTGGATCCCTGCCAACATGCATGTTGGTCCCAGATTGTCTGGGTGAAGCAAGGACGCTCTCCTTGCTCACAACACCCACTTCATCTTGCTCTACCATTATTTCTGACATCATTCTGCCATCTCATTGTCTCTCATGTACCCAACTGCTCCCCCCATCCAACTTTGTTTCACTGCTTTGGTGCTTCAGGCGGCGGGGAGGAAAAAAAAAACAGTCTGGCTGAGGCTGTTGTCGGGGTGATCTAACCATCTCCTGGGGTGGATTCATGTCTGTGTTTCTTCAAAGTGATCCGAGGCAGCACTCCAGCTAGAGGGGTGGTGTGTTTGCCCTCACAAAATATTCATGGGGGGGAGTTTCAGCAGAACATTTTGGCAGCTTTATGCGTGAAAATGCATTCATCACCTAAGCCCAGCCCCACGGTGTCAAAATGTATAAATGATTCATGCCAGCTGAATGGGCAGAGTACGCCTAAACATCCTTTATCGTTTTTTCTTTTTGTTTCGGTCCAATTTGAATAGTTTTGTCTCTATTTTACAAGAACATAATATTCTAAACAATCACATAAGCTGGACTGAGTGAAGGGAGGAGAAGACAAAAGGAGCTTCAGCAATTTAAGAGAGGCCGTCTGAACTGCAAAATATTTGTTGTCTTACATATCCTGCTCTAATATTCTCACAGAGATTGAGTGCAACACTAAGTGTGAAGGTCACTAAATTAGGAAACAGAAATATTCACTGCTGGAAAGATTGTCTTTTCATAAAACTGGGCTGTAATAGAAAGATGCAAACAAGTGCTGCTTAGTTTTACAGTTTGATCTGACTTGGTCTTAGTTTGAGTGAGAGAGGGTGGCATCTGTCTTTATCCATCTGCCTCTTTCCTCTTTGGGTTCATCCCTACATGCCTCCTCAACTCCTATATCCTTGGAAGCTGCCATATTCAAGGACGTCCCAACTCCTTCAATGCACTTGGAGGAGTCGAGGAGAGAGGAGGCTTTCAGAGGGGAGAGAAGCAAGGATACACAAGTACAGTCTTCGTGGAAGTCTTTTACCGACCCACAGGCTATCTTATTGAATATCAGCTTTTGATTGGATGCTGCAGCTGATCAGACTAATCTGATGCATCACAACATCACTGGAGTTACATTCCAGAGGGAGGACAGATAAGAGATTAAACTCAAGTGTATCACTACCATTTGGTTTCTGATTCACCATCTAGTTAAAAATTTGAACAAGAAAAGGAGCATAAACGACTTTCTTCATTTATTGGAAAGATTTTTCTTTTCACAATGTCACTTCCCCCATTAACTTTTATTATGGATACAGTCAAAGTCAGAGAAAGTGTGTCTGTCTGCAAGAAACACTTTATACAACAGTGATCGTCATTTCCATTCGGTCACATGGGAGGCTGATCATTCCTGTGTGTCGGGTTGATGAGTTACAGAATTTAAATTTTCTGTCAAACATTTAGCCTAATAAATAATTTCCAGTGTTAAAAAGACACCATAATCATATTCTGGGTTATTAAATAATTTATATACATATATACATACACATGTACGTATATATACTGCTCTCATCAGTTAAGGTATTGGGATCTACTCTGTGTTCGTGGTGGTGGGCATACGAAAATGTGGAAGTACAAGCTTTAGTTAGAGCGACAGCCCCTAGAGTCAGCGATAATCTGCTGGATTTTTGCTGACTCTAGGTGATGAGCAGGGAGATCTGGGTGCTGGTAAGGTGAAGGGAAGTTCACCACAGTTCATTTACATATGCTACCCACATTGGTATAACACAGTGCTGGTTAAAAATTGAAAAAGTACCCCTTTAATGTATAAAACAAAATAACATTTAAAGAGAAAAAGTGAATTTTAAGCTTTATATAGTGCTTAATTGTTACAGATGTTGTTCCAAACACCAGTTTGTTCTCCAGTTTGAATGAACTGGGACTTATTTGCTAATTTGATTCTGCTTTTTCAGGGTGTCTACACTTAAATTCAATGCTTTTTAGGACTTTTTCAAGATACATTTTAACCAAATTTAAGACTTAAGTTTTTTAGACGAATCATCTTCTCTAATTCAAGCATTACAGGTAAGTTATACGGTCACACGCAGAGGTAAGTTTTATGTAGGAATATGGTTATTAGATTAAGTTAGGTTAATCCATATTTTGTCAACTGGTAAGTGGAGGCATAAAGGAAAAAGACCAGAAATGTGGACTTCCACACCTTTTGACCAAAAGATGATAAAAAGATGGATAAATGAAATTAGATAAAATGTTTATGTCATTTAAGAACTCACAAATTTAAGTGTATTTAATGATTTTAAGGTCTAATATTTATAAAACTGAATTTAAGATCTTTAAGGATTCTTTTAAGGACTTGTAGACGCCCGGTTTTGGCATTAACCCTGCATCAAAGTTTGACTTGTACAATCCACTATCAAAAACCAGACTGGACTCCCTCCTCTTTGTCTTCCTCTGCCTATTTCAGATGCACATGTGCGCCCTCTAGAGGGTTAAGCATGAAATTAAAAAATAACAATTTGGATTTTTTTTTTTAAATTGAATTTTAACTTCATTTTTTAAAACATATATCAGACTGAAGCATCACATTTAAATATGAAATCCAGTTCTTTTCAGGGGAAGTGAAGTTGCAATTTCTGTTACAGAAGTGAAACAAACATTTTTGAGATGAATCAGTGGTCAGTTGGGATTAAATATTAATGACTGAAGCTTCATTTATAGCACAAAACCCTCAAAAAATAATATTGTATTGTTCATGTGACTATGTCTGTCTGGTAGATACTCTCAGTGTCATCCTGGGTGGCACCACTTCCACCAGAAAAGAAACGCTGTACATCATTGGATGAAAGTCATCACTCAGAGTCACCATGTCAGTAATGATTAGGATATTTGCAGCCCTTTGAGATATAATTAGAATGAAACCTTGCACCAAAATGAACTCCACAAGACCTCACATTGACTTTGGCATCATTTTATTATTAATGTTTCGTGAATTTTGCCTTGGTATTGAACATACTGGTGGTTTATTTTTACCCTTTTCTGTACCTGTGATTGCACACCTTCTCTGTATTTTGTAAGTCTTTCAGTAGGAAAAAAGTGAGTTTGTTTAGATTTTGAAGACTTCCTGCTTTGATATAAGTGAGTGTTTAATGAGCTCACCTTAAGGTCATACTCCTGGCGGGTGTCCAGGGTGTCACTGCGGAGGTCAGACTTGAGCTCTATGTCATCTTTAAAGGGCTGATTGGAAGGAGAGAAGGACACAGAGGGGAGAAACTAAACCGTCAAACAACAAAACAAAAACAAAAAGGAGGAGAGAAGGTGCCATAACAAAACAGAAGAGGGAAGGAGCCAACAGAGTATGACAGGAAAAGAGAAAATGGAATTAAAAGTGTTAAAAGGAGCGATTGCAGGGGAAAACACAGAGCTTGTTTTCAGTCAAAAGGTACAGTGCGGCATAGGGAGAGGTTACTGAGTTAATCTGAGGTTTTTTCTAAGACTACAGGCTGTGTAAACAGTGTCCGGCCCAAGCACACATATCCCGCTGCTGCTCACCGAGTACATGGCCTTGACCATGCGCGATGCCGTGGACACGCTGCCGGAGTCCTCCTCCAAGCTGTGGGTCTCCTTGTTTATCGTCTCCACCTTGATGTCGGGCTTACCCAGCGTGACCCCGCGCCGACCTGGAAGCAAAACACGGCAAGGTTGAATACAGCTGGACACACGCATCGTGGCTGGTGTGTTTTCATGAGCTGGAGGAGCAAGTTCAGAGGGGACCCACATCCATATGGTGGAGAGGTGGTGGTTTTAGGTGTTTGATTTTATTTGGTTTGCTGCAAGTTATGTGGTCTGGTGATGAACATTTTAACCATAATTCTCCAATAAAAACATGGACACTTGTACTGTACATGCAGATGTGGTCTTTATATGTATGTGTGAGGCACATGGAGAGTATGACTCACTGCCTTTGCGCTGCCGGTAGAAGATCAGAACGAGGACCAGTAGAAAGATGAACAGGAGGATGGTAGAGCCCACTGTCCCACCAGCTATTATCCCCACTGGGACTTCCTCTGAAAGAAGGAGGAGAGAATAAGAGAGAGACAGAGAGAGATGGAGGGAATGCAAGAATGCAAATGTCTGTCAGTAGCTGCACAATCAAGAATTTAATGCAACAAATACATCTTACGAAAACAAAACTGTATGCTGCCTAGCTCATTAAATTTTCAAATAGTGAATTCATAAAACGCACCGGTCTCCTCCAGCGTGATGATCATGGTGCCTGGGCCAAACGAGTTCCAAGCCGTGCAGTTGTAGGTGGACAGGAAGTCAGACTCCATCACGTTGTTGATGGTGAGGGTAGAGAGGACGCCCCCGCCCTCCGCTGATGGTTTGCTCTGCTCCACTGTGTACCTCTCCAACAGCGTCCCCTTTTCCTTCTCCCACACATTCTCCTTCCACGCCCACACCTGCAGCACACACACACACACACACACGCATAATAGATTATATCAAAATTAATTTGGGAGGGATTTATTTTACTTGGGTAAGTTGTGACGGGACATGTTTTCAGGATTTTAATCGATCAGTGAACTGCGACTGTAACAAGCCATTTACCAGTAAAACCACTTCAAACAGAGCTTTAATATCAGATTTTCAATGTTCTACAATTATACAGTACATTATCAAATCACCCACAGTCAAGTCCCATCTCTCGCCTGAGCACCATGGGTGCCAGGGCTTTCAGCTGCACTGCCCCCAGGCTCTGGAACTCCCTACCTCCACACATTCGACAGTCTGACAGCATAACATCCTTCAAATCCCTTCACAAAACTCACCTATTCTAACTGGCTTATTATGCACTCTGACTCTAACACTACAACACTATATTATTATGTGTAAACACAGACGAACACATTGGTCTGCAATAGTGTTGTCATGATACCAAAATCTTTGTTTCGGTACCAATATCAATATGAATTTCGATACTTTTCGATACTCTTCGGTACTTTTCCTGAGGAAAAGTCCTTTTGGATACAAACCTTTAGAACAATAAATAGTAGGGGTGTAACAGTACCAAAAAAATCATGGTTCGGTAAGTACCTCGGTACGGACGTCACAGTTTGGTAACTTACACACCACTTGCGCAATCTGTGCTCCAATAGGAACAAGAAAGGCGTTTATGTGCATAAATGAGTAAAATAAATTAACTAAATTAATGAATTGAATTAATTTCAAAGTACCGGTATTTTCCAAATGCAGTATAGTACCATTTGGAATACTCTATTACCGCGGTACTATTTTAGTACTGGTATACCGTGGAACACTAGTCTGCAATGTTATATGTGTCTACAATATCATTCTTATCAGGGTATAAAAAGATCATCTGACAGTGTATGTTGCTTCTCAAGTCCATAGTAGGTCATGAAATTCAGAATTCATTTCGAAAAATGTAATGCATTCTGTGTGTCATTTTGTCACATGAATTTGTAATTTTATTCTGTTGGTCTATTCTGTACATGACATCTATTACATGTCTGTTAGTCCTGGAAGAGGAACCCCTCTTCTGTTGCTCTTCCCATGGTTTCTTCCAGTTTTTTTAACCCCATTAACAAGTTATTTGATGGGTGAATTTTTAGTTATCCAAAGCGAGGGTCAGGGTTGTATACTGTACAGAATGTAAAGCCCCCTGAACCACAATCATGATTCATGCTATTAGGCAATATATGCGTAAATTAAACTGACTTGACTTGACAAGAAAGTGAATGAACTTCTTACCAAGAATGTTGAACTATTCCTTTAAAGGGATAGTGCACCCAAAAATGAAAATTCAGCCATTATCTACTCACCCATATGCCGACGGAGGCGCTGGTGAAGTTTTAGAGTGCTCACATCCCTTGCGGAGATCGGCGGGTGGAGCAGCTAGTACACCTAATGGCAGACGGCGCCCCAGACTAACGTCCAAAAGCACAAAACTGAATCCACAAAGTATCTTCATACTGGTCATCCATAGTGATCCAAGTGTGCTGCATAAAAAGTTGTTTGGAAAAACGTCATATGAACTCTGTTTTTAGCCTCACTGTAGCCTGTAGCTCTGACTGCTTCTCTGTGCTCCGCATTCACGTGTGCACGCTCAGGGTGATCGGTGATGCATGGTCTCTGAAGAGCAGCAGTCTCGTCAGTACTAATGTCCAGATTCTCAAGTGCAGGCAGTCTGAGCAGCAAAGACTTTCCTCATCCGTTGGCATTGCTTTGCATTTGAAACAACTACACCACCAGGTTTCCAGTGCTCAACTCTGGTATTCTGCGGCTGGTTGAGGGTTAGGCTCATGAGCTGCGGCGGCTGCTTCATCCAGTAGCCTGAGTTCCGTGCGTATACTCGGGCTCAAACAAATACGGCTCAACAAAGAAATGCTGTTCCTCCTCAATTTCAAAGTCTTCAGACATGTTGGGCTGTACTTTGCTAAAAGACTGTAGTGCAAATTATCTTTTAGCTCTGTGGTTACATTGTCTCTCCCTGCGGTGCACGTGTCACGTGATGTAAACATGGGTGAGCAAAGCTCATGCTTTCGCTGGTCTCGCGCAGGCGTGCACACGTGAACGCGGAGCACAGAGAAGCAGTCAGAGCTACAGGCTACAGTGAGGCTAAAAACAGAGTTCATATGACGTTTTTCCAAACAACTTTTTATGTCGCGGCTGCAGCACACTTGGATCACTATGGATGAGCAGTATGGATCTTGGACATTAGTCTGGGGCGCCGTCTACCATTAAGTGTGCTAGCCGCTCCACCAGCCGATTTCCGCAAGGGATGTGAGGACTCTAAAACTTCACCAGGGCCTCCGTCGGCATATGGGTGAGTAGATAATGGCTGAATTTTCATTTTTGGGTGCACTATCCCTTTAAGGACAGCTATTATAGCATTGTATTACACTACTTAAAAAACCTTTCCCATATTTGTGCATGGATGTACAAAGAGAGCTGGATACAGAGTCGGAGTTGGGCCCAGTTCATTCCTATGAAAGTCGCTCAGTGGCACATGAAGCCAAAAAAGTTGGACTTCCCGGGTATAAAATTGCCCGCGTCTTTCGTATCGTTGGGCCCATAGAACAAGAACACGAGAGACTTTTGCCAGCTGAGCTAACTTCCAGTTTAGCCCTCCGCTTACTTGGTTGGGGTTAAATGATTTAATCATGCAGTGTTTATACACTCCCAAATGTTATCAAACCAAATGGATCAAATGCTGATAGTGAAACGACTCATTTCATGGGGGTTGACACGCTCGAAAAAAGGAATCTAATATCTACAGACATCTCTGTCACAGTGTAAGTCTATGGGAAAAAAGTTGTTGGGCGCAATGGCATCACAAGATAGATCCAGAAGTTGTAGTTACATGATTTGGCCACTGGGTGTTTAAGCCCCGCAGAGAACTGTCAGGCATTGAAGCCAATTGGACATAGTGGACAAACTGTGGAATGAACTGGACCCGTCATGTGATGCCAATGGGCCCAAAAAAAGAAAAGAGCCACACAATTAAATCATTTTATTCTCTATTCAAGTTAGCGGAGGGCTAACCCTGAAGTTAGCCGATCAACTGTTGGGAGTCTGTAGTGCGCCCGCTCTATAGGCCCCACAATGCAGATGTTATGTGTAATTTTACACCCTGTAAGCCAAACTTTTTTGGCTTCATGTGCCACTGAGCAACTTTATTTAGGAATGAACAGGGCCCCGCCTCCAAGTTCTCTTTATACATCCATGGAACCACTACAGAAAGGGTATTGCAATACAATGCTTTAATGGCTGTTCTTGAAAAAGTAGTCCAACATTCTGGGTAAGAAGTCCATTCATGAAAAAATGGACACCAGTGTCATGTCTGTATAGTAAATATCCCATCTAAAGTCCTGTCTTCACCATGGATTTAATTTGCTGTTACCTCTTGTCCCACGCATAAAATGTTTTAAGAAAACCTCACTCTAATCCCATAAAGTTTGGGGTTCTCTTTTGAATTTCATGGAAAATCTTAATGTAAAACTGTGTACTACCATTCCTGTGTATATGGTGTTTTGTTTTATTTTGCTTTTTAATGAATTGATCCATATTTGTGTTTGTGTTTTCTGATGTTATTGTGACTCTGAAACATTGTAAAGCCATCTCAGTATAAATATTTGTAAAGGAGAATGACTTTTTTTGACACGAAAAATTTTAAATTAAGGATAAAAAAAAGAAAAATACAGGTTTCATATATTTCATCAAATCAGGGTGACTGGTTGATATGATATTTAGTGGAAAAGGCATTATTGGCCATATACTATATATGCGTCCAACTTAAACACATACTGTAGGAAGGTATGACAGAAATAGACCTCATAACTTCACATCAAGTACACACGTAAACACTTGCGTGACTTGCTCAAACCAGCAACAGTTTGTATGTTTCTGCAGCCAGAAGTGGAGGTGGGTGGGGGTGACTGAGCTGGTGAGAATCTTGCACATTCTCCAACTTTAAAGCCACTAAAAGCAGCTGTATTATTCAGCATTGAAGTACTGTACTAAGGCCAGTTAATTATGCATAAGCCCACATGTTCCCATAATCTGCCCACTTATTCCAGAGGAGGATAATCTCCTGGCTGTGGCGTTTACTGGGACAACTGTTCCTCTTCACTCCTTTATATTTTATAAATCTTTTTCTGTCCCAACCTCCGCCGCCTGCATTAGGAGTGCGCACTGGGAGTCAGGACGGATCAGTCACAGAGGCTGGGGAGCCGAGGAACTACTACTACTGCATCTCTGTGATACAGCCAAGCGGAGAAAGCATCCGGGGCCGATTCCTGACGCAGGAGCTAAAAGCAGCCCAGCTTAGTGTTAGTGTTAGTGTTGGTTTGTTTATGTGATGGGATGGAGGGAAATTCTGTGAGAGTTTAAGGGTGAGTCACCACTCAAAAAGAAAAAGGGGACAGCGCCTAAAAGCATTTACCGTGCAGGAGTGGAGCCATTTAGGAACAGGAAGGTACAGTAACAGTAAAACACAAATCGCTGTCAGGCTAAAAGCTACAACCTTGTGCTCTTTGTGATCGAAGCCTTTCCTTGTTTAGCTTTTCTTTTTGTCTGAATAATTAACGCTGGGATTAAAATTTGGACATTTTCATCGTGGGTCTGGTGACAGAAATATTTCATAGCACTCATGTTTCATATCTTTTCACTTACAATCTTATCTGGAGGAGGTGTGCTGGCTATGTAGCATTTCACCTCTCCTCTCTCCCCTCTCACTGCATATTGGACTGGATCACTGGAGATGATGGGAGGACCTGTAATGGCAAAAAAAATGAGATATGAGAGTGTATGTGAAAGAAAGAATTACAAGAAATTACACTCAAAATATATAAAAAAAAATCATACAAAAGCAAGGTTTTTTTTCCAAAGCACTGACCTTACCAAGGCTGTTCAAGAGGAATTGTATTATTTTTAAAATAAATGGCCATCACTTTGGACATACAACATTTTTTTTCAATTACTGACAAGCTGACCTTTTAGAAAGAACATGGTTTTCCTCTACAAGCAGTGATACATTAAATTGTGTGGATGTTTTCTGACCGTTGACGGTGAGCGTGACCTCAGTCTCTCCTACTCCAATCCGTGGGACGATGGCCTTACATACATACTGGCCTGCATCCGCCTGGCTCACCGACTTCAGATACAGCTGGTTGCTGTTACTCAGAACCTGTGGGGGAGTGAAAAAGAAATATAAACAAGACAAATCTGCTAAACAACAGGAGGGGTTAAACAAAATAAAAGGAGAAGAGAGGCTAATGTGCTATTGTACCTCCCCTTAATATTGTACCACATCATGTTGCATATTTGCACGCCTGGCCTTATTTGAGAATGTGTGTTCTACTACTCTGACCCTGACGGGCTAACAATGCAAACTTGCACATCCGCTTTTAACCCATCACAAAGGTTTTGCAGTTGCCTAGCAACCACATCCATCGGAAAATTAGCTGTGGGAAAATTATGGCTAAATATGTAACCACCTAGAGAGAGAGAGATACCTGAACAAGGCTGATTACATAGATGTAGGTGTAAGTCAGTCCACAGTCTGCTCAGGCAGATTCCATTTACTGTGCTGTAACTGTCTTGTCTTTAGTCCTTGTATTGACTGTAGTTTAATGACAGTCACGGTACACACTTATTAGACATGTCTTTAGCCTGTGGCTGGTGTACACAGTAGATTTTAATATAAAAAACAGTGATGGTTAACTTATAAAATGAAAATATTTTGAGAGTTAAATGAAAGGATTGAGACCACTCTCATGTCTGTACTGTAGATATGACACTAGAGCCAGCACTGTCACTTCACCTTTATATACTTTACTCATTAAGCATATACATTCCTGTTTATTTCCTTTTATAATCTTCTTTTTTATACATATTTAAAGGCTCTGTTTGGAACATTCAGAGCATTATTATAGCAGCAAACCAATATTTACTGTTAGGGTTGGCACATTTTCAGTTTTCACTACATGATTATGGCCAAAAAAGGCTATAATAATGATGTTATTGCAATATTTATAGACAATTTGAAACTAATGATAATTTTAATAATAATGCTATCAGTCAAATTCATCTTTAACTTTGCTCATTGTGCATTTTGGCAAATGAATTACACTCAAAATACATCTGTAAGGAGGTGGAGAGGGAATCTGTAACCATAACTGGACAAAAGCGTACAAAAAGAGCAATTACTCTTAATTGGTGGTGAAAAGGAAACCAGATGGCATTGAGAGAGGAAGATGAAGTGAGAATGAAAAGAAACAGAAATGATTTAAAGGTCCAGTGTGTGAGATTTAAGCAGGCTGAGTGGCCTCTAGTGGTAAGGATTGCAGATTGCAACCAGCCGCAACTTCTCCTGGTTAGAATTACTGCAGCATTCATTGTTCCAGAGGTTTTTACCGGGAGCCAAATTAGCTGCAGAGGTCGCTACCTCTCCAAAATAAACGGATGTGGTGATTTAAACACTGAGTAGAGCAGTTTAACTTAAAAAATAAATCTGTCTTTTTCAGATACTCTCATCGCAGAGGAGCTGCTAACAATGGTGGCCAACGCAAAAACGCGTATGGCTCTATCGAGAGCCAGTGTTTGGTTTGGCGATTCTGGGCTACTGTAGAAACATGACAGTGCAACAGGCGATGATACACTAAAGAAAACACGCTGATTATAGAATATTAAATTTCTGCTTGTCTATATCCACCTTAATCCTACACAGTGTTTTTCAAGAGATGATTAATTATAACATAATATTATCTTTCGTGTGTTATTAACATGATATCAAAATTTCATTTTTAAATATTATATTTATCATTAATGCCAGTATATCGCAATACCCCTAAGAATATAGTGGAGTAATGCCGTCCTGAGCAGACACTGAAGTCACGCTCGCTCTGTGTGTGTTGTAATCCGAGTTTCTCTGTGGTTTGCTGTGGTAGGCCAGTCCAGCCATGCGTACATGTTAGTGCATACGCGTATCCAACGTCGCTGCTTTGCATTGCGCTCAAATGGCGGTTACTGCTGATATTGGGATGGTGTCGTCACAGAAGCTTAGCACCTATCCTCTGGTTGCCCCCCCTGATTAACTGGTTACCAGTGGTAAGAAAATCCACCTACCAGCAAAAGCTAATCAAACCCCCGTAAAACCACAGCAGTCATTTCTACACTTCAGGTTTTGTTTGGATTAAACAAGATAAAAACATGTTAATTAGTGAACTATAAGTTGCTGGTAGGCAGATTTAGTTATATAACTATATCACACTCATTGCACTTATTAAATGTAATCCTGATAAAAGGAATACAAGACAAAGGAAAAAGTGGAATGGAGAGAAATAGGTCATGGCAGGGAAGAAGAGAAGAAAGATGTCTATGTGTACAGACAAGACATTTCCCCTGAATGACAGGCTGCTTTTGTAAACACGGGAGAAGAAAGCGTGAACTGTAAAAACAGTGTGAATACAAGAACAGAGGAAAGCGTGGGCTCTCAGCTTCTTACCATGTTTGAACCCTTTTTGAACCAGGTGAGCGTGAGCGGAGGGTTTCCAGCCCATTTGCAGTTAAGGGTGACATCGGAGTCAACGTCTACAGTTTTTGGCTGCGGCTCCACCAACAGAATTGGACCGACTGGAGACACAGAAACACAGAAAGGGATGTTGTGCTTGAGTAATAATGCAGTAGCACTTAAGAGGAGAAGCTGCTCAGAGGAAACAGAAACACAACAATGGTGTGTTTTATCCCTCTGACTCCAGACGGTAGTGAGTGATGCAAGCCACAAGTGACTGAACAAGGTGAGATGAGTATTGTGTGACTCACAGTGAACGTCCACCAGGATGCTGACGTTGGTCTTTCCAACAGCGTTGAAAACCAGACAGGAGACGGGCTCAGTGAAGAAGGAGTGGTCAGCCTTGGTTGTGAACACACTCTCCCTGGCACCCTGAAGCACCACGCCCCCCTTAGCCCACCTGAGGATAAAATGTTTTTAACAATCAAGAACAACATGTAACATAAATGCAAAGCACAAATATTCAAATTTGGCCTATGTGGCTACTTACACCTGGAAGTGTATGGCATACGGACAGAAGCAAGCACCCATTTGTCTGTAGTCAACAATGCTACTTACACCCGGAGTATACACTTGGGTGTAAATAGTCAAATTTAGCTTTTACAACCTGGAAATTCTGCTATATACAGCTGGATGTAAATAGCCAAATTTGGGTGTTCACACTACGAAAATTCACTATTTACACCCGGTTGCGAATAGCTAAATTCTGCTATTTACACTATGGAAATCTGAATATTTATATCCATGTGTACATTACCAAATTCAGCTATTTATTCTGCTTTATACACCAGCGTGTGGCTATTTGCACCTGGGAAATTCTACTTTATATATCAGTGTTTAAAAAACTAAATTCAACTATAAACACCCAAAAATGTAACTATTACACATCCTTGCAACGTTGAAATATGATGTTAACACATACGGGTCTATTCAGCTATTCTGCTAAAGTTTATGTACACAAAGTGCATTTAGCCATTTTATAGTATAACGTCGACTTACTCTGAAATTATTAAGCCATTGTCTACTCAAACAAAACTCGGACCTCGGTCTCCTATGTGGGCTTTGTCGCTATTAATACTACATCACATGACTTTCTGGTGGAAGATCTGTCCGTTTTTTCTCCCAAACTTACCATTTTAATTTCAGATAATATCGAGATTAGCTAGTACTAGCCCTAACCATAAAACCAAACCACCTCTGACCTCAAGGCATCCACTTGACAACTACTAGCATATCACAGCATGCAATGGGATCAATGATTACGCATGTGGGTTATGGGTGTAAAAAGCCTAATAGCTGCAGTGTGACTATTCTCACCAGGTGCAAATAAACACTCCATTTAAAAGCAAAGTAAAGAAACACAAACATTTTTAAACAAACCCAGAATAAAATTCAACATTTCTGACATAGGATGCAGACCTGTAGCCCATAATAGGAGGGTTGGCGTGAGCCTGGCAGGTGAAGGTGACTCTGTCCCCCTCCAGGACAGAGCGAGGCTCAATGGACAAGGTCACTGTGGGTGGATCTGGAAGAGAGGGAGAGAGGGAGACTCACATAACAACTACATCTAATGTATGCTGCAATCTGGAGGACAGTTAGATGCAAAATGGCTGCCATGCATTACTTAATAACAGCTATAAAACATTCAGCTCCCGGCAGATGTTTTATGTTTTAAAATGTGATGCTGTGTTGCTTTTAATTAGACTGAAATATTAAAAATACTCATTTATGTAGTAATTAGCAGGATGGTGTAATTATATATTGTGTTAAAAATGACATTTTTCACTGGTAATGTAATACATTTCATGTTTTTGCAAATACCCACAAAGCTATGATACTTTTTGAGTCAATATTATTTGATTACTTACGGTGTACGTTGAGGGTGACAGTTGTGCTTTTGCCAGTAGGAACAGCCAGGTTGGTGGCCACACAGCTGTAGTTCCTCCCAGTGTCAGTGTCGACAGGCTGAATGGGCAGGTAGCTACGTGTGGTCACCCTCTTCCTGTCTGGAAGCACTTCCTGATGATGGAGGGCAGATAGACATTGATGAAACATTTACAATACAGATCAAAACTGTCAAACACTTCATGAACGCGTGAGTGTGTGTGTGTCTTGGGGAACGTGATCCTTATTTTAGACTTACAGTGGTACTGGCAGCCCCCTCCACAGGCAGACCATCTTTAAGCCACTCGATCATAGAAGGTGGTTTGGCCCCTCGAGACACACAGCTCAGGTTGTAGGACTCCCCCGCATTCAGCAACACCTCCGGACCCCCATCGATCACCGGGTCGTCTGGGGGGACTGGAGTGAGAGAGGAGAGTGTCAGAAACACACATCATCTCATAAAGTTTCTATAGCACACTTACACACACGCACACAAACGTACTGAGGACAGTGAGTTTGGCCCTCCTGGACCTCAGAGCGGCATCAGGGGCCTGGCACTCGTACAGAGAGTCATCAGACAGATCAGCTGACAGGATCTCCAGGTTGTACTGGCCCAACTCTTGCACGCGCAGAACACGGTACCTGGGCCAGGCTGAGACACACAGAGATTAAGAGGTTAATAATCAGAATGGTGTTTATAGGGCACAGACATAAGATAGAGGTCCACTGTAGACCTTCATGATGAATTTAAACAATCACTGTCTGGTTACAGTATAAAGTGAAACAACTTCCAGATTACTTAAGTTAACTCAACTCAAACTAAACTAAAAACTAAAACATGGTGTGAAAAAAATATTTCAGGTAACTCAGAGTTTTTAGTTAACTTAGGAAAAAAAACGAAACTCATTGAAACGATATTGTGGACTTACAAAACGGGACAAGTGTCTATATGGGACAGGCCTTTAATTCCTTTTAGATGGGAATTACAATCAAATTTTTTTTTTTTTTTTTTTTTTTTTAATCTAAACCAGTAGAAATATTACGTGTTTAAAAATTAGGCTTCAGATAATATATTAATTATGATATATATATATATATATATATATATATATATATGGGCGGCACGGTGGTGTGGTGGTTCGATCCCGGGCGTGGGAGCCCTTCTGTGCGGAGTTTGCATGTTCTCCCCGTGTCAGCGTGGGTTCTCTCCGGGCACTCCGGCTTCCTCCCACAGTCCAAAGACATGCAGATTGGGGACTAGGTTAATTGGCAACTCTAAATTGTCCGTAGGTGTGAATGTGAGTGTGAATGGTTGTTTGTCTCTATGTGTCAGCCCTGTGATAGTCTGGCGACCTGTCCAGGGTGTACCATGCCTCTCGCCCGATGTCAGCTGGGATAGGCTCCAGCCCCCCCGCGACCCTCAAGAGGATGAAGCGGTTAGAAGATGAATGAATGAATGAATATATATATATATATATATATGTATATATGTATATCATATCATATATACATATACATACATATATATATATATAAATAAATTATATGTATCAGAGAGAAAAAGTGACTTATGACACTGGTTTTATGGCCCCTGGCATACCAACACAACAGTACTTTATCCTGTTTAAACAATACTTACAACTTGGATCCATCTTTATGAAAAAAACCCTTTTGATTGATTTGATTGGTGGACCCTTACGGACTAAAGGAAACGAGGTATGGACATACAATTTGAAGTAGCCAACAACCCGCTTTTATACATCTGAATGAACTGCTTGGCAACCAGACCAGGCTTGTAATTGAAACAAGCCTTTATTTGTCAAAAATGCTAGTAAAAGGAGCTAGGCCTTTAATTGGAGTTTTAATGTATGTTTACTGAGACCGGGATGTGAATGCCTGGCAGTGAATTGCCTCACAAAATGTTTATTTGTGATGTAATATATATTATAGACTCAAAAATAAATAAAATAAATCTCTCCCCTGAAAAATACCCCCCATAATTATAATGAAAAACTAAAACTCATACTGAAACTAATAAAAACTAAATTAAAACTGAACATTTTTAAACAATAAAAACTAACTCACCCTGGACACTAACTAAACTAAACTGATTTGAAAACTACTCAACACCACAAGATATCTTATGTGCACAAGATAACTTCCCACAAAATAATTAACTTGTGCGTACAGGATAATAATTAGATCCCATATCATCTTTCGGGACTTTGGGGGCCCCACAAATTACAAAGATTAACAAAAATAAATAAATAAATAAATAAAATAAAAAAATACAAATATAAACTATAATAACTCTGCAAGGATTTCAAAAAGAGTGACAAAAATGAGACATATTCAGTCTTCTACTTGTGTTGAGCACAAAGTTATAGTCTCACAGTTCTTTACAAAAACCTTAAAATTCTCATCAGGATATTTTATTTTTTCCCGTTGTTCCTGTGTGTCATCTGTGCTGTCTGAAGGTGAATTCATGTCACTATATCTTTAATACTTTAGCTCTTAAAAACAAACTGCAAATTTGTCATGCTTCAGGATCCCCACATACCCATGTGGTCTGTATTAGAATTTGAAAAAATGCGACACCACGCAGCATGTGTCCGTTCATACTGATAAGAAAACATCAGGTCTGTGTCATACATGAAGCAAATCTCCAACTTTTTCGTTGTCAGTCTAAACAACACCAGAGAACTGCATGGCCACATGATGTGATAGATATGCAAATGTACAAACATAGACTTTCACACAATTGCACGATGCACACACAATCACACATGCCTCTCCAATCCTCCCTTTTCCCTTCCCCCATCCGCCACACAGACCCAGCTGTGTCACTGCTGTACATTCTCACCATTAGGTGGCATCCATGCTCTCTCTCACCAGCAGGGGGAAAAGATGAATGCATTATGACAGCAACGTTTTAGAGGACTCAAATCGACTCCAGTCTGTGGTGCAGAATTCATGTTTGCTGCCCAGACGTAGATCGCATGTGAAATTCTCTTTCCATGTGCGGCCTCTGAACCGAGCTTTGCTGCCTGCCTAACCTTGTGTGTCCTTGATTCTGCATGCATGTGTGCATGTGTGTGCCTTGTATATACGTGCATTTGCATGTGAAATGATGTGAGCGAGAAAGCGTATGAAAAGCCCAGAGAATGGGGGGGGGGGGGGGCAGAGGAGAGGGACAGAGCCTCATACACAAACACACATACACCCTGGTGTGTATGTGTACGTGTGCATGAAGCAGCCAGTGTTCATTCACATTTTTATTTAAAAGCTTTGGCTTGAAGCACTGGACCATTACAGTAACAATATGATTCAAAGAAAGGAGGGAGAAAGGGAGGAGGGACAGGAAGAATAGAGAAGGGATGGACGAGAGGAGGAGAGAAAGAAGGGACAGGAGAGTTGACAGGAAGAGGAGAGCATGAACGGAGAGTGTGTCAAGCAAGATGAGGCTGAGGAGAGAGACAAGGTAGAGAAGTTAAATGAAGAACAGGAGAGAGGGCTCAGTACAACAGAGGCAGCTCAAAGGAGGAGAACAAGAGGGAGAGAAAGGAACGAGGGAGCTTAGATGAGGAGGTCGCAGAGGAATAGCATGAGAGGAGAGGAGAGGAGAGGAGAGGAGAGGAGAGGAGAGGAGAGGAGAGGAGAGTGGAGGGGAGGGGAGGGGAGGGGAGGTACAAATGATTACAAAGGCCATAGAATTAAAAAATAAATCCAAAATCATAGAGTACAGTGCTTGAGGAGGGAGAATAGAAGAAAGGGAAAGAAAGGGGAGGAAAATATAAAAACCCAGAATATTAAAGCACAAAGTCTGGGGAAAACAACAGTAACATCCACAAAAAACAAGACAGCAGCATGTCACACATGATGCAGTCTCCCTCTGGACCAATCAGTTAAAAATATGCCCACTTGTTTTGACCAGTAATTGTGCAGCCCCCTTTGGGCTAATCAGTGCAATTCTGAAAATGCTGCAACACAAAGATGAGATGCATCGTTCCCCCAAGTTTTGTCAAAGTCAGACAAGCAGTGTCCTAAACTGTTTGTTGACAGACAGACTAAAGGGAGATTTAATAAATCAAACTGGAAGTTTCATCACTCGGGACACAAATGCAAAGACAAACTGGAGTGAAGAGTAAAGGCAGAAAGCTGTATGATAAAATGAAAGCTATGTATTAGCTGATGAATCTGCCTTTCTAATAAAAATAGCTCATATAACAGATATTAGCTGGTCAGTGTCACCCACTGCTGATGTGACAGAGGTGATGATGTGATGCTGCTTAGCCAAGTTGAAGGGTGTCACTCTTAAAATGTGCCCGAAGGAGCTTCCAGTTACCCATCAAACACTGGACGAGATGTGCAGCCAGAGTTACCATTAATAAATAAATAAATAAGTGCACAGTTTGTCACAACATGGTGTGACGGGGTAGCTGCAGTGGTAGTCTAACAGTAGCCTCTTGGCCAAAACTGCTCTGCTGGCTCAATCGAGCTGCAACTACAACATTCAGCAGCAAAAATATTTGGTCAGCATACATTAGCTGTCACAGTTACATACACGCAATGTCATACTGGTCTGGTGAAGCGTCTATTATTCAAAATGCTGTGACAAAGCTGTACATTTGGAAAAATTCCACATCTGTAACACATAGATGGCTCAGTCTAAGTACTGCTAGCAAACTTATTTGCTGGTATAAAGATACTTTTGATAGAGAGACAAAATTTTTAACATTACACAGGCTTCATTATTCACCAAGACTGAGGGGCAGGCTTTGTCTAAGCTCTCCCTTAATGTTTGAAACGCAACTGTGACAGGCAGGTATGCATATGTTTTGGAAATGTGCAGTGATACCGAAAGTTTGGGAGGAAGTGGAAGACAAGGTGGTAACCTTGATAAGATATGATTTGAATCTATCCACTTTTCAATGTATTCTGGCAGCCAAAGTGAACAGTTCAAGGTACAACCACAACACTAAACTGATCAGAATACTATATCATATACAGCAAGAAAGACTATTCTCAAATTCTGAATTTCTAAGGACATCCCTGCACTGGACCATTGGTGTGATGTACTAAAAAAACTCCCTCTGGAAAAGTGTGAGAGGAAGTGTCTTTTTGTTGTTGATGGGTTTTGTATCGTGTTTGTAAAGTTATAACTCCAGTTGTTTTTGCATTTTGTTGAGGTAGTTGAAAAAGTATTAAAAAAAGTGGTTTTGTATGCATTCGGAACTGGACGTATATGTAAATGTTGCTAGAATCTCAAAAAATAATCATAAAATATTGTCATAAATCAAATATTAGCCAGTGCAAATGTAAAGCCTGGCAACACTATCACTATAATGCTAGGACAGCGATACTCAACTTAGGGCCGCCCCATAGAGTGCCATGTGGCCTGCCAACTATTTTCTAACTTAGAATGAAAACAAACTGAAGATTTCTTTTTCACTTTGAATGTTGTACATAAGGAGACACAATGCATAAAAAGCATTAAAAAAAATAGTGCTTGGGGAGGACCTCCCAGACTCCCCTACAGAAGTCTAGGCTGAGCCCTAAATGTCCCCAAGTCCTAGAAACGTCCCTGAATACGCCTGACCTGTGCAGGGCTACTCACTCAGATTTCTCCTTTTCTGAGGACAGCAAATGTCGATAGGTTTGACTAACAGGACATTTTATGAAAAAAATGCACAAATGAATTGGCCTCATATATGCTTTACTTTTAATGTTAATTCATTTTATCCATTGAATGTTATAAATGGTTGTTTATTAGCCGTTAACTGGCCTCCTGTCATTTTGCAAAAGTGGCCCCCAGGCAAAGCAAGTTGAGTCTACCTGCGCTATAGGGCAAATGCTAGGAAAAGGAAAGTGTCCTGTGTAGTCAGCCTATTGTAGCTGATAGTTTAGTGGTGATTGTAAAAATAAATACACAGCTGGTTTTAGCATTTAGCTAAAAGCACGGCTGAAGATTCTTAGTCTGGTTTCATGTTAGATCAGTTACTCTGTACCTAATCCACATAGCTCCTGGTAAATGCAGAAGTACAACGTGGGACACAAGTGCTCCTGGATGGAAAATATTGGTCTAAGCAATATCTACAGTATTGTTGGCATGGATGCAATAACAGTGATGCTTGTGCATTGTAGTTTTTGTTGGGGGTGGGCACAAACTTCACAACATTTCCAAGATCTCCTTTAAAGTGGAAATATTAAATGTAATGCGAAGTTAAAAAAAAATGTATGTGACCTTTGTGACCTCCACAGAGTGTCGGCTCTGACCCTCTGCTCTGCAAATGTTGCAGATGTCAATATAGGCATAATATGCTTTAAGCATTAAAGACACATGTTCTCCCTCTGCACTCTGAAATCTGGAGTAACAAACTAAACGAAATAGTGACCAATCTTCGCAATTGTAGTTTAAGGAGTCCCAGAAAGAACTCAAGACATTCGCAACATTTCTACAGCTTTAAACATGCAGCATAACATTTTGCCCGTCAGCAGCTCCAATCCAAAAGTATCAGCATCAGCTCTGAAAAAGCCATCTTAGTCACATGCTGAACAGAGTGAAGGAGGCCTGAGGAGGCCGTATGATGTCTCACCCCGGAGGTCCTCTCCGATGCCCAGAGCCAGGCCATCTTTGGTCCACTGAACAATGCCTGAGTAGTTGAAGACAACACAGGACAGGATCACCCTCTGGCCCCGCACCACCGACTGGTCTGCCGGCTCCTGAGAGAACCTTGCCGTCCACACTGGAGAGACTGGTGGAGATAGGAAGTGGGAGACGAGGCAGGATAAGTTAGGGACTTTCTCATTTTGCACACACTGCAAGCAGGCTAACCACATATATCGCATATTACTGTATCTGTGGTTTTATGGTTAATTGATTGGAAACTGCATTCCCCCAGCAGACATCGAATGCCATCTTTGATCACACGTTGGCTTGCGGCCATTAACTGAGCGCCGCCGAGCAAAGAGCGGCATGGAAAAACGGAGGTGTCAAAGAAGGGGAAATCAGAACAGAGGTAGAGAAGAAGAAAGAGAAAAGAAAGAAGACGAAGAGGTAGTTAACGCTGACTCAGGAGAGAAGAGCTGCACATCAAACAGGCAACTTCAGCCATAGGGTTTCTCACACCCCCTTTTCTCCTGGCTCCTGACTTTTATTTCTTCAAAACTCTCTGGCCCTCCCTCTCTGTTTCTCCCCGTCTTCATTCCTCCCTATGAGTCATCTCCCAGGCTTCCACTCCACAACCAAAACTACAGTGGCTGTCATTGTCTACTAGACTCTCTCCCTCTAGTCTGTAGTCCACTACCACAGCAGATAGACCAGCGCCGCGCCGGCCCACCGACTGACTGTCTAATATGAGGGAAAATCGAGAAAAAACCCTCTGCTATTGTTCCACGCTGTATGATGACAAGTTGTAATTAGCTGTCCCTTGAAGACATGACACCCGTACAATAGAGGAGAGGCAATCACCGTGGAGGATTTGCATCTCACTTTAAATTTTCCGTTCCATTCTGTCTCTCGCTTTCATTTTTCTCCCCTCTCCCACTTGTTATTTCGAAGAATCTCGTACAGTACATCATTAACCCAGTGCTGCATAGTACACCCCCCTCCACCCTCCTCCTCTGCCATTACCTCTCTCCATCTATTCTCTCTCTATAATGTTGTGTGTCCTTTACCCAAATTGCTTTGCTTCACTCTCTGCTTTTCCCTCCATATGTATGCATCCCCACTCGCCTCCTTCACTTTGTACATCTATAATGCTGTCTATGAATGTCCTTTTGCCTGCACTGATTTCCCTCTACCTCTTCTCCTCTACAGTATGTACGCGCCTCCTTCTTTCTATATACATATATAATGCTGTATATGTCCTTTTACCCATAATGCTTTCTATTTCTGTGTTCCTCCTCCTCGCTGGTTGGAAGGGGGTTAGAGGCGGACTGTCACAACTCATTTATCACATTAAATATCAGCCCTCCAGCACTTTCTCTCTCCTTCTCTTCCTCATTCCCCTGTTCACCCGTCTCTTATTCTCTCACTTTTTCCCCCTCACTCCCTTTTCTTCACCTCCTACCATTTACATCTCTCCTTCTCACTTGTCCTCTCCAGTTTTTTTTTTATCACTTCCCCTCTCTCGTTCCCTCACACTTCTCCGTCTGAGCCCCTCCAGCGCTTTTCTGAAGGTTCCCATCTCTCTCACTTTTTTTAACAACTGCCATATGCCTCTGCACCTCACCTCCCGCCTCCTCGCATGACCCCTCGGTCCCTATCTCTCACATTTCGCCTCTCTCTCGTATACGCAGACATGCACTCTCCCCCTATCATGTCAGATTTGGTGTGATTTGCAGAGGTACAATATGCCTGATAATACAAAAGAACCCAGTCATGCAAAAAGATTTCCTTACCAATCATAACAATGGCTTCTGACAGTGCAGCACATTAATATTCTGAAGATAAAGGAGATGCGCGAGGATACACGGTGAAAAGGGAATCAGAAGCAGATGGAGCTTCACAACATGCATACCTCAAAAATAATTCAGCACTGAACCAAGAATAACAATAATAGCGGCCCCTAATTTGCTCCCTGAGGAACTCCCAAATTAACTGGATTAATGAATTAAGATAAACAAAGCAAATAACATAGCAACAATGATTCGCTGTGAAATGCTGGAAAGTAAAAACTCATGTCGTATAAGTCGCAAAGCCTTTAACCACAAATATTGTGAAAAGACCCCACAACAAACATTTTCACCAGCCAGCAACCAAAATAGCTCAAAGTTCAAATGCCTTAGTTTTTAAGTATTTGAATGGTCACTACATGCTAACTGGAGGAGAACTATGGCTGTATTAGTGCTGCATGATTAATCTAATCGCAATCGCAATCGCGATGTCAGGCTGTGCGATTACATAACCGCATAAAAGGCTGCGATTTGCGATTTAATGTAGGCTAAATAAATGTTAACGTGTGTGCCTGTGAACGTGACTGCCTCTCCTGTAGTGTGTGGAGTTTGTTGACATCACGCCCACAAGCTATCCTGGTGTGTGCAGCCAACGTGCAGCAGTGACCAACACAGACGCTGAAGAAGAGCATGAGCTCGACCATGAACAGGCTGAGTTGGTGGCGAAAAAAACATCTGTTACATGGCGATACTTTGGATTCAGGTACGGCGACGTTGAACAGAAAGACGTGCTGTTTAAGTGTAAAAGTTAAAGTCGCCACGTCCCGCGGCAACACGACCAATCTATATCAGCACTTGAGACGGGACGTGGCGACTTTAACTTTTAAACTTTAACACAGCACATGCCTCACCCCTCCAAGAATCATGTACCTAGACTGGCACGTCTTTCTGTCCAACGTCGCCGTTCCTGAAAGACGTGCTGTGTAAAAGTTTAAAAGTTAAAGTCGCCACATCCCGCAGCAACACGACCAATCTATATCAGCACTTGAGATGGGACGTGGCGACTTTAACTTTGAAACTTTAACACAGCACGTCTTTTTGTCCAACGTCGCCGTACCTGAAAGACGTGCTGTGTAAAAGTTCAAAAGTTACAGTCGCCACGTCCCGCGGCAACACGACCAATCTATATCAACGCTTGAGACAGCACAGCACAGGGAAAAGTAGGAAGAGTGCATGCGAGAGAAAGCCGAGCCGTGTAACGTTAAAGACAATGAGACAACTGAAAGCCGCCAGAGCCTCATAAAACAACATCCAAGCACAGTTAAGCAAACATTTGTAAGTGTCACAGGGAAATCATGGACTCCATAACACTTGACATGCTGCTGTGCTGTGCTATGGCGTGCTGGAATTTGTCATTTACGTGACAACTAGGGCCGTAACGGTACATGTATTTGTGTCAAACCGTTCTGTATGTGACTTTCGGTTCGGCACGACCCTGTACCGAATTATTGGGCGCAGGATATTATTTTATTTTATTTTGTTTTATTTTAAGTCCGTTCTTGCAAGCTGAACCATTTAAAATATCTAGTTTCCCGACAGACATAATTGAGTGACGGACTGAGTCCCGTAAATCTCCGCTTTCACTTTGTGCAGCGCATTCTCGCATTTTGACAACATGACAAGTGAGCGTGACGAACCTGAAGACCCACCCACAAACCTTAAGTCCTCCGTTTGGGAACACTTTGGTTTCAGGGTTAAATACGAAGATGGAAATAAACAAGTTGACAAGACAAAAGCAGTGTGCCGACACTGCAGAACAGCGGTCGGGTATGTACTTGGAAACACGTCTAACATGCTAACGCATCTAAAGCGACATCACCCGAGTTTGAACGTTAACCGGCACGACTAGAAAAAGCAATCTGGTGCAAACTACGATATCGTCGTCGTTTAAAAAGAAAGCGCATTTCTCTGACCATCGCGCTAAAGAAATAACCAACGCCATTGGAGTTGAGTGAAATTGTTTAAGCTGCACTTTAGATATAAGCATGTTTTGTTTACTGCACTTTAACAAAGTGGGAAAGCTAAGTAAGTTCCTAGTAAAACTGAATCTGAGCAGGCTTTAAAGCTGACCAGCTGCACTATACTTTTTATTTAATTGAGTAAAACTGTTAAAGCAGAAATATATATTTATATTTTTCATTCAAAAAATGTGTTGAAAAAACAGCAGGATTTTATTTTTCACTTTTATATTTCTATTTTCATTCAAACAATCTGAAAAAGGAGGATTTTATATATATTTGTTTCATTCAAAAATTGTGTAAAAAGAGTTAACTGCTGTGGTGGTATGTTTTAATAAGGTTACCAATAAGTAAAAGATATTTAATAGTTGTCTATTTTTTTCATTACTGTACTGAAAAACAAACAAACTGTGACTTGTGTACCGAGGTACGTACTGAACCGAGATTTTTGTGTACCGTTACACTCCTAGTGACAACACCTGAACGCAACACAGGCTTGCTCCGCTGTGTGTACAGTGCCGTGCTGCACTGCTGTGTGAGCAGCGTGTTTGACTGTGCTCAGTCTGTTGATGGTCATTGACACACTGTCTGTCCATAACAATAACTATGTCAGGTCAGTGCCCCCCTAATATAATGTAGGGGAAACACTGAATCAAGCAAAAAGATTCATGATACCATTTATTTATTAAATTTTATTGTAATTATATTGTAATCGCAATCGCAAATCGCGATACTGTCCACCATAATCGCAATTGCACATTTTTACCAAATCATGCAGCACTAGACTGTATTTATTGGTAAATGGTAAATCACAAGTTTCATCCCGATACAACATAAATTCTTTGGACAACTATACGATATTTGCTTCAATCACAAAGTCTGCAACAATAAAATTTCAATTAGTTCAGTTCAGGGGTCTGCAATCAAGACAATATCACTTAGGATCATTTTCTTTTTCTTGGCTGCTTACAATTATCTGCATAGTGCTAGGCTGCCAGCATTGTTTGACTGTTTAGGAAGTAGGTGTGGTTTTCACTTTACATCGTTAATACTGAATCGTTGATTGTTGAATTGATATATCAATCGAGATCCATGTACGTCCCCACTATTTATTTAAAGCAACACTTACCTTTCTGGAAATTTTCTGGATTTTCTTTGTTTAGGTTAAAATGCTATTAATAAGCTGATGACACAATAAAATGTAAGTGAATTCCACCAGAGATAAAAACTCATAATTGTACCATTCTCCAACAGTTCTAAGAAAACTCTGACCAATCATTGCATTCGGTCCGAGCGTCCTGTCCTGCTTGTGGATATAAACCTTCTGTAACAATGGCAGACAAATGCAGACCACCGCTTCCACCTTCAGCCGCTCCAACAGGGAAATCAGTTGGCAAAAGAAAGAATATTGCAGAAAAAGCTAACACTAAGAGAGAACTCGCTGCTACAAGAGCCAAAACTCAGGTCAACATTGGCTCTGCTTTCGAGCGATGGCGAAGACTGATGCAGCTTCATCCTGAGCTAAAAAGGGACGAGATGGTCGCAGAGTTTCTGCTGGACAGGTATTCTTAGTTTGCCTCTGATGTAACATAGGCTATAACGTTATATAACAACACAGCATCCAGTTGCTAATGGCTAGCATTAGCCTACTGTAGCGTAGCCTCTGAAACATTAACAATATCTTCCTTGTGCGTTTCCACTTACTAGCAACGTCAACATTACTATCTAATGTTAGCACTGCAACCTTATTCTAAAACTAATCAGTCATCACTGACTCCGGTTGAGTTTTAAAACTCCGGGGTTGCGTTTGACTGTCTTGGTTGTAACGTTACACTCGCTCTCCTCTTTTGTGTATCTAACGTTACCTTGCCAACACCTCTGTCTATCATAGATGTAATGGGGACATAATGGAGTGGGGGGTAGGCCTTTGGAGGGAGGTGGAGTTGCCGGAGGAGGGGGATGAGACTTTGGAGGGAGGCACGAGTTGTGGATGTTCAAATTTTTTCTAAGTGCTGTGTGAAATGCAAGAAAGGTAAGAGTAGCTTTAATTAAGAGACTACTAACTATAGTCCGTAACTACAAGCAATAGATGTTCTGATACCATTTTTTCCTTTCAGCAAATGATTCAGGGGCCTGAACTTACACATTCACTGATACAAAGTTACAATCTGATATCTTTGCGTTAAAAATAAAATTAACAGCTGTATACTACAAACCCTGTATGGATGTGAAATGATTGCTATCATTGGGGTGTCGGTGACTTAGTGGGTAGAGCAGGCGCCCCATGTACAAGGCTGTTGCCACAGTGGCCCGGGTTTGAATCCAGCCTGTGGCCCTTTGCTGCATGTCATCCCCTCTCTCTCTCTCTCTCTCCCCCCTTCACACTTACCTGTCCTGTCCATTAAAGGCAAAAGAGCCCAAAAGAATATCTTTAAAAATGATTGCTATCATTGTTGTATGGCAGGGCTCACGTTAAGCCCTATGTGAAACATGAACAAAAACATACAGAGAATGAACGGCATAGAACTTTTTTTTATCATCTACTTTGACATTTTGCTAATGGCAAATATCTAGGTGTGAAACTACTTTAAGGTTTATTGGTTTATTGACTTGTGTACTGATCAATACCTGAACCAGCATTTCAGGCAATATCAGAAGCATTTCTGAAACTGGTATCAGTATTGGATAAATGTATCTTTATATTTAATACAGAAGAATTTAATATTTTAAGATCTGGTTAGTTCATTTCAATTCTTTCAACATGTGTCTTGGTGGCAATTTTGAAATTGAGAACATTGTGACTTACTGGCCTTGAAAACATATCTCACTGTGAATGATGGGGTTCAACACAAACTGCCAAGTTAACAACAATTTCTTGTCATTTAGAAAAGAGAAATTTCAGGGGTTTTTTTCTCTCTGCGCTCTTGTCATTGATTTCAATGTCACTGTCACTGATGGGTTTTTGAGTGTTGAATTCTTAATGAATAATACTTGAAATTTCATTGTTGTTCATGTAGTCATGAACATTTAATGTTACAAAGAAACACTTAGGAATCCAAACCAAATTTTCAGGTACTACTGGCTGTGTTTGAACTCTAAAGGCTCAACTACTACTCTGGTTGCCGCTTGCCCCTTTTCAGCTGGCCCAAACCTTTCCTGGCTTCAACCGAAGTCAGCAGTCAGTGCCAAAGTTCTCAAAGCCATAGGTGACAGCTTCAAGTGTCTTAATTTGATTAACCAACAATCCAACATTTAAATATATTAAATTTTACAACGGCTTACAATGGCAATCAACCAATCTAAACAACTAATCATTCATCACTTTTTATTTTTTTAGGACTCGGGCAGCGGAAACAAGACGTAAACACAGCACTGTTATATCATCTGAAGTACAAAGTAATAATAGCATTGATTTTGAGTTATTTTTCTGTCCACCTAACAAATAAAGGGAAATCTGGCTCTATAGCTGTTGAATGCTCATCAGGTAGCTGCTAACTTTGTCGTCCTGCCATTTCTTAATTGGTAGGAAGTTTGCTGAAAACAAGTTGCAGGCTGTGAAAACCAAAGTAAATAGCCGAAAGATGCTAAAGTGCTCCATGTATCTGAGAGGAACCACACAAAGATGATAATTCTCTACAGGTTGTGATTATGAGAAACCCAATCTTGAAACCCATCAGCTATTATTCTGATGAACAACAGCCAGTATTTCAGAAGATCCGAGCCTCTTTCGTGCGCTGGTCATTTCAGCTAATCTCTATGAACAGATATGATATATGTGTATATGAAAAGCACAAAAGCTAATATAAAGCTCATACTGTGTTCACATGGAATCGGGCAGACGGTAGAAGGTAGACAAATGACACCTTCTGGATGGCACAGGAAAAACGAAGAGTTTGACGGAATGGCAGGACATTTAAAGCAAAACATGCCGACATGAACATGACGATATGTTGCAATGACTGGAATAAAATACATTAAATACAATTATTTTATGTCTCTTATTTTATGTTATTTTCTTGTAATGTCCACTAATTGTTCAGATCACCCATGTTTTCTCCTTGTGTGAGGAAAATAGGTAACATACAGTTATAAATTACGTTGCGAG
This sequence comes from Epinephelus fuscoguttatus, assembly GCF_011397635.1. Lineage (NCBI taxonomy): Eukaryota > Metazoa > Chordata > Actinopteri > Perciformes > Serranidae > Epinephelus > Epinephelus fuscoguttatus. The sequence goes on from NC_064774.1 coordinate 29,747,606, forward strand.
GGACAAGAAGACATTGTAATATTTAATTTTGACTGGCAATGCCATGTACCGTTACTATTGCCAGTATTCTCTGGTGACCTCACTTATTTCTACTGCCCTGCTATCGTCCACTGAAATGATATCCGTTTTTTTGCCACATTCCACGTGACCGCAGCATTAATGGTCATCAGACGATACCTTTCGGAATATGAGATTGCATTAAGGCCAATAAGTTCCATCTCTCCAAATGGGCTGTTTAAATGCCACTCAGACGTGATTGGCCAGTACTACTCTGACTACAAAAAAATAAATTCTGGTAAACGTCAGATATGTTCAGAGCCCTCTAGGACATATGACAATGATGCAGTGGTAATTAAGGTGGAGGATGTATAATTGCTAAAATACTTTGAAAAACTAACATGATAAACAAAAGGTGATTCTAAAGAGTATAGATTTTTGCTTTAATTTCCTGTTTGCGCACTAATTTGATGAATCTCGCATCCTTCTAATGCTAATTGCTGGACTGTACAGTGTGGATTTGTACCACCTTAAAAGCATGAAAAGCCTTTTCTCAGATATACATGGGTGTAAAGAGAGTTTAGCTGGGTTTAAACTACCCCGCAACCTTGACAGTAGCCTGAGGGCAAGCAAATCCTTTCCTCCACCACCTCAGATATGCTAGCTGGAGGTATTCCCTCAACTGCCTCAGTAAACCACAAACATAATCCAAACCCAACACTCCTGAGTGGAGGCTACACAATCTGCGCAGAAAACACCCATGCAAAGGCTGAGGACTGAAAACACTGACTCATTTAAACATGTGCTCATCGCCTTCTGATTTCCATATTACCCGTTTAACACTTGTCAACATGAGTGTGTGTGCTTGTGTGTGTTTCTGTGTGTTTAAAGAAGGAAATCTACGCGCCGAGAGCAGTCAGAGCGAAGGCAAGGCAGGAGAGAGTATGCAAGGGAGCTTGTATTCTTTCATTATGTGGGTTATGCTGCAGTGACAAATTTAGAGTGTGTCCTGATTTCTTTGAGTCACTGATCCCCAAGATACCACCGGGAGACTCCGAGCACCCTGTCCACACAAAGACCACGGTCACACAGAGCCGCGACCATGACCACACGCACATGGACTCGCAAACAAAAAACAGGCAGCACGGATGACCTAACCTCCACCACATGGGCTAACCATTCCCTGTCAACACACACACACAAACACAACCACAACCCCAAACATATAATCGACACATACAGGCGGTTTCCTGAACATGGATTACACCACGACTCGGACTAAACCGTCAAGCAAGCGGAGCATCTCCGTCTCCGTTGGGAGTGGGTCTCAGTTTAGTCTGGGATTAAGTACAGCCCTAGTCAAAGTTTGGAAAGGGATTAGGATTAAGCTGGGGCCTAGGACAACAGCCCCTGCAGACACTGTGACACCAACCTCGGCTTGTCAAAGCAGACACAAAGCCAAAGGCGAGCACGCACAGCTTGGCCCGGGTGACTCACCAAAAGCATGGCCACACGCCGCCATAGTGTGAACCACCGCAGCAATTTAGCCTGAGAGCACCTCTCGCACCATGCGATGGCGTTTTAATAGCAAGGTAATGAACCGTCAATTTGTTGCTGAAAATTACTGAAAGGGTATATGCATGCAAAGATGTTTGGAGCTATTTTTAGTAAGTGTGCTGCTCATATGCCCTGCATTTCTTAATTTGCCACACACCCCGCTGTTAGGTGGTGAATGTCAAAGCTTGCTTTACAGCTTTTAAATACTCTCTGTGGGACAGGAGACGAGACTGCAAGTGATGCCATGCAGTGGAGAGACTTCTGGGAAAGGTTCACTGGTGGCATTCAGTCTTATTGAATAAGACGCTATTAAATAAAATGGCATTTGTATGGATTGTTATGCATCGATCTAATTATCTTTGTGTCTGGCCCCCTCCCCGTACCCCTCTGTACCCCTCTGACAAAGTCCCCCTGCCTTCCTCTCCCTTGCTCCTCTCCAGCCAATCCCGCGCTCCGGCTGGATCACAGACTTGCGTCACCATAGCAACAGCTGACGTGTAAAGTAACTGCCCAAAAAAAAAAGTTTTCTGTACGAGCGTGTCTGTGAGCGCACACGCGTATGTGCATCTGTGTGTCTGATGAAATCCTCCCCAGTGCTCGGTACACCCATTTTCCTGAAAAAACATTTTTCAATGACCTCATCCTCCCTCCACCTATCCAATTAATAGTCAGGCGGCCGCACTGGTCTCTCATTATTTCTCCCTCTCACCCCCCCTCCTGACTCTCTTCACTGTTAGTCAATCCGCTCCAAATTGATTTTGTTATCTGTCTAATTCCATATCGCCGCTGCGTGTGGCCGATGTGTTGGCGTTATGGAGGGGCTGCCTGAAAATGAGATGCAGGGATAGGGGGAACAAAGAGACGGCGAGGTCCACAGACACAGAGCTGTGAAGTGTAATGGAGGAGGAGGATGACATCATTGTTTCGGGACAAAGTTGCAGCCATAGGAGTCATGCGGCACCGACTTGGCCCTCCCTTATGTCTCTGTGTGACTGTCCATATATCCAGGTGTCAGTCCATCAGTCTGTCAGTGCACTGAGAGATCTGCACATCTGTCAGTGTGTGCATGAGAGCACTGGGACTTCTCTCTGGAGTTCTCTCTCTTTTAAAGTTCCTTTTAATTCACAAAACTTTAAAAGACAAATGTTTGTTTTTCCTCTTAAAAAGCTGACCCAGAGATATGAGGATTTAAAGCAGTACAGCACTAGCATTATTACACAGTATACAATACATCTTACATTGTTTTTCTTGTATATCCCATATGTGCACTGTTACAGTTGCCAGTATCATATTACTTTACATACACTACACTTTACTGCTCAAAACACCACTGTCACTTTTGTTTTAGACAGTATTGCACTGACAGTTCAAATACAGTTTTGGTTGTGGGTAGTGTTTGTGCTGTGCTTGCATTGTAATTTTCAGTCTAACAGCTTTTTTATAGTTTATATTTCTGTTCTATTCTTATTGTATATACTACTCCTTATATATTTATTTTTACCTTTCTCTATGTACCTGTACTATTTCTATCTTTGTACTGCTCTAACAACATAATTTCCCCTCTGGGGATCAGGGCTTAGCTTATCTTACTCTGCACTGTAACTGTATGCATGCACTATTTAAGCATGTAGCCTACATATGTTTTTATGAATGTATGCATGGCGTAGGTACCATATATAACTTATGTGGACATGTATGTAAGTAATGTTTATTTTCATTATTGATTTATCTCCAGGCAACAAAATATCTCGAAAAACCTGTGACATCTCTAAATTGCTTGTTATGTCCAACCAACAATCAAAAGCCCAAATATTCAGTGTGCTATGATATAAAATAGGGCTGGGCAATATACATATCTATATCATATCACTATAGTGATATGAGACTAGATATCATCTTATATTTTTTGACTATTGTAATATCATAAGTGTTGTCTTTTCCTGGTTTTGAAGATATAATATGTAACTTTTCTATATTAAAATGTCAACACCTAGATCAGTATTAAATATTTTGTTGAGCTGTGCGGTCATATTATCTTGAATGTTTTAAATAATGTTTAAACGCAGAGAAATCTGTAATTTCAATCAAGGAAACGGCCCATGTCATTCTGTCTCCATTGCCTGTCACTGGTGTCATATTCCCTTTGCGCATGCATCTGGGTTGTGGTTGTTTGTCAGACGCTGCCGTAAATTAACTCTTTATCTGTTTTTAAGCCACATTTTACAATACACTTTTTAGGTCTTGGTTGTTTTTAGCATTTTTTTTAACTGGATGAAGAATTTTAGTCATCAAACATCTGGATACGTTATCAGAGAAACAAGCTCAGCAAACCTTAGCTGAAGCCTCGCACCTGCTCCTGCCGTACCAAACAGCATTAGAAAATCACACATTTTTGATATGACACTGCTTTATTCAGTGTTTTTGCTGGTTTAAATCACCTGGTCCTTTTGTTTTGAAAAGGAAGAGACCGCAGCCAATAATTTAGCTCCTGGTAAAAACCTCATGAATGTCTGGATCTTAAGTTATCAGAGAAAAAAGGTGAGCACACATTAGCAGGTGCTGGGGTGGCAACCCCTCTGCAGTGAACTGAACAGCATTTGAGAAACACACATTTTTAATATGCAACTGCTTTATTCAGTGTTTTACCAGCTTAAATCGCCTGGTTCATTTGTTTTGGAAAGGAAAAGACCTTAGCTAGTAATTCGGCTTCTGGTAAAAACCTCCTGAATGTTGGGATCTTAAGTTAGAAGAGAAAAAAGGTGAGCACATATAAGCAGGTGCTCTGCTGGCAGCCCTTCTGCAACAAGCTGAACAGCATTAAAGAAACACTGATTTTTAAAGGGAAACTGCTTTATTCAGTGTTTTTACTAGTTTACACCTGATTTGTTTGTTTCTGAGAGGAAGAAACCTCAGTGAATAATTCGGCTCCCAGTGAAATCCTCTAGAATTCCAAACTGGGAGAAACAGACTGCAGTGATGGCATTGATCCATCTTTTGTTATTGTTTTGATTGAGACACCATAGTGGTAGAAAATGACATATACATTTAAAGACTGCATTACAGAAAAGTGATGTAATTTTCAGAACTTATTTTGAACTATTTGTATTTAACCACTTAGTTATTATTTCCACATTACTGTTGATTATTTATCAAAAATTTCATTGTGTAAATATTTTGCGGAAGAACCAATGGTCAACCCGAAAATACCATCGCAATATCAATATCGAGGTATTTGGTCAAAAATATGGTGATATCAGATTCTCTATATCGCCTAACTCTAAACAAAAGCACCAAACCCTCTGAGACACTGCTTGACAAAGGCTTTAAACAAATATTAATTTATTGAATTAAAAACCAATCAATGTATTGTCAGTCAACTAATCAATAAACTGACCAATCATTTCAGCTCTAAACTACACACAGGCTACATGTAGCGCATCAGTGTATGCAGTTTCTCCCTCTATTTATCTGGCTGTGGGAACTCTACCACCTGTGCCTGCCTCCTCTCAACAACATGGCTGCCTGGCAGGACGGACATAATAACCCGTAACCATGGTGATGGTGCTATAGGAACAAGCGAGAGGCATAGATGGAGAGGAGCAGGGAGAGTGAAAGGAGGCGACCCACTGAGCCCACTGACACCGTGTCACTCAAACACAAAGGTGACTCCTGGAGGTGGGGACGGAGCGAAGGGAAGATCAGGGGCAGAGCGGAGAAAGATCCAGAGAGAGAAAAGACACAGACTCCTTTCTTTGTTTGCCGCATTGTCTGCCTGCTCGCTCCCTTCCTCTGTCACCTTACCTTGCCGTCCTCCCCCTTACTAGCAGTCGGCGACCTCACTCTTTCTTCATCTCTTTTGTGGCCTTGCCCCCTTCTCATTCCCTATTCACTTCCTTTTGTCTGGCGGGCATCTACTTAGAAATGATCACTCCTCCTTCTTCCCTCCGCCTACCACCTTATTCCCTTCTTGGGCTACCTTTCCACCTTTAAGCATGATCTGCTTCTCTTTCCCTCTATCACTCCTCCCTCTCATTCCTTCTCTCCATTACTATCAAAATGGTTGCTGTGGAAACAGGTTTATTTGGAAATGGCGGGAGGGAAATTATTCCAGCGCTTTGTCTGTCCATTTTGATACTACTGTGTGCATGAGAGTGTATGCACTCCTGTCAAGGTGTGCACACTCGTTTTCTATGAATGTGTGTGTGTATTTGTGTGCCACCCTTCCATTCTTCGAGGCTCCTCTCATACACGCATCTCACATCTGAAGAGCTTTATTTGTACCAAACCTCTGTTACAGACATTGTTACCATAGCTACAGCCAGTGAGGACCACTGACACAATGACAGACACAGTGGCCATGGCAACCCCAGGATCAGTGGTGGGTAATATGATAATTCATGGACGAGGCATCTGACACATTACGGGCACATGAATATGCTCAAGCGCTGGAAAGCCGGCGCGTCGCTGGTAATCCACGAGCCTTTGTGCGGCCAACATGCCGAGTGGCTGACAAAGAATACTCCGCTGTAACCAAGGGTGACCAGAACTAACAATAGCTGTCCTCTGGATAAGCTTGAACAAGGGGATACATACATATCAAGCTGCTTCTCTGCAGTAGTGTGCTGTGCAGCTTGTAGCTCAGGGGTCGCCACAGAATTCAGCTGGCTCAATCAATATCATAATGAATCAATAATTCAAGGCAGTAGTCCCCCATTGATTTTGGGCAGCGACCCATTCCTAAAGCCACTCTGCCTCCAAATGCCACGTGATGTGGCGTGTAAACATCCGCACCATCAGCTGTGACAGCTCTCAGATGGTCTGCTGGTCCACCTTGCGTTACAGTACGGCACGGTAATGGCATCCAGCAGGACTGTTTTACAAGCAGCGTCCCATCGATAAATCACCTCCTCCAAGGTCTGCTTTAATTCAATCCAGTGTAATCTAATTTTATTGGTATGTACTGTAGCTTCTTGCAATGTCATCTGTCACAAACCATCCAATAAAAGCCCGGGGCCTTGACCTCCTAGAGCGAAGTAATATTCATACAGAGCCCCTCGCCAATATCGCTACCAGTGCATACTGTCGCTTCAAAGGGGAGGCTTCTTTGTTGATAGCAAACACACTTAAAAACTGGAAAGCAAACTGAACATGGTGATGATAAATCTGGGTTGAGCAGTGTAGACCTTTAAAGCCTGTGGTTCGTACAAGAAAAATGCATCAGGAGCATACTCTCCTAAAACAAATAGAATAGAAAAGCAATGATTTTTACTTTTTCAACTTAATATACCCTATCGTCATATGGCCTACTTTATATGACCACATAAATCCATGAACTTGGTCTGGTGCTGTTGTCAGTGGAGCCCCCAAGAGAGCTAGAGGGGCTATGGCTACCCTGATGCAATTACTGGACCACGTTAGCAAGAGTATTTGAAGGCTGACATTGATGTTTATTAAGAGGCTATAGCGCTCATTTTTTAAGTTAGCATGAAGATAATGGTATATTCTGAAACTAGACAATCTACGGCGTCCATTGGTATCAACTATGTCATGCTAGCATGGGAAGGGGAACTAAATAACTCTCCAACCTGAGGCTAAATTTTGGCAAGGGAACAACTGGCATGGCCATTTTCAAAGGGGTCTTTTGAACTCTCACCTCCAGATATCTGCATAAAATGCACTCTATGGCTACCCACTGGTCTCTCAACTAGAAAAGGCTTGTTCCCGGGAAAAGTTTTGTTCCCTACAATAAATGTACTCCTTCAAAATAAAGCTATATATTAGTGTATTTAAGGAAAAGGACAACCAGCCTATTTGAAGAATAATAAATTACGTACCTAACACATAACACATTAAAATTGGATTTTTGTGGAGCTGTAGCGGTAATAGTCAATACACATCAAATTATTGGTAACATTAACTGTAAAATAAGAACACAAATCATTCAGCTTTGGCTTTTGGTTTTAGTGTGCCACCCCAAAATTCTTGGTGTCCCCATCTGGCCACCCCTATGAAAAATTCCTTGGGGTGCCACTGGCTTGTTTGGATTACTTCCCTTAATTCCAATTAAGAGAAATTTCATATAGTGATATTTTTGACAGTAGTGTTCTTCCAGCTTTGTTGCAACACTTTGTGTTTGGCCATTTCCTATTTCAACATGACAATGCCCCTGTGCACAACGCCAGCACCAGAAAGAAATGGCTTTCCCAGTTTGGTGCATTAGAATTTGACTGGCCTGCACCCCATCATATGGCTGTGGGATGACTTGGAACGCCGACTGCAAGCCAGTCCTTATCACCCAATCCCCAGTGTTGGACCTCACTAATGCTCTTCTGTCTGAATGGGAGCAAATCCCTGCAGCCAGGTTCCAAAATCTTGCTGAAAGCCTGAAACTAGGAGAGTGGAGCCTGTTACAGCAGCATATTAAAGCTGTAGTTGGTAACTTTTATAAAAAGAAGTTGTGTCATACTTGCTGACATTTTCACTATATCCAGACAGAAGTAATTTAGATAGTTAGTCTAATAAAAAAATGTTCCTCCTCCTTCCTGTAGTGTAGGGATATTCAACTTGCTTTGTCAGGGGGGCCAAAATGACAGGAGGCCAGAAACCAGTCACTGCTGGTGAACTGCGGTGAAACTGTCAAACTAGGCAGTGCTGATCAAATATGAATCAAGGCTCTGTTACTGCATTGCCTATTACTTGCCTCACTTTTTCAGATACATATCTTAGTGTACTGTTCAGCTGAAAAGTGAGAAAGTTTGTGACCAAGCTGTCATGTTGAAACAGCCCCGTAAAAGCGAAGCACTGCCAACCAGATGGAGCAAACATTTTCATTAACTCTCATGTTTTCAGAAACATTTACACATTTTAGTGTACTGTTTGGCTGTAAAATGAGAATGTTTGTGTAGACCTATTGTCAGTGGGACAGATGTAAAGCTGTGAGTAACCCTGTACTAAAATGATCAACTTCTCCATATTCATTACAGACTGATATTCACAGATGACGGGAAAGATATCTGTCAGCTGCGCGCTGATGTGTTCCAAAAGTTGAATTCAGTACATCTCGGGGCGCAGCGTTGCGCCCTGAAAAACAGATGCTTGAGAACACATGCTCGCCATGACTGTGTCGCTCTGGCGTTTGAGCGGACCTGTCACGCATCTACATTGATAACTATGGATTTGAGGGCGCAAAAAAACGCAGCATGCGTACGGCCCCTTAAAGACTCCTTGGCTCTGATTGGTTGTTTTGGAACAGCTGGAGAAGTTTCTAACAAAAGCTATTAGAAGCAGTACAAGGAGGAGGACATAATTTTTTCATAGGCTATCTGTCCTCATGTACTACTGTCTGGACATAGTAAAACAAGTGTAAAAAAAAACCCTGTAGCTTTAATATCCATAGTCCACATACACTCAGCTATGTTAAGTATCTTCCATCATCTTGACATGACAAACTGTAAACTCGAGCCTACTCTGAAACTAAAAACATGGCTACACTGAGTTAAAGTTAGCTTCATCTCGAGGGTGTAGGTTGGCAGTGGCTTTCTTTGACAAAATAATGCATCTGCACAAAATGGTTTTAATGAGTGGACTTCAAAACCACTGATGATTATTACTACTAAGAGATGGCTCACTCATTATTTGTAGTCGGCAACAATTTAGCCTGCAGGCTGTTATATTACATGACGAGGGGACGGCGAGCGTCGCCGTACCGTGGTAACCGATTTAGTTGGACGGCTGACCCTAATGTTGTTATCGTAAAGGGAAGATGGATGGAGCAAGCTGAATCTCTCTGCCTCTCTCCCTCTCTCGGCCCTGTCCCTGTAGAGGAGCAGAAACTGGGAGAGCTGAGAAATGAAGTGACATCATCAGCGTCAGCCACATTCCTGCGGAGGGAGGGGGTGAGGAGGAGAAGGGGGGGATAAGGAGGAGGAGGAGAATGTCCCAAAACTTTTGAGGTTACAGGACCGACATCCCCCCTCCCCCAGCCCCTTTAACACACACACACACACACACACACACACACACACACACAGATGCATCCATTCTTTCCCCCTTTGCTTGTGTGCGCATGTTTTCCAGTGCACGTTCGTGTGTGTTACAGTACATGGGCTTCTCTTCCTCATCATGCGCTCCCTGTTTTAATTCATGTGCCTCTCCTCCTGTCCCCTCCCCCACCCCACCACCCCCCACCCCACTCATACCACCCCCTCCCCTCCTCTCTTTCTCTCTCCACCGACCAGTGGAATGCAAGAACCACATCTGGAACTTATTAGAGAGCAAGAGAGAGAAAGGGGTAGATGGAAAGAGAGGGAGAAGTAATGGTGGGGGGGAGGAGGAGGAGGAGGAGAAAAAAGAGTCAGATTGAAAAAAAAAAAAAAAAAGAAGTCCAGGAGGGGACAGAAAGAGAAAGAATGAACTTTGGTAAGCAGAAAAAGGCTCGTGTTGAAGGAGGACGCCAAAGAAGTGAAAAAGAAAGTTAACAGCAACACCGATTAATGCCAATTAACCTCAGCAGGGACGGGGCAGGGGAAGAGCTCCGCTGGCACCTCAGATGTGGGTTCAATCACTCCAGATTCCAGCGCAAATGTAGCCTTTGAACCGGCCTCGACCATATTCTGTCTGAATGAGCGGCTTCACTGTCCCCACTGAGGGAGCAGTCAGGCCTGAGTAATAGTCCCTTTCTCTCCGCCGCTGGCCTCCCGACCACTCCTCCTCCTCCGTCCTCGTCCCTCTCTCCTCTCTCCCGGCTCGCTTTTCTTTTCATCCAGCACACCACTCCTCGAACACTACAATACTTCCCCCCTCCCACCTCTGCCTCCACCTCACCACCTTTAAAACAAACAAAAAAAAAAGTCTAATCACTCTCCATCAAGCTTCACCCACCTGCCTGCAAGACTACCCCTCTTTGTCCCCCTCCTTCTCCCCCAAAACAACTTTTTCTGTAACCCCACCCCCTCCCCCTCTCCATCACCCCAAATTGGTCCTCGCTGCAGAATGTGGCCGTGCAGTTTGGGAAAACAAGGCCAATAGATTCAGTCAGATGTGATGAAGTGTTCCTCTCTTGCTCGGGGGACTCTGCATAAAGAAACATTTTTAAGGGGATGTTTTTTTTCTCCCTTCGTCTTTTTATAACTTGGATGCCCCCGGCCTGTCAAACACAATCAGATTATGGGGCCTTTAAATCCTGGGGCTTCACTTGAGGAACGTTCATGTAGCTGCTGAGGGTGCTCAGAGGAAATGTCGACACTTTTTGATTAAATTTTTCTCTGACCACAAGTTTGATAATGAATTATCCGACTAAATTCTTTAACACCCCCATTAGGTTTTTACTCTATCGTGTGAAAGCAGGCATGCATGCTGCTGCTTTCTCTCCCAGTGCCCCTTCAAAGAGCATTATAAGACACTCGTGTCCAGAGGAATGCCCTAAACAAACATATCAACTGAGAGAAGCAATCACCATGTCACACATTGACAAACACCCGCCGGGACAGAAATGCCAAGAATTTGTTGATTGAATGGGGAACAACAGGCGTGGATGTACATTATAACATTACGGGCTCCATTCCCAGATTGAGCTGTTCTACTGGTTCAGTGATTGCTTTCAGTGGCTGATGTCAATTAGAGATGCTTTTCGGTAAATAGGCTTCATTCAGATGCTGTGAAAAAAAACCATGACCCGAATTCGCATATTAACGGTAGGATGCTCCGGAGCCACATCTCACTAGCTGGGATCAGAATTAAAAACAGACTTCTGCCTCGCCATGTGTGTCGCTCCGTATCTGAGTTGGAAAGAGTTCAGTATAGCAGAATGGTTCGTTGGCCTTTCAGAGAGGTTTCAGAAAGGTTTGTAGAGCTATAAATAGTTCTACAGCCCGAGTGATAATCCACAAGATCCTCATTGGAGGATCTTGACAAGTTTGACCCTCTGCAAGTGGCACTTTTTGTGTCTGAGTCGGAAAACGTTCAGTATGGCACCACAGAATGGTTCGTTGGCCTTTCAGAAAGGTTCATAGAGCTATAAATAGTTCTATGAGTGATAATCCTTATTGGAGGATTTTGACAAGTTTGACTTTTTGTAGGTGGCACTTTTTTCTTCATCAGCCCCAGTAGCTACTACTGCTCATGTTAAATCTCTCATATTATCTGGGCAAAAAAAAGAGTTGTCCAAAGTGCAGTTTCAAGGGGTTATTCCATCCTTTTGTAACCAACATTAGCGCTTGAATTTCCCCAGATCTGCATAAACTCGAGCTAACTACTCAGTTCTTTTATTTACTGTGAAAACATAAAACACGTCACTTGCTGTGTGATAGAGGATTTGTTTGCCCAGCAAATGGAAAAGCAGAATCTAGAGTCGCCGTATATGAATCAGATGTAGAGAGCGGAAAAAACTGGAAATTATTTAGATGAAAGTGTCACAGAGAATTACTGGCAAGAATGCATGAAATGTTGTAAATCAGAACTTTTAACAGAGTGTTTTAGCATCGCGCTGGATTCTTTATGAGGCTTTCCTAATTCTTCATTGTTATTTGAGCTATTACAGCCCACTTTGAGTCATTAACATTGCACATATAGTAGTAGCAGCACAACTTTGCTGATCAAACAACCCTTGAGCAACCTTTCTTTTTTCAGGGTGTAAAATCCCCCCGAATGTGTCTGACTCCTCCAATATCTGAATATTTTCTCTGCTGAGCACCAACACAGGAATCCGTCTGAGGTCTATGATTCACAGCTGTGTGATTCAGGGTCTGAGCGCACAGTACGGGCAGCAGCTCGTGGCCTCCGTCCGCACAAAAGGACAGAGGCTGACAAATGGTACACCTGCGCCGGAGCCTTTGTCCGAGTCAGCACTTGAGCTGAGCGTCCGGGCTGAAGGTGCACTGCTGCAAGTCCAACCTCAAGGCTCTCCTGCTCATTAGGAAGTTAAAGGCGTGTGTTTGCAATGATTGATTATGCAGTAACATTTAACAGCTGCATTAATGGTGCCGCTTGCTTGGGACTTATTACCAGGTTGGTATAAGCCTGGGATACTAAATCACTCCAGTGGTGTTGCTAGTAGAGATACTGGATCTAAATAACCTAAAAAACATTCTGATTTGCTAAAGCTTTAATTAGCTGCTCGACTAATAACCATCCAATCATTAGCACTAGTAGGCAATTACATGTGCGCAAATTGCAGGCCGTGAAATACTGTTTTACTTGTCTAATGAAGAGATACGAGTCAGGGTGCTCCCAAACCTATCTCTTTTGAGGCGATAGCTCTCTCTGGATAATGTTTACTCCTCTTCTGTTTTCCAGCCCAAATGCAAAAACCACATTGCAACATTTGAGACCTTACACCATTTTAAATCTTACTGAACAAAATGCAGCCCCATTTGCAGCCTGCTAATCTTGTCTTCGGGAAAGCCTCTGAGAGCAAATGTCTTTGTGTTTGAGAGCCCAACGTGGAGTAATAATGGATTATACAGTTGTAACAGTGCAACAGCAGACAATAGGACACATGGCTTCACACATGTAAATAGGCTGTGTGTGTGTGTGTGTGCACATCTGAAAGTGTTACTGAGCTAGTCATGTGGACTGAACGGTTTATGAGTGGACAAACAGGGCAACAGCATGTGACAGTGGCAAGGGGTCTCGATGGAGAGACCCGGGGAGGGGGGGGGGGTCTGTGTGTTTGTGTGTTGTGACGATTGTGTCATATGTCGATCCATGGAGCGCCTGATCTGTCGACGAAAAGGATCCTGCTTCTTACTGTATGTAGACTGTGATGTGCGTGTGTGAACCCTCAACAACACACTATGGGTGGATGCTGTGCGTGGCAAGCCGTGGCTGAGGGATACAAAGCCTGGCAGACACGGTGACATCATCCCTTTCCATACCTTCCCTTCCCCGAACACGCCCCCTACCTATGATGAAGTGGTTGACTGGCTGGCCAGCAGCGGCCAGCCGTGCACGCTCCCAGTCAGCCAAGGTAGACAATAGGAGGGGGAAAAAAGGGAGGTTTGCTGTAACTGCGTGGCCACGACGACACACAGATATGCTACGATCAAACAGGTAGCTTATAGAAATTACAAGCATCCTCTCCTCCTCCTCCTCCTCCTCCTCCTTCAGCCTCCTGTCTCCCAGCAACTCGGCTGTGATTATCATAAGCCAATAGCCTACCTGGCACCCCACAGGTATGGAGGGGGAGCAGATGCACAGGCGCTGCTGCTGCTGCTGCTGCTGCTGATGCTGCACACGCCTCATTGTGCTGTTGAGATGCACAGAGAGGGTGAAAATGGGCGCTGTGTCAAGCACACAGGTAGGACACAAGGACAGGAGGGTGTGTGTGTGTGTGAGGGGGGAGACAGGGGGGAGAGGAGCTATATAAGCTGTCTTTCACTACAGGATCGCCACAGGGGCTGGTGGCAGTGCTCTCATTGACTGACAAGCCATTCAGATGCGATAGCAGCGTGGAAGTGCTGCTGGCATGTAGAGCAGCGCTGGTCAATCACTGTCATTCCCGTCACGTCCTCAGCGCCTCACCACGGCCCGTCTGAATAACGGCACCGAGGGTTTGTCATATGCAAAAGGTCATTAAGGCCGGTGGGCGCGCATGCACCAGTCATGTTCAAGTTGGACTGCACGCACGCGCGCAGCCATGTACTCGTACAGAAGCGCGCGACAATGAGCATTTAAAAAAAAAAAGAAAAAGAAAAAAAAAGTGTGGTGATCCATTGCTGCGGTGCGGACACGCAGTCACACGCGCGCGCGCTCACACGTAGCTGCACGTGCACGCACACGCGCACACACACGCCTAAGGTGATCCATTGCTGCGGTTCATAAGGGAATGCTATGAAATCATGTTATATGCCTTTCTCTTTTTCTCCCCCCGACACGCGCATACTTCTGAAGGAATGCCAACGGAGGGCTCTGTCCGTGTCAAAGCCCCTGTAGTTTCACACAGCATTACATTTAGACATTATCCGCCGTGAATTATGCGCTAGAAAAGAGAGAAATGCAGTCTTACCAGTTTGAAAACTCAACACCAAACTCAGGAGCAGCAGCCTCTGCATGGTTCAGCCGACCAATAAGTCCGTTATTGGCTCAAACCTCCGTGAGGACAGCATCAAAAAGCGGGAGTTTACTGACTTTAATAATAATTAGACAAAGAACAATAATCCTCCTGCGTCGTCCCTCCTCGTTTGTCCCCTGACTCGGGTTGGACTTGCTCAGCTTTTACACCATTTCACTGCTTTTTTCACCTCTCTCCTCTTCTTTGCTCTCCAGCGACAGTCCGTTTTCTACTCTACACTGAGGCGGTAAGCTAGCAGCTACCACACAGGAAACTTCCGGTCATGACCTTCAAAATAAAATGCACACTGAAAAGGGTTTTCCGTTATTATTTCAAATCTATGGGGTTTTTTAGGTATTAAAATCAATAAATAAATTAATGTACTATTCATAAAATTAACAGTAATAGGCAAAATAATAAACAAATCTCGCAACTTGTGTCTTCTTCTTCTTTCTTTTTTGTGTACTGCAGTTTTATTTTATTTTCTCTTACTCTAATGATCTCCAACACTCCACTCCACTATACCATAAATGCTCTGGCATGTTTTGACTGTGAAGTTCACTCACCATGGATGTATTAAGAGACCTGGATATGGCATTGGCAGCAGGCCCCCCATTCATTCCTATGAAAGTTGCTCAGTGGCGCATGAGGTGAAAAAAGCTCTATTTCCACAGTATGAAATTACCCAGATAATCTGCGCTTCTTCTGTATCACTGGGCCCACTGAGTAGGTGCGCTGGAGACTTATGGCCGCTGATCACAGCCGAGCAGCTTGACTTCCAGTCTAGCTCTCTGCTAGCTTAAATGAGGATAAAATAAGTTCATCTTGCGGTTCTTTTAGACTTTCCAAATGTTATTGTACCAAATTGAGTGAATTTTTTATAGTGGAACAAATCATTTTGCAGGGGTTGTGAAGTTCCAGAGAATGTATCCACTGATCACTCTCCCAGTTTAAGTCCATGGGATAAAGTATTTTTTGGACCTAATGGCATCACATGAGGGACCCCAGAAACTGTAGTACCACTATTGGGCCACTACGAAAATTGGTCTCTCACTGATGAACTAGATCAGGGATGGCCAAATAACGGCCCGTGGGCCAACTGCGGCCAGTTGCCCATTTTTAAATGGCCCATTGTGAATTTGTAAAAAAAGAAACCAAAGTATGGCTTGAACACATTTCTAATGAACTGCACTGTACATTGCACAGCCTTGTTAAATGTGATGTTGATGTCATCTTGAAGAACTAGCAAGCCCTGCCATTGCACTTCTTAATTTGAACAGTAGATACCGCTACTCCACCTACAATGATTGATTACTAGTCAATTAAAACATTTACCTAAGCATACATGGTGGTGGACCTGAAAAGATGGATTAATGACAAACGTTAAACTATTTACTGCTTTAATGCCCTGTAAATTCAACTAAAATGTCTATCCAAGGCATACCCAAAAGTAAAGTAAAAGCTGTTCTTGTTCCATTTTTAGTACATGTGCATGGATTGTCTGCAGGGTTGGTCTTGGCAAATGGCAAATCGGCCTTTCTGGGGGGGGTTCTAGAAAAACTGATTTTCTTGCTGTGTAACTGGTTGAAATGATATGCAGTAACTATTGTCTGGGCCGTGACTAATCATATTTTTCTGTGTATGGCCCACAATCCAAAAAGTTCCTGAACTAGATGGACTAGATTGACTGTGAGCATTAGATTTTTGGATAATCTTCTATAGGAAGATTCACCACTGTCTACAACCTTCCACAACTTATGTAACATGATTCTTGTGAGTGCCACTTTCATAAAGAATTTACATTTTTCCCTCCAAAAAAAAAAAAAAAAAAAAAAAGCCAACATAGATTTTACCCTGAAACCATTTTCTTCAAATATGGATGTAGGCTGTGTACATTCTCTTTTTGCCTGGGGGCTACTTTTGCAAAATGACAGGAGGTCACAGACCCTTAAAAAACAAATATGAATAATATTTATCAGTATATATAATAAATGAATCACTTATGTTCAACCTTTCAGTGTTTACTGTCCTCAACCATCTTTAACAAGAGGCAATTCCAGTCACAGCAGCCCTACACAGGTCAGGTGTATGCAAGAGCATTTCTTTCTTTTCTTTAAAAAAATAAACCAGCTCTGTTTTGATGCTCGTTTATGCACTCTGGGATCTTGGGATCCCAAAAAAAAAAAAACCTGTGACATTGTGACAATTGTCACAAAACATTGTTAGTGTCAATTTATTTCTATTGTGGTGAAGAATATTATTTCTATTGCCCATGGGCCATTAGGGCACCACCTCTGGTCCTGGCATTGCAGTTCACTTTAACATCTTCACAGTCAGAACATGCTTGAGCATTAATGGGTGTGACAAAGTGGAGTGTATGTAGAATGTGTTCATGTAAGAGAACATTAAAATTTAAATTAGAATTATATATATATTTTGGGAGAGGGCTTGCCTCGGGCACCAAAGGTCCTGCACCAACTGTAACCCATAAACTCCTCTGTCCTCATTCTGAACCTTCTTGGAGACGTTAAGGGATTCATAGCTGAAAACTCCTTTGTTTAAAGAAGGTGCTTTTATGTCTCTAAAAGTCTTGTGAAAATTAGCAACAAATGTTAATAATCAAGTAGGGATGCATGATAATATCGGCACGTCATGGCTATCAGCCGATATCGGCTCTGAAATGAACTATCGGAAGCGGCCAATACGCTGATAATATCGACAAGCCTAGGTATCAGTCGATATTGGCTATAAAATGAATAAACGGAATCAGCCAAAAAGCTGATATTAACCGTACATTATCAGTGTCGAGCAATATCTGCTTTAAAATGAAATATTAGAATTGGCCAACATGCTGATATTATCAGTGTATCATCAGTATCGGCCGATATTGGCTTTCAAATTACATATTGGAAGTGGCCAACACGCTGATAATGTCGGCATGCCTTGGTATTGGCCGATAACAGCTGTAAAATGAAAAAAAAAACGGAATCAGCCAAAAAGCTGATATTATTGGTACATCATCAGTATCGGGCGATATCGGCTTTAAAATGAAGTAACTGAATCAGCCAACAAGCTGATAATATCGGCATGCCATCCGTATTAGCCGATATCGGCTTTCAAATGAAATATTGGAATTGGCCAACATGCTGATAATATTGGCAAATTCTTGGTATTGGCCGATATCGGCTTCCAAGTGAAATAACAGAATCAGCTAACAAGCTGATATTATTGGTACATCATGGGTATCAGCCAATATCAGCTTTCAAATTAAATATCAGAATCAGCTAAGATGCTGATATTATCAGTACATCATCAGTATCAGCCGATATTGGCTTTAAAATGAACAGATGATCAGAATCAGTTATCATGCTAACATGCTAAATAATATCGGCACGTTATTGGTATCGGCTGATACTGGCTTTAAAATGAAATAGCCTATCGGAAATCAACCAACATGCTTTTTCTTATTTTGCACAATGAAGGAACATTACATACATTGAAAATCATTGTATTTCATGTCTCCGCCTGCAATAAAAGTATGTGTGCGTAATATGATGTTAATTTCACTACAGAAGAGACTTGATGATCACTTAAAATCAGATGGGGAAAAAAAGTGGATATATTGACATCAGTATCAGTTATTGGCCAAATAAATTGTTAGATATCTGATATCGGTAAAAAATCGAATATCATGCATCACCACATTTAAGTAATTATACTAGGTAAATTTCATATTCACCAATAATAATATGTAAATTCAAAACCTCCGTTTTATATTTTTATAAGGCTACTTATTTGGGACACCAAAGAGTACATGACATAGCCCCACCTTTAAAACACAAAGAACGTTTTTAAAACAATGGAAATGTTTCTTTATTGATGTTCCCTGATTAATTAAATAAAAGTTCCCTCAATGTGACCACGCTCTGTTTCCGGTGTAGTCCTCGCTGTAGTTTCTCTGACTTGACGTCATATTCTCATTCACGGGGCATTCCTCTCTCTCTCTCTCTCTCTCTCTCTCTCTCTCTCTCTCACGTCAGCAGCACCACAGCACTGCCCCCTTTTTTCTCTCCCTCTGGATCTTACACAGGCCAGCACCAGCAAAAAATACATTATGAAATATAAAAAAAATAAACCAGCTTAGAGAGGCATAATCATTTTGACACATTTGCTGTAGTAGGGGCTGCTTGGTGTCTGGTGTTCACGGTGTGTCATTTGGTAGTGAAGTTATTCTAGGTAACTTACCTTCACATATATCACCCTAATTTTATCATTTATTTTTAAGAATGATGCCACACTTAAAATATAAATATACTATAGAGATTTCATAATAATTGAGCATGACGTCATAGTAACATGATGTCACGCGGAGCTTTGTGGTAAAATAAGAGCACAAATAAATAGAGGAGATGCTGTTTGCTATAAGTTACAGGAAGCAAAATATAGTGTAGGACTACTCACAGATATTATTACTTCCTAGAATAATATTGACATTCATTGGGATGAGGCAGTGATGTCACCATGTGGCTACAGCCCGAACACATGATGAATAACCAGACCATGTCCTCATTCCTGTCACATAATGTAGGCTACCGATTTTGGTGATGGTTCCCCGTGATACTGTAGCTGTCACAGCTCAGCAGGTCTGCACAGTGAGCCGGTTCCTCCCGTCTCGCACCGGCGGGAAGTCACTAACACTGATGCCGGAGCGCCCCCTTGCGTCCTCTGTCCGGAACTACATCCTGCGTGTGCTTGGAGCACAACTGGAGCAAGGATCCCAAAATATTTGCGCACGCGCACACGCGCACATTTTGCTGGCGGTGTTATTGGCGTGACTGAGGCGTAATCCTCAAAATAGATGCGAACCATTCTTACTTGAGAGACTCTTCTTTTTTATTTACAAAATAATATCAAGCATCACTGCCTGACAGAAACCTGCGGGGAGGGCTGTAAATACACAAGATACAAGTCATTAAATGTAGTAGTGTAAATATTATCTAATTAAATATTTTTGCATGAGGTTAGGTTGCAATAGTATAATTGTAATTGCGATTTTGGCCAGAAAAATACATTTACCACACTATACCGTATGTCTATGTTCTCTTATGTTTTAAAATATGCTTTGGTATAAAACCAAATGCCTTCCTGGGACAAAATAAAGTTTAAAGCTGAAGCTGTAAGTCAAATTTCAAGTTTTTTGTGCAAGATATCATGCACAAGATCAGCCTATTTTAACCCAATATCATATTACTTTAAAATGTCATACAGACACAGAAAATTAAGATAATAATAAATATATATTTTTGAATTTCAAGTCGAAAAAATATAAAGTGTAGCCCATAAAAAAAGAGAAAACGTAAAGAAATAAACACGTGCCTCAGTAAGACAACGGCATCATTGTAGATCAAGTCGGCTCTTATGAGTTAACCTGTCTCAATATGAACTGAATCTATGCTCGAGATTTTTTTTAATCCATCAGGTAAAATTTATAGAGAGCAAACGATTGACAGTATAAAGAGTATGAATGATTGGACCGTCTTCCAGTGTATTCACCATAGCCCACATTATTGCTCGGGCAGTGAAGATGGACGGTTACAGCAGAATAATCTGCAACCAAAACATCATCATCTTTTCCATCTGATAAAAAGTGACCGCAGGTCTGCCAGTGTGGCACACAGAGTGACTCATCTCTGCCGGGACTCGAACCCGGAGCCTCTGGATTAGAAGTCCAGCGCGCTATTCCATTGCGCCACAGAGACTGCGCCAGGATATCTCGGGCCTGGCACGGTTTACATACATATATCCTCTCATATCGCTGCTCTCTGCATCCTCGCAGCATCAGGACCAGTCTGAGCCGACATGTTGGCTGTCCCGGGGCTGAACACTAGAGGGTGCTGTTGCTGCACTCTGCGGTAGAGTTAGTCAAGTTATCAGGTGTGTAACCGGAAATCAAACGCTGAAGTTTGAAAAAATAAAAGTCCCTGTCGCCGTGGTGTTATGCGAGGCTTTTATTTTGAAACTGCGTCATCGGAAATAATCTTTTCTTCAAGCTTGCTTAACACTCGTCGCTCGAACAGCCTCCACGGAGCCAAAATGGTGACTATTGGAGCTTTCCACCCGTGTTCGCATTAAAATAAAAAATATATATCACGCTATTTGACTTAATGAAATACAGAAGCGATAGACGCCAGGTTTAAAATAGCCAGCGCTTCCGCCATTTTGAACCAATTCACAGACAGAAAAACCTAATTGATGACAGGGGATCGTGCCTCAATCCATTCCTTTAGAAATAGCTTAATGATAACACGTCAGGTGTTTTTTAAAAATAGAAAATAGACATTTTATTGTAATGTTTACTGTTCATAGTCTTGGACTCATCATGTTCCTCTGATATGTAGCTCTAGGTTTACCCAGTGGAGGTTCTAGGCTATATGAAAAGCCAGTGCAGAATTCTCACTGTATAGAATACCACTGGTGCGGTTACACCAATATTGCATCAGATAACCAATTATGCACCTCCCTTCACACATGCCCTTCACCACAGTATGACACCTTCATTAATTTCACGTCATCTATGCCGACTTTGTACACTTTTCAAGGACACCTAAATAGAACTGGTCCAGTGCAGCAGGGTTTGTGGAGATTTTTGTTACTGAGGAGCATTAAGTTCTTAATCTTTTCTTGGTATTTTATCAGTGACAGTAAAAGTCATGATGCATAATAGGCTTCTGTTTTAAGACAGAGCCTCTCCTTAGAAAAGAAAAATCCATCCTAAAATAAACCGCACAATTATATTCCTTTCATTTTGGACAGTACTAAATACACACAGCCAGAGAGACAGGCCTCAGTAAGCCCGGAATCTGAGCAACAAGACTTGAACTGATGCTGTGACTTTAAAATTATGCTACTATGAACAAAACAGAAACCAGCTCCGACTGTATCTTAGTTACTCCCAGATATGTAATTACTCAACTGTTCTTGAAAAAGCCACAAGCAGACAAAATGCAGCAATTTCAAATATATTTCAAAACTTCCTCTTCTGACTAGAATTACTGAAGAAATACATTAGTTGTTCTCCACAAGTTTCCTTTTTAAACCAAGGAGAACTGAAAGTCTTTATTTTCTAAGAGCTTTTGCTTTCAATTTCGTTGGTCACACTAATCGTGTTTAAGACTGAATTGCCTTATATTGTACTCATAAAGACTGGAGTTTTGATTAGGCTATATTAGAAAGTTCAAGTCTACTTGCCCAAATATGCTCTGCAGGGCGACTGATGGGTCTACGTTAGGATCAATTTTATTGTCCATTCTAGGAAACATAATACTCAGAGTTACTGCATATCCTGTGCCTGCCCTGACACAGATGATACACAGTGGCTCACAGGAATTAAAGTCATTTCTGTCATGATTTGCAAAAGTGAATATTGTAAAATCCAAAAAAACAAGATAAGTTGCTCCATAGTCCATGAGGAAGAGAGGATACTGCCCATTACAATAAAGAAACAGTCCTGCATATAATCCCCCATAAAACCACAATATGCTTTAATAACAGAACGAACAAATGAGATATAATGTGATAATTGTAAAGTTAACTAAATCAAACTATAATTACAATGTTTCTCATTTCTTAAGTAAAATGTCAAACTGTTCCTTTACTTCAGCGACACAATGCTTGATACCACGTTTTTTAAAAATAACTACATTTTCAAGGTGTGTAATTAAAAACTTTATGTGCAGAAATTACATATATTTATTGAAAAACTATCAGAGTATCATAAAATGAATTATAAACCACACAAAAGTTGGACCCAGCATTAGCCAGTCTGAGCACGTCATCAAAACATTCAGTCTATCACTGTTTCAAACTGTACAGTAACAGTATCAATACATACGCATCTTTACACGAGTGCTTCATTCATTTCATGGTCATAGTCCTCAACAGAATAAAAAAAGGGGGTGGTAATAGTAACAGTATATCTGAGCTTAAAGAGATTTTTACAAGTCCAATCATTCCTGGACTTCTCAAAACATTACACATTCAATATATTGTATTCCTGCGTGCTCTCT
Source organism: Epinephelus fuscoguttatus (assembly GCF_011397635.1). Lineage (NCBI taxonomy): Eukaryota > Metazoa > Chordata > Actinopteri > Perciformes > Serranidae > Epinephelus > Epinephelus fuscoguttatus. The sequence goes on from NC_064774.1 coordinate 29,770,274, forward strand.
CTCAAGAGAGAGCAAATGTAATACCATTCATATCTTTTTCATTTCTACAAACATCTCAGAGCTGTTTTGAAAGCAGAATAAAAAAGGAGAAAGGAAATCATTGGAGAATTAAAGCACAAGTTAAATAGTAGAAGTTAAAATATATCAGCAGGGTTCAGTGTGAAACTATCAGCCTGTATACTTGGGCTGAAAATCAACTGCCTGGAAATTCACATCTATCTACGCTCCTGCTGGAGCTCTGCAGACAGGTAATCCAAAGAAAAATCATTTCTCTTTACTTAAAAAGTGGCTGCACCCACCTTTGTCCAATCACATAGCAAACAATCAGAGGACAATGCTACGGTGAAATCTCTGTAGAACACATGGTTTTCAGCCTCCAAGCTACCTTCACCCTCTCAAAAAGTAGAAAATCCAAACATAAGCTCGCATATAATGCCTGCTAAATCCTAAAAATCACTTATCAAGAAAGTTATAAAAAATGTTTTCTGTATTGCTTCAGCACCTCTAGGGACACATGAATGTAAATTACCTGAAAGTGGTGCCCGAAGCACAGCAGCAGGGGAATTATTAAGTGCAACAAAAGACTTAATGCTCAGAGAAAAACATGGTCATGTAGGGAAGTAGTTCCCTGTCGTTTTCCTTAAAGGAACCCTAGTCTGTATTTCAGTAAACTGACTAAGTGACAAATTATATCCAATGTGTAACAATAATGACAGAACAACGAATAAACTGTACAGCTAACCCAAATAGTGAATGCAAAACCTGTAGGAAGTTTGTGTAAAACAAGAGTCTTGGATGAGTTTTGAGCAGATTTCCTGTGAATATTGTATTAGAGATGAGTTTTCCTGATATTTATATAGATTTAGTTTTAACTATCATAAATACTAAATAGGCTTCATTCAGTGTTTTCTTCTACCTAAAGCTTGGCCATTGCTCTATTACCTCTTTGGTTGTTTTAACTGCATATTTATTTAATGCAGGACAAAGCTGTTAAACTGAGAGTGAAGGCTCTGAGAATATAGAGCGCAGCAGGGATGACGTTTTCAACTGGCCGACACGGAAGTTAGCTTGAGCAAAAAGCCTATGGGATTTTTCCGCTGGATTTGGGGGTTGCTACAGAAAATAAGCTCTGTGGCAAACAAACAACTAACGTATCTTATGGCATAGAACAAAACGTTAAAGTCTCTTAAGCTTGTGTTAACCCTACACCTTATTTCAGGCTTTAAACCAAAAACCCATTGACTTCAAGGTGAGGGAATCTGGGATGCTAAAATGCTAACTCATTTTCAGGTTTTGGGATTCATTCCTGGCAGCAGGAATGAATCTTGTGTTCACTTTGTGAGGTTTTTTTAAAAAAAGTTTGTATCTTGAATCAGAAATGAATGGGGTTTTTCCTCTCAAGTCTTCATACTCCCTTTACATCAAGAAGGCCTCACAACCCCCCCATAAAGCTTCGGCAACCCCGGTGGAGGTCAGGACTCCAAGGTAACTAACCAACTGCATTTCCAAACAAGGAGCTGCTGGTGTGCGTTAATATATCATGGTGATGAGGATTTCTAAATATGGAATACTGATGTGAATTTGGCGTAATGCAGTGGCATATTTGGGCTGATAAGACAAGGACCTTCAGTTCCATGCCATTCAGTGTAAGTCACTTCTGTACTACTGTTTTTAAATAAATAACAGTGAGTAAGCCGTGTGAAGTTTGATTGGAGCTGCATCAGTTTGGGAACAACAATACACTAGAATGCAGTAGCTGCCATAGGCTTTGTTTGTTTGTTTGTTTGTTTTGGTAAAATGGAAGACTGAGTTGACATCTCACTTGATGCACTTGGCTAACGAATCTCTTTGATTCAGTTTAACAGTAAAGTCTCCCAATTTTTTGTTGAGCCAGTGCACCAAGAATTTGGGAGACTGCTGCAGATTCAAGCTGTTGCCGCTGCAGAGGTGGGTCAGAAGTCAGGTTTGCTGTTTAGGGGATCTGCCAAGAGAGTGATTTTACAGGTCTCTTCTTCCTCTGCTTGGATGTACAGGTTGCGAACATTGTACTGAGAAAAAGAAGAAGAAAGTTTGAGAACTTGGAGTTCATGACAAATAAAGTCATTGATTTCTCTCACGTACTTGTTGCGTAAGAAATAGACATTTTGTTTCAACCCATTTTGGGTGCAACCATTGTAATCAAGCATGTGTCAACAAAGGAGGGTGCTGCACAATGCATAACGGAAAAAAAACAGTAGTGGCAAGATGGCACATCACATTGTTCTGTTATTACTGATATTTGTTTTTATCCAAAAATCAAGCATAGATCAACTGTTAATGATAAGAAGAAGTAGAAGACTATTATATGCAAGACTCCATCCTCTCTTCAGAATATGATGTGCCCAGTGATGTTGTTGCTGTTCACACTTCAGGTCAAGAAAAACCTGCTATTTTTTAGTTCTAGCTGGGAACCAACTTTTTTTGGGGTCCAGCCCAATTCATTTTGGTCAAAATGTACCAAATGATTAAAAATCAGGTGCAGGAACTGGAATTGAACCCGTTCCATGTTGGTTAAAAACGGGTACGACAAGCTCAGATTGTTGTTGTAAGTGTCTGACAACATTATGGAAATGATCCCTTCAGAGTAGACATCCTTGTTGACAAGTAAGATCCTTTTTGTTTAACCAGAAACAGCCCTAAAATTGCTATCGCCAAACACACCTGACTCCATTTAGATAAACAGTAATTTTATCATCGTAAAACAAACTTCAATCAATGTCGACAGAAGCAAAATAAAACTCACAAAAACCATCTTGGTTCTGCTTTCTGCTGTTCTAACAATCACCAGCTCTGGTTTGTTTGAAATAAATCTTTAATTCACCCAGTTAGATGTGAAAATATGCTGGCTTTGCACACACTAAAATGACCGTTTTTTTAAATGGAGTCTGGTGTGTGGCGATGGCAATTCTGGCGCTGTTTCTGGGTAGACAAAAGGATCTTAGACACTTAAAATAACAACCTGAGTTTGTCAGTGCCAAAAACAAGCACTTTTAGTGGATGTAAATTGACAGTGCTCAATTGCCCAAAGGGAATTTCACCCCTGCCGTCTACAGTGCTCTTTCTCAATACTGGGGCAATTTTTAAAGAAGTTGTTCCCACTGGTCATTTATCACTTGAGAATGGTAATGACCTTCTCATTTTAGTCTCTACAAGACAGCAAATAAGCATACTTCCCAAAACTGTCATACTATTCCTTTAATAATGTAAGGAGACAGGACAATCAGGGAGTAACCCAAGACAGAAAATAAAACAGTTACCTTATTGTTGTTGTCAGAAATATCGGTGAGGAGGTCCCGAGGTTCTGGTACTTTGGGGAAAATATTTTCCTTATTCCTGAACAGAAAGGGTTTAATATTAGAGGCAAGTAAAGAAAAAAAAATATAGCAGCCAAACAAAAAGATGAAGACTTTACATACTTCTTGAAACACACAAACATCAGCACTGCCAGGACACCGAACATCACTGGGATGATAATGGCAGCATACAGCCACCCATTAGGAACTGTATCTGCATCTGCATGCAAAAACATCAGCAACATTATGATCGTCTGAGAGTGACTTTGTCAGCTACAGTGTTTACAAGTTACATTTAAATCCAGTGTTCCCACTGATAAGTATTCAGATCCTTTACTGAAGAACAGATACCAGTAAAACACTAAAAATTCGACAAACTGTTTAAGCTTAAATATTATATAATGTGTAATTTTGAGTCACATTTCCAGAGTTCTTCCTATGTCTGTGTGTAAAATCTGTAAAACCAGTATTCCCCTCTGAGAAGTAATGGAGTAGAATCATAAGGTGTTTGCATTTGTGCACAGTACTTAAGTAAATGTATGTACAACAGAACTTAATTACATCTCACCACTGTTAAAAACTAATCTCAACTTCAGGGGGGTAGAATATTTCTGTCTGCCAGTGTCATTCTTCAAACATCCACTGGATGGCAGGAAAGTTAGACATTTTTAAATCCTGACCACAGTGGCTTCAAATTGCTGGACAGTTCATTTTGCAGAGAACTCTTCAACAAGGTAAGAAAACAAACAGAGGTGATGACCATACCAAAGTGTTTCTCTTCGCTCCATGGTATGTTTCTTCGGTTGTCATTGTTGCTACTGTGTGTCTCAGCCACTGCTCTAATAGCCATACTGTACGGACAGTTAGGGTCGGCGTGCAACTCGAATGATGTTTCTCCTCCTTTTATCTCGCGAGTCTGTGAGGAATTGAAGGCACAGTTGTAACAGTCACTGATCAATTAGTTGACTAGTTCCAGTACAATAATGAATCTGACAGTATGACTGAATTCTGTGGAGTTTCTGTGTAAAATATGGTCATAATCATATGAACGTTTCAGCTGGAGAAGCAACTGCAAACCTTAGTGTAAATTTAAGCTCTACACGCTGACATGGGAAGAACAAGTAAACGCCACGTACAGGGCTTGCCCACTCTGGGGTTTGAACCAGGAACCCACTCACTGTATCGCTGCAAGACTAACCACTACACCACTGTCTTTATTTAAGTCAACCATGTAGGCATCCTCTTTTGTTTGGGGAAGTTACCTCTTTAAATTTGCATGTGGCTCCTACTCATGTAAAGTACATAAATTCATTTGAATGAATTTGTAAACCCCTGAGGTCATATTAGCAAAGATTCCTAGCACAAAGAGTTGCTTCAAGTGACCAAATTCTAAAAATTCTTACAATTATGACGTTTTCTAAGAGTTCCTGGTAAAGATATTTACAAGTTATTTACAAGGCATCTTAGCCCTTAAGAGAGCTCTGAAAGGAGTGTGGCAGAGGACTTATAAAAGACTTAAGAGTTTCAGGAAGAGGAGAAAATGATGTTAAGAGAAAGAAGTATATCATATCATTTACAGTGAGTAAATGAAATGGGAAAGATTAGATCATTCAGAGATAATGCTTGTGGTTGATCTCATTTGGAATGTGCTCACATCTCCCATCCAACACAATAACAACATAACGTCAGAAAAAAACACTAAGATACAGTAATAACTTGGGTCTGTCTCATCAGCAGAGAGATCACACCAACATTTACGACACTTTCACGGTCTCATATTGCGAATAAAGCATAAAGTCATAATATTATGAGAATAAAATCGTAAATCAATGTCAATAAAGTTACAATATTATGACATTAAACTTGTTACTTTAGGAGAAAAAAGTCTTGCTGGTAACACATTATATTACTTCAGTACTGCTAAAACATCACCTGTCACCTGCAACACTGTTTGTATACTCCTTGTCGCTTTTTTTTACCACATTACCAAATTTTCCGGTCATAATCTGTGACTTTTATTCTCAGAAAATTATTCTAGTAGATTCACGACTTTAATCTTGAAGTTTTTTTCTGTAACATGGCCCTGATCCTCCTTTGCAGTATGCGTCTGTGCACCAGTCAAGTTTCTTTTACAGCTAACATCCATGTCTGTGAAAACATGGATGCTTCACACACACATCTTCCTTCACAGCAGCATATGGTTTACAAGTAAATGTAGAAGTAAAACATTACCTGAGTTTCATTACACTTAGTGTACTTAAGTTCAAACATCCAATTCGGGCCGCGGATGGCAGGAGGATTCCATCTCATATTGAATTTATTTCCAGTTTTAGTGACAGTCCACTTGAGGGCAGGATGTCTTACTGCATAGAGACAAACATGACAGAGTTATATTAACTGCAATCCAGTCATACACATTCAGTGTATATACTTTGAAGCCACTGAGGACCCTTGGAAAGCCCCTCACAGATATATTTTTTTCTCTCCTAAAATAACTGCAGTATGTGTTTTCCAAAGTTGTATGTTTTGGATTCATTACAGAAGAACAAACTGTACACACAGACAGACAGACAGACACACACACACACACACACACACACACACACACATCTAGACATCATGATAAAACATTTCCATGAAAGGACAGACAGCAACTTCTCCTATACTGCAGCTCTGAGAGTGAATGGGGAAGTGTGACATATTTCAACAGAATGTTTGCTCCATAGGACTCTTGATAGTAAATTACAACAGATCAGTCCACTTGTTGCATACCATTATCTATAAGCTTTATCTTGAAGGTGTTCCTGGCCAACATGTTGTTCAGAGTTCCTTTAAACGAAATGTCAATGTCGTTGAGGATGCCCGCGTCCAGATCACAACCAGTCTTGACTCCTTTTGTACTGGGAAGGTACGATGAGCACTCTTTGACGTCAAAAGAGGGCTTAAGGTCAGCCGATTGCTGGAAATCCTCATTTATTAACCTTGAAAGACAGAGAAAAAGCTCATTTGCTTTCAGGCTGCACACTAAGATGTACATTTATGAAACAATTAATTATAAAAATTTACAAAACATTTAAATAGTGCCCCAATTTTCCTACATTATGCTCCTCAGACCTGGCTAGTATAAAGGAAGTCAAGCCATAACCTTTGCATTTCGAGTCCTAAACAAGTCGTAATGTGCTCTTCACCAAATGCAATGCCAGGGATAAAATAAATGTACAAACATCATGAACATTTGTAAAACTTTGTATTTATTTGCTAAAAATATGTTCGTTAAAGCATACGTAACTGAACTTAATCATAAAAAAAAGGAGTGGTGACAATGCACTTTCATACCACAACAGAATGAATTTAGTGTGTTTTGGTCCTGTCTTGCTGTGAACTCATCTAATATTGAAAAAAATGACTTTATTACTGTCTCTTCCCAAATTTGTAGGACAGTTTCTGATATTGTATGTCGTTGCACTTTTTTTGTTTTATGTCTAAATGAAATAAAAAGATTAATGTTAACATGTCTAGGTTAAATAAAGAGAAATAAATGTATTCATGGCACACTTTTGAAACAACTTAATCTCTCACCTTGTAGAAAGGTATCATTAATTTTCAAGTCAAAAGGCTCAAGTCCAAGTTGGGTCACAAGTCATGTGTTACAGTCCAAGTTCGGCAAGTCTTTTTTGTTTTTTTTGAATCCAAGTCATGTGACTTGAGTCCACACCTCTGTCAATGTTACTGTGCAGTTAATAAGAGTAATTGCAATACACTAATTTGTCACCCTGAGAGAAAGTACCAGACTCCCTTAAGAAATAGCTGAGTTTTGTGAGTTATTAATTTAGGGAAAACTTAATTAACTCTGTGAAATGCTCTAACAACAAATATTCAATTATTGGTCCCCTCTTATAAATTTGCCACCTGTGTGGAGGTTGTACACAGAGGTGCCTGTTTTGATGTGCGCCGTTTGGTGGCTGTGTATTTTGGCCTTAATTTGCTGAGACGAGAGGCTGGGCCTTGTGAGAAAATCTCCAAGTTGGCAACACTGAGTGTGTGTGCCTGTACGCATTGATATTTACATATTTTCCTCCCTGCTACTGGGCTACAGCCCAACAGCCAGGCCCTCAACATGCCCCTGCCATAGATTTTATTATCAAATAGATTCCTGGTGCCTATTCATCCCAATGGAGATGCTAATCTGGCGCATACGGCCAAAATGTTTCTAGCTTCTAGGTTTACTTCCACGGTATGCGACCCACTGAATAGTAGTAGTGTTTCTCCCACTGGCTCTGTCTGCGAGTTCCTGCTCAGCTCATAGACTTTACATTGTGATGACATCAGGGATTTTAAAATTATTTTTCTTGGCTTGAAGAAAGTTTTACAAATATTAAACCTCCATGGATCAAATATTCATAATAGGAAGAGTCATAACTGACCTTGTTTGCAATTTGAGGTGTCCTGTCAACAGTTTTACAGATATCTCTTTTATAATAGTGGCCTACGGAGTGGCCACTGGAAAAAATATGGCTGCAAGGCAGACCAGTTCTCCTAGGTGCCTGGTCCCTCCTGTTATGTCTGTCTTATATGTGAAGCTACAGACAGCAGAGGGATTGCTTAGCTTGACATAATTACTGAGAACAAGAGAAAATAACTGGCCTGGCCTACGGAGGTAACATTATTTGCCTACCAGCACTTTCAAAGCTCATTTTAACGCTGAATTTTTTTTCAAATTCAGACATAACCCAAAGTGTTATAGCCACATTTCAGTGTATTATTAACAGTTAATGTCAGTGGTTATATGATTTGCATTTGTATTGGAATGACAAAAATACATGTTTGAAAATAGACTACAGGAAATTATTTCTTAAAATGAGCAGGCTGGCTCCTGTTTGGTTGCATACCATTTACTGAGTGACTGTAGCCTAGAGCACTATCATGTTGTGCTCCTCTGAAACACCAGTGTTGCGCGAACCTTGTGAGGTTAACTGACACAGCAGTAGTGAGGTCAAACTTAGCACACAGCTGTGTTTACGAAATCCAGAAAGTCCTGGTTTGGCTGAACTCACTCTTAGCCAGGGCTCCAGACTAACTTTTTTTTTAGTGGGAGCACTGTTAAACTGTATCATAAGCTATATGTAGTTGACTGTATATTAACATTGGACTGTTTTAATTATTTAAGTATTGAACATCACAGAGACTTGTGATCAGTGGGATGGTCAGGAAATATGAATCAACATTATACTGGACATCATCATCACATCGTGTTTCTGTGACTTCCTGTAATGGCTGAAGGCTGCTGGAAACTGTCGGGAAACTGTCTGGCTGAATCCAAATGTCTGCACTTCACCGCACTTGCAGACTTGCTAACTTTGCAGGTACCTTCCTGGGAAGTCTGGGAGTGCTTAGGGCTGTCCAAATTCACAATCCAGCCAGTCCACACAGGGCCTAAAGCGGACTTTGTGCAGACTTCCAGAGAGTTCCCTTAGGGTGCAGAGTTAACTGATTTAATAACCGTTGTATAACATTGTGGGTTTTTCAACTGCCGAAAAAACTAAATGCTCTAGGTCCAGCACTGTAGGCAGGGGCATTAACCATCACAGATCTCAAATGCTAAATAAACAAACTGACCTTGACAAATGGTGACCAACTGACTAGATTTATGCTATTAGTGAGTGTGAAGAAGACATTAGCAAGTGGCCAGATATATTATAATAATAATAATTAATAATAATAAAAATAATAAACCTTATTTATATAGCACTTTTCAAAAAACAACTTTACAAAGTGCTTCACAAACATAAAAACAAAAATCACAATTCATCCCAGTATTACAAAACAATAAAAAATAAACAGAGATAAGACAATGAATAATCAAAGAAACAATAAAAGCATAGGTCAGATAAAACTTATTAGTTAAAAGCCAACCTATAAAAGTGAATTTTCAACAGAGTTTTAAAAGACAACACTGAGGTAGCTTGTCTGATACCCAAAGGAAGTGCATTCCACAACTGTGGAGCCCTTACAGCGAATGCCCTGCTACCTTCAGTCACAAGTCTGGATCTGACCAAAAGTGACAGCTGGTCAGCAGACCTGAGAGTGCGAGGAAGGGTGTAAGGGGTAAGGAGATCAGAAATGAAGGATGGGGCGAGGCCGTTCAGTGACTTAAAAACAAAAATAAAACTTTAAAATCAATTCTGAACACCACCGGTAACAAGTGCAACGAGGCCAGAATAGGGGAAATGTGCTCATACCGTCGGGTTTTTGTGAGAACTCTAGCTGCAGTGTTTTGAATAAATTGTAGGTGGTTGATGGATTTCAGTGGCAGTCCGGTAAATAAAGAGTTGCAATAATCTAAGTGGCTAGAAACAAAAGCATGGATTAGGGTTTGAGCATTACTGAATGAAAGAAAGCATCTAATTTTGGCGATGTTCCTGATTTGACTGATAGCTGACTTAGTGATATTGCTAAAATGTTTAGGAAAAACTCAGATCTGAGTCAAAGATTACCCCTAAATTTCTAGCCTCGGTAGTTCACTGTAATCCTAATAAAAGTAAAATCTGGGTTACAGAATCTCTGTGTGGTTTAGGTCCAAACACCATCACTTCAGTCTTATCGTTGTTTAACATAAGGTAGTTGCTGGACATCCAGGCTTTATGTCTGTGAGACAGGCTGTGAGTATGTTAACTGAGGTGAGGTCGGATGGATTTATAGATAGGTATATTTGAGAATGCACATGCGTATTTTTGATGACATCGGTTGTAAAAGGGTTGGAGGGTACGCATTAATTTAACCTTGTGAAACTGAAAATAGACTGACTATCAGACATTATAGAAGAGTATATATTTGATATTTTCAGACATACACTTTTAAAAACAAGATAATGACACAGATGTTAGTATGTACTGTTGAACATCATCAACATGAACATCTACTTTGGATTTCTGGTTATGCCTATGGTTTTTGGCTGGAAGTAAAAGTCCAGCTTCATCATTAAACACTACATTACCAAACATGGCTTGGGCCTTGAAGAATAGGCGTCACCCATTTGTCAACAGACACTGCCGACGGTCAAACTTATACTCCCCAAGGACTGGACTAATAAAAAGCTGAGCCATTTTATATGAGGAATTTAGCCTCAATTGAACCCTTGTTCATTACTTCCACTTGAGTCAAGCCCGACTCTTCAGGTATATTATGAAACCAAGATTAGCCATGGTGTATCAGGAAATATTGCAATACAGCTCTCTATGCATAATAGTGAGTTTCAGTTTATTAATCACTCTGAGACAACATTGGAGCTACTGGGCTGCTCCCCATAGTCTGTTTTTAATTGTGTAAGCACTTAATGATAAAACCCACATACCTATAGAAAAACCTGAAATCTGGAACATTTGGACTGACTGGGTTCCAGGAGCAGCGGGTTTTGTTTTCGGCATAGAGGTAGCACTCCAAATCCCTCACCAGGTCTGGGAGGAAATGTGACACATACACACATCATAACCAACAGATACACTCACGTAAATGAGGTCAGCATATGGTTCAAAAAGCACATTTATTTGTCTACTAAAAAGCATTCACACATACCTGGGTAAGTCCGGTTGATGGTGGCCTTGTATGTACGTGAGCCATTACAGGTAGCTTCAACAATTAACTGCAGGGATCCCCCTTCCATCACAACAGCCTTCTGCCAGGGATTAGTAATATTCTGAATCCACAGTAAAAAGAGAGAAACACTGAATGAACAACTAAGCCATCATCAGCGGTATTAACACTAAGACATAAACACGCACACTGGCCGTTTTGTCCTGTAATATTGTAAAAATCAACCGTATACAATGATATGGGTCTTCTGTTGGGCGCTGTCAAGTCAAGTCAAGCCAAGTCAGGATTTATTTCTAGAGCACATTTAAAACGATGGCAGTCAACCAAAGTTCAGTTATTAAGAGTTAAAACAACTTCAATAACAAAAATAGAATAGATGTAGAAAACAACGATAAGAAGACAGAGCAAACAGTGCAAACAAGAGAAAGGTTTTTAGGGAGGATTTAAAAGTATCAAGGGACTGGGAAGATCAAATGTGAAGGGGGAGGCTGTTCCAGAGCCTGGGGGCAGCCACTGCGAAGGCTCTGTCACCTCGGGACTTTAGTCTGGTTTTTGGCACCACCAACAGTAGTTGGTCCGAAGACCTTAAAGTTCTGGTTGAGGTGTGGCGCAAAAGGAGCTCAGAGAGGTACAGAGGGGCCAGACCGTTGAGGGCTTTAAAAACAATTAAAAGGAGTTTAAAATCAATACGAAAACAGACCGGGAGCCAGTGGAAGGAGGCTAAGACTGGCGAGATGTGGTCGCGCTTTTTCTTGCCCGTGAGGAGGCGAGCAGCAGCGTTCTGGACGAGCTGTAGATGGTTGAGGGAGGACTGATCCAGGCCAACATAAAGGGAGTTACAATAATCTAATCTGGTGGTTATGAAGGCATGGATACATGTGTTCTTGATACATGTCTGGCAGAAAACTGACCAGATGCAAAATCTGAAGCACACCCGCACATGGTGCAGAGGAGACTTTAAAAAAAAAAGATGAATATTGGACTTTTACTTGTAATAGAATATATTTTATGCATTATTTCTTACATCTGTTTAATTACTAAAGGTCCTGAGTACTTCCTCCACAACTGTGATCAAATAAGTGGTGTACATTGCTGTCTACCACCTCTTTTAATAATCCAACTACAAGTTGCCAAAGTCAGGAATGTCCCCACACACATAGGCTTTGATAACAATGTAACATATAACAAAAAGATATACTATAATAAAGCCAGTGTCATAATTTAAATGTGGTGGTTGTCTGTGTAGAAGTGAGAGATGATGGAAATTGAGTTTTCAGTCAGTTTTCTGGGAATAATACCCAACAGTGACCCTTGTAAATTGTTTTTTGCTGTGCTTACTGCAGAGCAGTGAGATTATTTGTGTTACAGGAGATATTTGAACTGCTAAAATATTTAAACATTTATAACTGGTGGGATACTTGGGTGCAGGTGCTACAGGATTCCTCAGAAAAGATTTAAAGGGTATTCTTGAGCTGCATTTATAAATAAAAAAATATATATGTGTGCATTATATATATATATATACACACACACACACATATATATATATGCATACTCACGTTTTGTTTCGAGTCTTCAAAATACCCATTATATGAGCAGTTCCCCACTGGTGCCCAGGACACCTGTGTTTGAAAATCATTAATCCATTGCAGGGAGACATTTTGTAGTTGTAAAATTTGACCTTAGGTAGAGAGAGAGAAAAGACAGAAATATGATTACATATTATTTCAGTGTTCCACCATCTATTCATTCCTTTCATTCAGTCTGCTCATGTAAAATGACTTCTTTTTGACCCTGTTTACAGCAATGCAGTGCTCATCCAGAGGGACAGCTCTAGATGAGAAATATTTGCCTTAACTCTCAGGAAACTGTAAACAGTACACACTACTGATGGCAACCATCTGCCCTTGTTGAAAAGAAAAGATCGCTTTCCCACACAGCTCAAGAAATAGCTACATCCATACTTTAATTTGGTGATTATATAAATGTCATGTTATTTTCTTTATCTTCAATGTCAGACACCACGGTGAAGTTTTAACTTGGATATTCAACAGACATTCACTCCAGATCCAGCAGAATGTTCTTGTGCCTGCACTTGCACATGTACTAAAATCAACATCAGATGAGGGGAGGAAGGGTGGGACAGTAAGGTCTGTCCACAAATAATACTCTTTCTGCCATGTGGCACTGCAAGAAATGATAAAACCTTAGAGAAAAAGGATCAGCACAGCTACCCATCACTAAAAAAGTCTTCAGTGCCCAGCGAAGGGATGTTTTGACCAGTTACTTAACCGAGGCAGCAGACTTGGATTTTGGACTCACTCCACATGAGGCACTAAGCATCTGACAGGTACAGGTTAACCAGTTAGACCTTGGTAGGAATTGGTTATTATTTATCATTTTTTATGTGTATTTTTTTTTTTATAATTGTGTTATTTTTAGAACTTGTGTTTGACATCAGTTACTGGGTTGTGTGATATAGTTGGAGAAGTTAGAAACACTGCTATTCATAGGCCTACTAGATTCTGAGAGCTCATTGAAATTCAGCAAGTTATGGGTGCTGAGACAAAAAGCGTTACAACCAGCCCCGGCCTCCCCTACTATGTTAGCTATGATTCATGTATAAAAATCCATTTAGTTCTTTATTGTCACCAAAACATACCTAAGCCTTAAGTTTAGGCTACATGTTTTTTTTTTTTGCGTTGCTCAACCGTCAACCACCAGACGTGACGTCATTACTGGGAAACACCGTGTCATAGACCGTGGCAAAATTGGAAAATTCGTCAAGGACACAGTTGAAAACACAAAGGCAGTAAAATGTAGGCCAACACAGAACGTTACAGACTATAAAGGCTATTTTCTTACCTTGTTGGGCTTCAGTTGTCACAGAGAGGAAGCTTAAAACGACCAACGCCAAACTTTGAAACTTCCTGGCCATCCTTTTAGTCTTTTCCCTTAAATGGACTTTTCCACGACCGTCGGTGTGAGGATAAAACGTTTTCCTTTGATTATTCCCGCTCCTTAACACGACCGTCTACTGTCCGGCCTGCCTGTAACGGGTTGTGTGAGGCGAGTCGACACAGTAAAGTGTCCCTGTCCACTTTTGACTTTCGCTTCCAGCTTCTTCTTTAAGAAGACATGAAAAGTTTTGGAGGCTGGAGCTGGGCGGAGCAAGCACTTCCTCTTTTTTCCCCTCGCCAAGGAGATACACGTGAACGCACACACGCACGCACCCTCGCCAATACGCGATTGCAACATCAGCCTTGTGCATTTTAAATGTTGCTGTCCTTATGATTTTTTGTTTTTTAGTATAAATGCTAACAAGGTATTAATGGTAGGATTATGTACAAATAATCTGCAGCCCTTTTCCAGGTGCTCAGACATCAAACACTGAAGGAAACTTGTAGATGAGCTAAAGAGCTAAAAAAGACAAATCTAAGACGAAGGATATGTACCCCTCAGTATTGAGAACATGCGCATTTGTCGCGCTTCCCCTCAAGAAAACATGAAAACAGAATTATTTTTGACAAAATGAAAGCCTTCTACACCATAAACCGATGAAGAAAACACACAAATTTGTACATTAAAATTCACCAGTGTGCAGGAAATACAGGATGAATTCCATTTGCACTTGGAAGTCACACTTTCCGAGTTCGAAGTCCAATGATATGGCTGCTCCATGTATCAACAGCAGTGACTTTGTAGTAACAGTTTATTAGCATTGACTTACTTGTGTCTCAATGAAACAGTCATACACACACTTCTGTCCGACTTCTACTGTGAACATGCTGCTACGGTGTTTTTTAATGCGCAAAATAGAGCGTAATATGTTATGACTGGTATTGCTAACAGTTGCTAACTTGGCGAAGTGGTAGCCTATTGCTAATGGTGCATTCCATTTGCACTGGGAAGTGTAATTCCCTAGTTCCCAGTCAAACATTTCGAATGGAACGCCTCTAAAAGTCGGATTTTTGACTCATGAAGTGCGAGGAACATTATTAACATAACCTCAAAATCCAATATGGCTGCTCCATGCATCGACATTAGTGAAAGCTGTAGTAATACACTGATTGTAAGCACTTGAGTCTTACTTGTGTCTCATAAAATCAGTCGTACACAGGACATTGTCCAACTTCTATCAGTGGACACGTTGCTACAGTTTGTATGTGTAAACCACAGTGTAATACTGGTATCAAATGGTATTGCTAACAATGCTGAGCTAGCTAAAACTGGAATTGCTAACATGTTGGTTTTCTGACTTGCGCTGGAATGTGGTCAGCTCAGATGTGAAGTCATTTCCGGCTGTTTTTCGGAGTAATTCATGTTTCTGTTTTATTGTTGTCATTTTTTTTCTGTTTTTCTAAGTATTTTCCCCTGCTTATCTGAGTAATATTTTCTGTTTTTCTGAGTATTTTTTTTTTCCTTGTTTTCCGAGTAATATTTTCTGTTTTTCTGAGTAATTTTTCCCGTTTTTTTTCCTGAACGAGGAGACGAGATACTTCAGAATCTCCCGAGAAGCTCCCACCTGACAACTGAAATCATGCCCATACACGTTTGTCAGCTAACGTTGTTACAACCTGTTACTAACCTAACCTGTTATATTGAGCGATAGGCCTACACTAGAAGTATGCAGTCGAAAACATAGCTAGATTATCATACCCTGTGTGTAACTAATTACATGCCTTAGCCTTACTGATCCCGTAGTTGAAATTGTCTAGGAGCAGGAGCACGGACGCAAAATACATCCATGAGCAGGAGTCACCATGGATGCAGGGGTCACTTGCAGGTGCCAGGTGGGAGCTTCTTGCGAGATTTTGAAGTATCTCGTCTCCTCGTTCAGGAAAAAAAATTACCACGAAAAACAGAAAAAAAATGACTCTGAAAAACAGAAAATATTACTCAGAAAAACGGGGAAATTACCACGATAAACAGAAAATATTACCATGAAAAACAGAAAATATTACCATGAAAAACAGAAAAAAATACTCAGAAAAACAGGGCTTTTTATTTGTCAAGTGAACGCAATATGCTTCCATAATAGCTAAAGTGTTTGATGCTGAATTTTTTTTGTCGAGGACCCCAAACCACCAATCACATGTGTCCCCACCTTTGAAATAAAGTATCATGCAAGAGGAGATGAAAAGCCAGCTAAAAGAATTGTTTAAACCCTGGTTGCCCAAAAGCTAATCCTACTTATGGTTAATTGCTGATCTGTAAACTAGAAGTATCCCAACATTAGTATGATTTATTAACATTAAGACCTGAGTTGATATTTTTGTTTTGTTACTTTAGTAGGAATGTTGAAAAAATAACATCTTGGAGCTCCACAAGCAACAAGCTGTGACAAGTCCATTATGAAACTAGGACTACAAAGAAGACTGAAATCAACCACTGATGGGTAACATCAACAATCACAACCAAGCGACCAGTGTTGTCTTTCTTTATTCTCTGTTAAAGCAGTGAAAATGGTCAATAATCACCCAACAAATAGTGTTGGTAAATGTCACAAAGCAACAGGGGGCAAAAACAAAGCTTCCCTCGGTTTCAGGAAGGAAGACTGTGTGACTAATAGTGATGTGGCATTTTTGGAATTAGCGTGTGCGCAAGCAGACAGTGGATTACGCTAAATCAACCCATGACTGCTAAACTGCTGTCAGATGTCTTCACATGCTCTATCATTGTTCTCTTTTCAAAAAAAGGTGCAAGTTTGTGTGAAAAGGTTGAAAATGCTTAACACCACATGGTCAGATTTTCAAGATACATATGAACTACTCTGAGAACTGCTTAGGGATCCCTGGAAGCGTGTGCTTTCCATTTCGTTTACTGCTTCCTGCCCATTGTCTAGCTGCCATGACAGCAGTCATACTTGCATTTGCTTAACATTCCCACGAGCATGACCAATGCAAATGGCCCCTTTTTTAAATCATTTCCCCTCTTCTAGTTATATTCTCTTAGATCTGCACAGCAGATTCCCAGGGACACCTCCTCTTCCCAGTGGGACAGTTCCTAGTAAATACAGCTCCTGCTGACCTACTTGTAATCTATCCGACCAAACACACGACCCGCCCAGTCCTAGTCTTCCTCCTCCAGTGCTCAATGGGAGCATATCAGCACAGTGCAGGCCTGACAAACTTTCTTGTCCTGTTGACATTTCCGGGTCCACAGCCTGGTGGCTTTTTTTTTTCAAGGTAGCTCCAAGGATTCAGTATATTTCCTTATCCTGTTCGTGACAGGCCTCGGCAGAGTATATCAACACTACCTGAGATCGTGACAGAAAAGCAGCTGAAAATGTTGTTTTGCTGCCCTCTAGTGGTCAAAGTTCTTCCCTGGTTGCACTATACAAAGTCAGTTGAGTACAGTAAAGGTGACACACAGAGGTGCAGCAGACCTGACACTTTACACCAGAAGAGGTCAGAGGTACAAAGCCTTTAAGCCTGGTGTTAAGTTATTCTGTAAATGTTCCTGATGAATTCACCCAGTGTTGAAGTCCAGCTGAACTGCAGGCATTGCAGTGTAATTGCACACATCAGGAGTTTTGCTGGAGGATGCTGTTTTCAGTGATGAGGGTTATTTTGCAGGATTCAACAGGTTCTGGCATTGGCGTGTACAGACTCTCTTCTGCAGTCTAAAACACAGAACAGTGTAATGAGTGATTGTGGAGATAGATCAGGCGAGAAGAGCATTCATATTTTTTTCTAAACTTTACCTTAACTTCTTTGTTTCCATTCATCATCATTTCCTTGAATATTGCAGAAGGATCTGGTATGATGGGGCAAATAATGGAACTGTGCCTACAAGGAGACACAATGACAGAAATTAACAACCAGTGCACAATACTTCCAGCACCAAAGATGTCATATGTCTCGAGCAGATGCATGCTTCCTTCCGCATGGTGATAGGGTTGGTGGGTATAGTTTGGCAGAAAGCAAGTAGTTCCTACATGAAACTGCTCACAACAAGGTCTGTGGATTATTTTGAGTGACTGGGTTGTGATTTCTGGAAAGAGACATTGCTGCTGAGTTTTTCAAATGTGTTTTTTTTTTTTTGGCACTTTGAGCACCACAAGCTGAGTGCCATCTAGTTCCATTATACTGCAGAGAAGGCAGACATCTATATGGCAGATACCTCGAAAGCTCAGCAACTCACACCAAAATTATCTGAACTGATAAAAAGAACTACAGGTAAGGAGAAAAATAAATATTTTCAGCTTGGGGCAAACTGTTCCTTAAAGTTTAAACTCTGAATGACTTGAAGATTCCTTTCTTATGATATTTTTCTTTTTATTGTTGCTCAGATTAAACACCTGACTGTCTGTGCCTGAGGGTGGAGTGGATTTGTTAAATATTTTCTACCCACACCCACTCTGTGCTCTGATTGAACCCTGAAGCACTCCAGCGGCAACACTCCAAGAGAGACAGGTGCAGTTAAAAAGTAACACCAACTTCCTGGAAACTTTAAAGGTCAGAGTTTGCATACAATTGGCAGTAGAGTTCCACCAGAATGATCAGGTTTCTCCATGTCACAGGACATTCATGCACAACATATTTCCTGATAATCTGGTTCTTGGTTTTTGAGAAACATGTAATACTGTCCTACAGAGTGGCACTTTACAACATCCACTCATGAAATAGATTGCAAAATTTGCTATAAAGCAATGTGGGCACCCAGACATGTACTTGGCACTATCATCCTGATTCCAAAACGTACCTCCTGAAACAGTAGCAGGACAGAATAATGCAGGCAGACAGAATAATGGGGACGACGATGGCAACCACGGTCAGAGTCTCATCAGGAGGCTCACTGGTACCTGTGACGAAGAGAGACACCTTTCCTTCAGCTTTCAAGACATTTTCAAGACATTTTTTCTTATGTTACATGTGATAGTTGACAAAATATTGTTGCAGCACATTAGGAAGTGGAGAAACTTCCAAGTCTTAATGCAATAGTTGCAGTCAAAGTCAACATGTGATTTTCTCATAAAAAGCATTGGTTAATAAATTCTATATGCAGAAAAAACACCAAAGATGGCTCTTAATAATACTAATAATACCATAACTTTTAAAAGCTCTTCAACATAATGGGGAACAACTGATGGTGTCCAATACTGGCTAAATGATGGCTTAAAACAGTGGTTCCCAACATTTTTCCTTAAGGGACCCTTTTACTGTCATTGAGTAAACTAACAATGCCTAAGTGACATATTTTATAGATATTTCATATTACATTTAATAACTGATAATTAATCCAAGTATGTGGAAAACGAGTAACTTGGATGAATTGTGAGCAGATTACTTCCTGTGAATATTGTACAGTGATATTCTTAGGATTTTTTCGATCATATATAATAGGCTTTTTAAAAAATTTTATATAGATATAGAAATATTTTTTTTTTCCCAAACGCTTGACAATTGTTCTATTATTTTATTATTGTATTGACATACAGACCTACTGTTTATTTTTCTAAAACATCTTCTTACAGCCCATAAAATGCTTCGAAGCTTCAATCATTGCCATGGTAATCAACATCAAAAATAGTATTCAAATGCCCTGTTCATACACATGTAGGGTAACTCATACAAGCATTACCTCACAAATCCCATAAATTCAGAAATATTAGTCCAACGTCATTATTCATCATCAGCATGAATTATTTTTAGTTATTTTCAGACAAGGACATTTA
Organism: Epinephelus fuscoguttatus; assembly: GCF_011397635.1. Classification (NCBI taxonomy): domain Eukaryota; kingdom Metazoa; phylum Chordata; class Actinopteri; order Perciformes; family Serranidae; genus Epinephelus; species Epinephelus fuscoguttatus. The sequence continues at coordinate 29,789,876 of NC_064774.1, forward strand.
AACTTTGCAATGGTTTTGTGACTCCGACTCGCTCTCGTCTAATGCCAGTCACCTGCAGTCCAGCTCTACTGAAACTGGGACAGTTTGACCACATGTGTCAGGCTTACAGATATGTTAGCAAGATGGAAAAAATGTCAAATGTCTGGAATAGTTTCAAATTTTGCGAAGAAGACCCCACAAAAGCGCCAAAGTGTGTGTGCCAGTTACATCAAAAGGAAACTGGTATGACACAAATCTACAACGAGCTCACCTGAAATTGGCTGAAATGCAATTGTCATGTTATTTTAGCTGCATTGACTGTCCTCCCCTCTCATTTGCTACTACATACTTCTGTACAGAAGACTTTAAGTTGCTGGAGAAAGTTGGGGAAAATCAGTGCACTATTTTCCAGTGTTCGCTTCATGAGATTTCAGGAATCATGTCATTGTTAAAATGGATTTCACTTCCTTATCAAACTTTTTAAAAAAAAACATACATATGAAAATTATATAAAATTTAGGCCCAATCCCAATTCCTATCTTAACCCTCAATCTTAATTCTCAAGCTCAACCCTTAATCTCACTAGCCCTCAAAACCAAGTGTTAAGGGCTATCTTGTGACTTTAAAATGGGACACCCCTCAAAGGCAAATACGTTTTAAGACTGTCAGGGGCAGCAATATGCCAAAACTCCGTCCAGTCTGTCAGTTCAAAGAAGAAATATATGTCATCAGTAGTCGTCGATAAAAAGACATGATGAGTTTTTTTTCCCCCCCAACACTTTATTTCAATTCTTGTACAAAACAAGTAGTCCCAGACATGAACAGAACAAATATGCCAGGGTTAAGAGAAAAGAAAAAGAAATACAATAAACAAACAAATAAATAAAAAAGTTCAGCAGCTCAAACAATTAAATTGTTTACATATTTTCAGAGTCTTTATAGCTTTGGAGTTTGTGGAGTGCTGAATGGTTTCTAAGTATTGCCGCATTTCATTCATCAAAATTTTGAACAAGGGTTTTCTGTTACAAAATTTTCTCTGATGAATATGGAATTTCGCTAAGATAATAGATAGATTAATGATATAGAATTGTTTTTGTTTTGAAATGCTGACATCATAAAATCCAAACAGCACATCTTTGTACAGTAGTGAAAATAGAGCATAAATGTTGCAACGAATATACTCGACAAAATCTTTCCAAAAAGTGACAGTGTAGGGGCAGCTCCAAAACAAATGTACAGTTACCAAACAACAATTTTCGACAATGCCATCTGCAACTGTGCTGATTTCATATTGAAACAGAATGCTTGATCACTAGGGGAACAGTTGCCGTTGTGACCGAGAATTATGTTATGAATATGAACAGTTCACAAGTTACAAATTACTCACTCCCATAGTTTTTTTGGAGCCTGCTTGCTTTTTGTAAACTTGTCTTCATTGGTGGCCCTGAAATGAATCAGGGCTCGTATTTTGTCTGGTGGCCCTGAAATAGAACAGAGATAACAACATTACTTTTTAATTTTTTTTTTTTTTACTTTTTTGGGCTACCTGTCAGATATTCGTTAAGTTATTAGTTTAGCTTCATGTAGTATTTCAAGTACTATCACAATGAATACTGTGGTGAACATTCAGCAGAACTGGTGAGGCTGTTTACACAGTCGCACAAGTGTTATCTGGTGACTTGCATCCACGTTAACGTTTCACTCTTTGGGTTATAAGTTGATATTCAATCAAATAACCTGTACCACAACAACCGACGTAACTTATTCAGCGGAAAGTCACCAGATAATACGATAACTAACGTGCAGCTGTAACGTTACCAGCCGCAGACTCTACGGCTACAGGAGATGACACCGTCCGGTCATCTTACAAAAATGTCGATGCAAACATTTCACGTATATTAAAACAACTTAACAACTACATTATCACTGAGAAAAATGACTTCTTGAAGCCTAACTGAATGACAGCATAGTCGGTTATCAGAGAACCGGGGTTACGTGCGGCGAGGCAGGCAAGCCGCCGCCCGCGACCAAAAATATGTGTGTTCTATAGTCCGTAAAATGACGTTAAACTAAGATAATGCAATGCTTATCATACTTTTAAAACAACTATTAACGAGGAAAATACTTACATTGATAACTCCGCTTCCTTACGGTCAATTTCCACCAGATGCGTGTTGGTTGCGTCTGCGCTCCGGCACCGCAGCGGAGCCGATAGGATTCCATTCTAGTCAATGTGTGTGTTTCCACCGGCTGCGGCTGTGCTGCGTTCCGGCTCCGTCTCAGCTGCGGCACTCCGGAGCCCACCACAACAGATACGCAGGACTTCTATTTTTGCCGGACGCCGGAGCACAACGCAGCAATTCAGCACAGAGCAGATCGTGCGGGGCAGGAAGTCGTGCACAGAAAAACGATAAAACATCCGGTTAATTTTCAAAATAAAATACACAGTGTTCACGGCGGATCATATTTCCCTGCACTACACCTTAAAAACTACATAATGGGCAGAGGCAGGCCTGAAGTCAGCAGGTCAGAGGTTTTCAGACGTCATTTCACCCCGTGAACACCATGGACGAGGAGATATTAATCATGGCAGTGCACCTAGATGTCTTCCGGCGGAGCTGCACCTCACCACACAGCAAACGCAGCTGGTGGGTATTGACGGACGGTGGAGCACGCTGCCGTTCCGCAACGGACACGCATCCAGTGGAAATCCGGAGTTACGCTTGTCGCAGCCATCTTGCATTGACTGAATCGTCTGTACTCGGCTGGTTTCGGCTGAGCTCGGCGGATGATACGCAAAGGAGTCTGGGATAGCACTTACTGCCAAGGGTGGTCCTGGAAAATCTTAAAAGTGAGGACCATACAGCCCTTATTCTTGACCCTCAACTCAGCACTTCGCGGGAGTGCGGATTTTTGAGACTGAGGGTTAAGATTAAGGGTTACGATAGGAATTGGGATTGGGCCAAAGTGTCACAATTAACCCCAGAGATAACTAAACACAATCTCTCTGTCTTACTTCTTCATTCAACATGGCATGAAAGTTGGCGTGAAAAACTGATAGGGGTGTGTTTGCAGATGTACTCTTTCTGCCATGTAACATTAAGCGGATACTGCAAGAGATTACAAAACTTGAGAGAAAGAGGATCAACATATCTGCCCTGTTTGGTCAGAAAGTCTGCAATGGGCAGCAAGAGGATATCTTGACTGGTTACTTGATTGAGGCAGCAGACTTGTATTTTGGACTCTACATGAGGTACTAGGCATCTGATAGGTACAAGCATAAGTGTAGCAAAGGAATTTTATTTTGACAAAACTAAAGACATTACACCATGAACAGATGCAGAAAACGCACAAATTTGTGCAAAAAAAAAAAAAAGTATCAGATTGCAGAAACTCAGTGTTTGAGGCTCAAGATTTTCTAGTGGAGGAAGCCCAAATCCCCCCAGTTTTGTATGTGTCTCCCCCCAACGAAAACTTCACACATGGGTACAGGTTAACAGGTTATTGGTTATTAGTGTATGTATCAGTTTATTATGTCTTCATTTGCAAATGTGTAATTTTTAATTTGTCATTGTCATTATTGTTACAACTTGTATGGAAGCAATTAAGAGACTATATATATATATATATATATAATGTGATCGGTCACATTCAGATCTAAAAAAAAAAATTCATCTTAGGCCTGAATTTGTTAATGTTGAAAAAAATTAGGGTCATATGTGAATTCAGGTCATAAAAAATAATTTTAGATTCATGGTTTTCAAAGTAAAACATTTCAATTCTACGAATTCAGTGCTGTTTAAATTTCAGTATGAAGTAGTAATTTCCCTCAGGATAAATAATGTTCTATCTCATCTCTTATTCTATTCAGTGGCTGTTAAAATCCGAATACTTATGTCTCTTATATGCTTCCATAAAGTTGCCGAGTTAGTGGGGCAGGTTGTACCAAAGGAACTCCTTGTATTTGACATCAGGTAATGACACTTTGATGTAGTTGGAGAGGTTAGAAACACTGCTATTTGTAGTAAATAAATAAGGGTTCCTTGCGTCAAAATTCGAGAGCTCTAACACAAAAATTCAGTAGCTAAGTAAAAAAAAATGTTACAACTATACTTTGTCTTTGTAAATAAATACACTTTGGGAAATGAGTGTAAAGTATAATTGGTTGAACAATTACCATAGAATACAACGTCACCGAAGTCACTGGATATATTCCCGCAGTAGGTCGTAGTTTTGGCTCTGGATTGGAACTCGTAACGGCACCTTTTATCATAGGTCACTTGCATAGGCTGTGTCTCGTACTTTAAGGTCCGGCATACCTAAAAATAGTAAACGCATTAAACCACACTGCTGCATTTTGTCAGGTATAGAAAACTGTCTGTGTGACTTTAAACTAATAGGATAAACCGTTAAATTCTCCTACTTACTTTAGGCATATTGCATTGCTTGAAACAGACCTCCAATTCCCAGCACGTATCTTTTATGATCTCTGGAAGTGTCCAGCTCAGGTTGAGACAATTGTTTTCTTCTTTGATGTTCAGTTTTGGTGAATGTATCACTGGAAGACAATATATCCAATATTTTTTTCACCCAAAGATAAGATTTAATCACTGGTTATAAAACTATTCTAACATAAAAATGTTTTATATTTATTTTCAAAATGTGTGATGACATTAATACTTACTGCGTGGAGGTTTAAAGGTGCTCTGTCCAGCTTCAGTGGTCACAACCATGCAGATGTCATTGTGGACAGCATCAAATTTCAGGTAACAGCCATTCCTTGTCCTACTGCTGTAAGGCTGATCGCACTCTTTTAAACTCTTCAAGACTTCCTCAGTGCGTCCACAAGTCCTGCGGTGATAAAACGGGCAGGTGATCAGAGAAACACGGAGCAAGGAAGGCTTTGGCTGAAACAAGTTCCTGCAATTCCTTCAGTCACCACTAGATGTTCACAGGGTCCACACATTATGATGATAATAGCCTGGTGCACAGTGTATTATATGAAAACAATTACATAGTGCCTGTAGTTAATTCCCACAGCCATCATTAGTTTGGAGACATACGGTATCTCCTTTATTTTGGCTTTGATTCTCACCTATAGGAGATGTTAAAAGGCTGGCTTCCTGAGATCCAGGAACAGTTCGCGTCATCGTTGGAGATGAAACATTTGATGTCCTTCACTTCAGCTGTATAGTACAAAAACAGAAATATCACATGCATACATGTAGCAAAGAATCAAATATGACTTATAAAGCATCATCTGGAGTTGCTACTCTGTGACCAAAGACCAAACCATATTTATGTAAATGGTTCTTTGGGGAGATAATTTTCATACAACTAGGCATCATCTCAAAATACAAAACCTACCATAATTCAAAAAGGGACTTTTTTTTTTTTTAAGACATCTTATGACCTTAAACTCTGAAAATCTAATTTAAGACTTTTTAAGGCTCTGCAAGAAGAATGCAGCTTTTTGCTTCCTACCTCTGGGCTTGGGGGCTTGAATGGTAACAGACACATGTGTGCTGTCATTCAAACTTTTGCCACAGTTTTGAATGCCAACAGTCCAAACTTCAAACGTCCAACGATCGGAACCCGTCTCTTCTGTGAGAAGGTTCTCTGTGAAATTTCTCCATTCACTGCATGCCAATGACTGCAGGAACAACAACACAGGCTTTAGTGACAGTCATGCTGACACATATTGGAACAAGCAGGTAGCATGATAATGCATTTGCAAGAACATTCCCAACGTTTCTTTTTGTATATTATTTGTCATCTGGGCTTCATATCTAAACAATGTAAATCATTGTGATTCCACAGTAATCCAAGGTTTGTATATTTATTTGTGTGGTTGTAACAGTTGTTTCTATTAGACAAAGGGCTTCATGCAAGAACACTGTTGTATTCTTGTACTAAACCTTAAGGAGTTTCAAGTCTCTTGCTCTAATGCTCTCCATCCTCTCCACCAGCTCTAGCATGTTATGACTGAGATGATCACTCACTGATGAACACATTAAGATGAACTGCATTGCCAGGGCTAGATCTGGTACCACTACTACAGACTGACCGTAGCAATCGGTGTTTATTTTTGCCTTATGTTAGATTTTTATTTTTATTTTTTCAAAGGCATGCCCCTCTGCGTGGCGCCCCAGGTGGCTGCCTGTGTCATCTATAGGAAGATCCACCACTGTGAAGGTAAGGGGGCCAACTTAGCGGTGGTATCAGAGGACAGAAACAACTGGGAAACATTAACCTGCCAATGGTTTGACATCTTTCTAGGCAAAGCAGTTCGTCACTAATATGAGAGGCAGTCAGTGGGACAGGAAAGACCTGCATAAAGACTCTGAGGTAGCTGTCAGAGTGAGAGCCTTGCATGAAGCACAGTGAGTGGAAGAGTGGTCCTATGGCCCAGTAATAATCTTATCAACAGTTGACTCATAAATTTGGAGACCAGAGATTTCTTGAACTTTGAATGCATGGCTCAATTGTTCCTTCTCAATGAATGAATGAATAAATGGACAAATGAATAATGACATACAAATAAGGTAATTCCCCACTGATGCAACCTGGAGACCACAAGACCCCCCTGACAAACATGCACACAAACACTAGCAAAGAGATCCAGTTCCATCATGTTTCTTACATTATCTGTTGCATCGTCCGTCCGGCGGTATTTGTATTGCACCTCGCCATCTGCCACACCTCTGGGCTTCTGCCAGGACACGTTGACTGTAAATGGGTCGAGCCACCTATATGACAGCCCTGTTGGAGGAGGAAGGCTATCTGTATGATGGGAAATGAAAAAAAGAAATGAGTAATTAATCTTTACTGAACAACGGACAATTAACAACATGGTCAGGATAAAATGACCCCAACAAGCTATAATTAGCCTCAATAGTCAGTGAATGCACTTTTTCCATTTATTATTTGAATCACACACGCCACTGATTATATCAGAGTCAAAGTAAAACCTCAACTCCTTTCACAGCTCCTGCTGCTGGTTTGTAGACATTTTCAGGTTTTCCATGAAATTTCACAAGTTGATTACTTTGATTGAGACCATTATTTTTTGTTATACAAGTTTTCCTTGAATTTATTTTTAAATATGCAAATGGGGCGCTATCTAATTAAACTGTTTCATTTTGTTGACATATTAGAATCAAAGTTTTTTTACAGGGAATTTTGTGTATTTGTTTTTAACACTTCATAAATCAGAAGATACTGTCAACAGCTGTAAAAAAAAATAATTTCTGCCACGTTTTCAGGAATAAAATATTCTATAAATGAGGCTATCAGTGATATATGAACAACCCCCTCTGTAAAAACCTTTAAAATATAGATAGGAATGAAAATGTAAAGTCTGATGATTTAAGTGTGTCTGAAGCTGAGATTTCTGTCTTAAAGTTTGTGAAAAAAAAAATGTGAGAAAATGATAAAGATATGTACTGTAAAACTCAATACATTTTTAGATGAAAAACAAGACACTAGAGGTGAATAGGGTATAACATTTTGACTAATAGATATCACAAACTCCCACCAGATGATTACTTACATTACGACAGTTATTTTCTGTATTACAAGTTTCCTGAATTTTTACGTTTTAATACACAAATGAGGTATCATCTAAATGAATATGCAGTAATTTGCATACATTTCCAAAACAGAAATCTGAACTAAAGCAAAAATGAATATGTATTTTGGACCGAGTGGTCTAGTCAGGAATAAAAATACGTTTTCTGAAGATCTCTGTTGTGGTGATGTCTCGTGAGCGACAATTCACTTCCTACTGTATTTGACAAAGTCTACAACTGCATGCAAATTTGCAAATCCATGACAGCTAAAGTATTGCCCACCTTACTCTACCTCAGATTGGCTTACCCTGACATTCTTACACTAACCCTAACCAATCCCACTTCTCTTGCCTAAACCCAACCAATGAAGGCAACGAGTGCTAGCCAACATTGGGAGCAAAGAGCAGGTCATTCCCTTGCTAATTCTAGGATTCACAAATTTGCCAACTGCACAATGAGCCAAAGTGTGGCAAACTGCACAGCAGCTTATACTTTTGTTATAATTTTGCTCTATTCTACAATCGCTGTACCTGATTGGTGTGATCTCAAACACTTTTTATTAGCAGATTTACTGATACCCCTTCTCTACCAACATTAAACCTGTCCTGTTGTGGTTCCGACACACAAGTTTGAACAGCTGAGAGCATTTCAACCAAAAATAAATTAGTTCAGAACCTGAAAAGTTGGTTCTCAGCTGGAACCAAAGACCAGCAGGTTTTCCTTGACCGTAAATGTGAACCATGAAGACATCAGTGGGCATGTCATATTCTACAGGTTTGAAAGAGCGGATGTAGAAGGTCACAATGGAGAAGTCAAGTGAGAAATTGTCAGAGAGCGTGCAGTGGTGCCATTAATAGCTGGTCCGTGCTTGTTTTTTGGGGTAAAAACAAGTATCTGTACTAGTAGAACAAAAGTTTGCAGGTGATCAATGTAAACCACGATTTTGTAAGTGTTGTTTACTTCCATTGGGCATTGTGCAGTGCCCTCCACTGATAACACCTCCTCAATTACAATGTTTCCACTAAAAACTTAATAAACCATGAACGGAACCAGTTGAAGAACCAGAGATAATTTAGTGGAAAGGGGGACTGAGTGTCCCAATAAATTCCTATGACATTCCTCTAAGAATGCAATTTTCTGACCACGTTAAAAAATGAAATTATTTTACCAATTTTGTGAAAATCCAGGTGAAATCACATATTAACTCAATGAGCTATAAACGGTTCGGTATGATAAAATGAGTTAATGTTTCGCATGAGGGATAACTTTGCAGGAGGTCAAATATGAGGAAATGGTTGTTGTTTTAGTTCTCGTTTGTTTGTTTTTTGTTGCTTGTTTTGGCAGTGCGGGTGAATGTGGATAAGGCAGCTACATTCTCAATAGGCTATGCCATGGGGATTTTCAGATAATCTTTTCAAAAGAGATTAAATGAACGAAATATATGTTCCAAAATAAACGAAAATGTATGTTCCAGTGCTTACTGAGTTAACAAGTGGCTCTACTTCTACAATTTTATCTTTTAAAAAATCTGCCTGTTTAGGCACCATATTTGATTACTTTCAACATATACAATTTCAGGTTTTAATATATTTTAGCTTTGGTTTGTTTCATGTCACCACATTTTTGATTTCGCACTCCGTAATTGCAAAATAGAGGCGCAACCACATCTGAACAAGGGCTAATTACCGTGCGTAAGACAAAGTGGTGAATTCTGTTGTTGAGCAGCAGAACCATTAAGTATCCTATCATCTAAACTAGGCACAAAATACTTTAGGGAGCCTGGAGGTGTTTTTTAAGGAGGTGTCTAAATCACCTCAGCAAACGTCCTTGCGGAATAAGTGTCCAAATCATGACGTAGGTGCTCCCTGCTGTAGAATCCTCTTACGTATGCTACAGGCGGTAATTATACAACAATTAGCGAACAAACCAGGGCTGACCAGTCTCTAAATAAGTTAAGATAAAAATATAGTATAGTTGGCTATAGACCTATAGCTGAAAAGGGTAAAAAAATAAATAAATAAATAAAAAATTAATCGACTATTCGTTTATCAGGCAGCTTTTTAAATCTCCTGCCTGAAATGAACAGCTATTGACAAACCCACCATTTTAATGGCAGCCCATTACCAATATGATATTCTGTCAGAAGAGTTAGAAGTGCGTCATTAAAGCCGCCTAATTGGACTTTCATACTTCAGGTTAGTTGTGTAGTCGACTCAAACCTTTACCAAGCTCGTAGAAAGTCTGAATACCAGGCAGCGAAGGTGTCTTTACCTGCTTTACAGTGGTATACCATTAACATGGCGATGCAGGTTAAAAACGTGAAAAACTCCCGAGTCACAGTCATGTTGTCCTCGAGCGTCTGAGCGTTTATTCCATGTGAGAACGCGTCAACTCCTCGGATCCTCTTGTACTCCAAGTCAAAAAAAATCCTTTTAACAGTTAATGCTACTGTACACAGTAGGCAAATACAGACGACGTGATGTCCAGGATTAGAAAGAAGAAGGAGAAAAAGAAGAAAAAACACTTGGGAAAATGGAAAGCAAGCAGTCACCCACAGCACCTTGATCGTCTCGATGTCTCCGCAGTGTCAACTCAGTCAGGTCTACCGGGAACAGCGAGGCGGAGTCAGTGTGTGAGTGGGTGGAAAGATGTATGGACAGCACGTAAACCACAGCGACCCAGTGATAATGTTAAACCTCTTCCCAACAGTGTCCAGCACAAAATATCCAACGCGTCCCAACAAAACACTGAGCGGTAAAGAACTAAAAGTTAAAGGACACTGTCTGTGAGGCTCTTAAATGAAGGTAGACAGCGCATGCGTGTGGTCTTGAGTGCCGTAAGTGTCCATCCATTCCTCCAGGAAGTCGTCAGGCTCTAAATGAGTCTGTGAATCAATAAGCTGATTAACTGTATGATAATGGCTTTATGTAGCAGCAAACAGCACAGACTGATGGTGCGGGGTCAGGGAAAACATACAGAGGAAACATACTGCACTTTTGATCTCAGCTGTATAGTTTTCTGAAACCTTGCTAGATTCAAAGATGGATCACAAGCTGAATCCGCTGCATACATGAGTCAACATGTTTTCAGTTACCACAACAAAAATCTATTTTAAGAGTGTCCTGTCTTGGCCAGGAGTAAAGTTCACAGAATTAATTTTTAGCTGACAATACTGCTATATTTTAATCTAAGCCAATAAGGGACAGATTAAAGACAAGCATGGTCAAAATGGAATGGAAACTGTGAAATTGTTACGTCATCTGCTGTCTCCAAGGCAGTGGCACATCTTCATATAAGTGACATAGGCCGCACCCAGAAAAATAAATAACATTCAAAAGAAAACTGTATCCTCTTGTCCATTGTTTATTATTGCTTGTTAGCTAGGTTGTTTATTTGTGTTGATTTCTTGTCAATAATTATCTTTTTTGGCACTTTTTGGAGCCTCCCTCAGGTGCTGAATGTGCTTGGTCCAGCACTGCACCAAAATCAAGCAAGAACCATCAGTCTTGATAGTTTTTCCACGTTTTATTGGAAAATGGCTTTACAAAGTAAGTTTGACAAGCAGCTGCACTTCAGTACACAATGCAATAAAAATGAAAAAAAAAAAAAAATCTCTCTGCTAGGACAGATTTGGACTGAACAAGAGTCCAAAATGTTACATATATAAATACATACATACAAACATACAGAATTCACTTTACAGCATGGCAACAAATTATGTACAGTTGCTTAAATATTATTCATCTATCTGCTAATTACAGTGTAGCACTTGTGAAATACTGTAAATAACCAGCATGTGATGAAGGTCTTATTACTTGAGATAAGGGATTCTGTTCAGAAGGCAAAGCACAAGGCACTGGATCTTAACCCAGATGTGAGGAACTCTCTTCATACTGTACTGAAGGAAATATAATCACACAGCTGTGATGAGTGTGTCCTGTTTCTGACTACAAATGTCCACAGGCCATAAAATGAGCCCACGGAGAATACTGATTCAATGATTGTTCAACAGCTCTGATAGAATTTGCTATCATAATCTTTTCTGGTATAACATTATTGATTACCTCTGATACAGTCTAGAAGATGATCACCAAATGATTTTTTAATTTACAATACAACTGAGCTACTTTTACACTAGGCAAAGCCTTTCTAAGAGCAGCTTAATCACACAGCTTTTAATAGAACCCTGAGGTCTGTCTTTGCTTTCACTTTGGAACACATTGAGAAGGCATTTGTCAAGACACAAACAGAGCAGTTACTTTGGCCTGACACTCATTATCAGCTGCTGCTCTTGAGACTGCTGGTTATCTCTTAATCACAAACTGGTAATGTTGCTGGAACGCACTGCTAGCCTATAAACACTTGGCTCATCTTGAATTTCACTGCTTTTACTTTGGGTACCTTATCCAACAGAACCGGTTGAGTTGGGATATATTGCTCACCCTGCTGGTCTGACATGACAGTCAGGCCAAACAAAACACTGCTATTGTCTTCTAAGAATCAACTCAAGTAGTAAAAATGAACTCTGAAAGGAGAGTGGTGTCCTGCATAGATCTGAAGGGCGACGTTGCAGAGAGAGGACGGGAAAATAATTGCTTAAGTACAGTATCTCCATCAAAAGAGACAACAGTCAATCCTGCAGTTCATTGCAAAGGCAGAAAAAAAGTGCAACCTAGCAAGACTCAGCATAACACCTAAACCTGACATGCTGACATTTAGTCGGTGTTGCTGTGATACATTCTCTGAAATACTGCTGCTGTGGTTTTAATATTACATCCACCAGCCTGCTGCAATCTCATTCTTGCCCAAAGATAGCCAAATGGCAGCTTCAGCAAGGGGTGTTTTGAGATGCGCAGCTGGGCAGACATGAAACTAAGAGCCGCCCTCTTATTATCAGTTCAGGTCCATGAGGGCGAAGTTGGAGGATATATGTAAGGGCAGGTGGTGGTGGAGGAGGGAGAGGTCAGCCCAGGTTGCTGGACGTCCCGCTGATGGCACGAAACACGTGGAGGGAGTTTTGTATCAGTGAGCGCATCATATCTTCCTGGTAGATCTGGGGTGAAAGCAAAACACAGAGTTCACATACACACTCATAGGAAACTTACATCAGCAGCCCAGACACATGGAACTGCACAGGTTGGTAGGATGTGACATACTATAAGATGTGGTTCAACATACAGAAGCAGAATGTACAATGAGTGAGAGTGAAGTGGAAAATGTGTTTGTACAAAAGAAATACATAAAACATAGCTATTAAAACATCATCAAATCAATCAATCAAAAACAATGCCAGTGCAAAGTCAGTGAGGATCTCTTGTCATGGTGGACACACAAATTAAGTATCAAGAGAAGTCTGCACAAAGAGGACGTGTAGGCGGGTGGGTGGTGGATGGGTCAAATAAACATGGACTTTTAAGAGATTGTTGTTAGTGTCCTGTGTGAAACGCAGTTATCACCATGTTGCTCTGCCATGTTTCTATAGTAGTCCAGAATGGACAAACCAAACACTAGCTCTAGAAAGGGCCATTCGCATTTAAGTGTTGACCACCATAGTTAGAAGCCCCACACACTTTTCCTTTAACAAAGTATTTTTTTGTTCTTTAAACCTAACAAAGTTCTTTCTTTCCTTAAACCTAACCCAAATGAGACTGTTTCATGTTGATGATGTATTTGAAACTGTGTCAGTTGGTAACAGACTTCATTGGCATTGTTTTCGTGTTACCAGCATGTAATTTAAACATTTCATGCCCACCACCGTGTAATGCGTTGTTAGGAGACTGTATCATGTATTTCTGTGAGACTGATGAACATAAAGCATTCACAAATGATTCTTTGTTGCTGTATTTAAACTTGTGGTGCACATGCAACACATGCTATTTTTTAAGAACTCCTCAGTGTTTCTCAGATGTCTTAGATTCAGAAGTCTGACTCCAAATGTGGCTCGTTGTGTTTATATAACCCCTTACTAAACACCAAACAGCTGCTGCTGCAGCAGGAGGCAAAAATGTACACGCAGAAGAACAGAAGAGAGCAGTAAATATCAAGACTTAAAGGGTGATACAGGCTGGATCACATTTGTATATATTATTTTATTGGATTCATTTTGTTGCACTTCTGTAAGAAATAATAACTTTAACTCATCTGGGGCAGGACACTTAATGATGCCATGCAGGCCACACTTAGAATACCCAGAGGGGACAATTTGATCTGGCTGATGCCAGCAACTGCAGGTGTGACTGCAAACACCTTGCTCGACATGCGACACAATACTGAGGATGATTTAGTGACACACTGTCCTCTGGAGCGCAACTCAGTCATTCAGTTGGAAAGCAAATGTCAAAAATGTTCCCTCAGCTATCTGGCATCATGCTTAACTCACATAAAAGGCCACTTTTATGAATCATGAGTTTTTATTAACATGATAAAACACGTTTGTAAGTAGGGCTGTAGTGAATAGTTCGAGGCTTCATTCACTGACATTTGAATTCTAAATCAACAACTGAATCTTGCACACCTTTTTTTCATGTCTACTCATTCTGTTTAAACCTGGTATCTCTGCACAGTTACAGATGAAGATTAGGCGACACTAATATTTTTAGTATGATACTGTCTGTAGACTTAGAATTAGGATTGTTTTCAATGCGTGTGATCCAAACTTTTCCAATAACTTTTTATCCAATGAAATATTCTGCTTCAATCCATATCTGTTCGCATTTAAAAGTCAAAACTTTCACTGCTATCAAAACTGTTTGTCCTGCTTGCTGCACAGAAAGGGAGGCACACAGCTATTTTAGCAGGCAGTCCAGCAACAGTCTAACAGCACCATCAATTATATTTATGCGTTAAAGAAAGAAAGAAAGTTGATTCTCTTTATGAAAACTGAGGATTTTGTTTGACGGACATTCAAAGCTTCATTCAAAAACCTCAAGAGAAGCCTCACACACACACATATATATATATATATATATATATATATATAAAAGATACTCGGTGCAGCCCTAGTGAGAAGTTAGAAAGTCATTCTTCTTCTGATAAAGGCCACAAGCTGAAATGCATTCATCTTCAATATAGCTTTTCTTTATACGGCTAGGCTAAATGTTGCTGAAGTTTCCGTTTAGACTTGGAAGAAGGAAAGATTAGGCTAGAAATCCTCACTGTGCTGGTCAACAGTACATGTATTTACTTGAAGTGATATCTGAAATGCAACGACCTGAAAATCACACCATCTCCATGTCTAAGCATACATAAATAAGGCTGCATTCACACTCAATTAGGCCTCACGGTGATCAGCCACAGGGCTGTGTGGGGGTGTGGGACGGTGTGGTGGGAGGAGACCACTTCAACAGAATTTTTCTTTGGTAAGTTTGTTTATGTTGGCTTAAAAGATCTGCAGTATCCTTTTGATCATCATGACTTTAATGTCTTCACTGCCACAAAAGACAGGGAAGTACACATGAGCTGTTAAAACAAAGATTGTTATTTCTTTTACTCACTATGATATTTAACAATTGAAAGAAACTGTATTACTTTTTCCAATGAACTGCAGTTTGATTGCCAGCTGTGTGACTGGCCACTGCAGTGCCAAATCATTTGTGCTTGGTTACTATAAAGTTATTGGAATCATCACTATGTGCAGTTTTATCTGGGATATTCCTGAACATATAATTCAACTGGGGGACAGCACAGTGATGCAATGGTTAGCACTGTTGCTGGCATTCCCTGTTTCTTGCCCAGTGTCAGCTGGGAGCCCCACACCCTTTAGAGGAAGCAGTTACAGATGAGACATTCAACTGTTTCATTTTCAGCTGTCATTCTAGCTTTTTTCTGCTATTTCACCATCCTAGTGTTTTGTCATTTCTGAATCACCGTAGTCAACAGTTAATAAGCCCGCTTCAGTATAACACTGACCGACAGCAACATCCTGCACTGAATCTGCTGCTGATTTAAACAGATCATTCTTCATCCAATCTGTTCAAAACATTTACTTCTTTCATTTCTTGAGGACCGAATGCTTCTTGTAGTTTACAACCACACTGCATGACATGACTGATGGCACAAACATCCCGGTTTGTTTAGGAATAAGTGAAGTAGCAGCAGGTCTATTACCAGGATGTAGTTTTTGCATGTGTGGTCATGCAAATGTTCTGAACCTTACTAGGACATGACTGTGCATGTAAATATCGTTAAATCCATGGCATGTCATGTGTGTTGTTTTCAACACCATCTCTGGTGCCAGCGTTCTCCCGCATCTACAAAGTAAAGACCTTTTCTTGTCTCGGAGTGATTCGACAAGTTTGTCAAAGGCGGATTTAACAGCTGCCAAATGTTTACCACATCTGCCAAAAACCCTTTCATCTACGGAATGCGTTGTTGAAATCTTTTCATTTTAATGCACTTGATTTTTCATTATATTGCTGCAAGATTCTTTCTCATTCATTCTCACTCACTCCATTTCTATAATATCTCCATTTTGATTGCTGTTTCACCGATGACTGTATATAGATAACCTATGCATTCAACCATAAAATGTCTGGAGGGAATTAACTAAAGAGGTGCAAATTCAGAGTTAATGAGTATCAAAAAGGACAAAAAGACAAGCGCAGCTTTAAACACACTTCATGATCACATTACCTGTTTTTCCTTAAAGCTAAGGCCAGCACAATGGAGAGAAAAGGGCAGACCAGTTAGTTTGGTTAATCAGAGAAGCTAAAATAATATCAAATGTCAGCAGGCACATGAGGTGTCTCCTTAAGAAATGACTGCAACATGATATCATAGCACATACAGACAAGCTCCCCAGGTCCTGAGCTGGCAGTCCTTCACACACTACTGTAGGGTAGTGTGAGTCACCTACTGTCAAAGATTTTAGAAACAGGGCAGATGAGTGGGTGACACTTAGAATGATTGTTCCAGGAAATGTTCAAAAGGAAATTTAGTTTCAAATTATTCCTGGACATTAAATTAAAGCTTCCTGTTGCAACTCATTATGACTCACTCCAAGTCTGATGACAATTAATGTTAAACATTAATGAAGACGTATAAGTGAGTTCTTCTATTTTTGACAGCCACAAATACATTATGGTGGCTGCTGCGGGGTGTTGAAAACTTCTAGAAACATTAGCCCAACGTCTTTATGAAACCAGGCTTATATTTCTGAAACGTAACCAGCAGGGTTTATGGGGTGGTGATGACTGTCTGTGCCAGTAATGATGCCCACATAAAAATGGATCACTAAGGTTTACAGCTTGTTGCTTTATATGGCTTCATTGTAAGCTATGCACAAAAATAAAACACAGCGTAAAGACCTTTAACCTTGCTGCTGCTCAAGGAAATTATGGCTCCAAGTAAATAATAGTAACTCATTAAAAATGATTACAAAACAGCTTTCTTTGTGTAGTTGTAGAGTAAACATAGCAGTGGATACCAGAATTCCAAAACAAACTATTATTTGTATGTTTGGGTACAGATACCACACATGACTCACAGTGGATGATAATCTCATTAGCATGCCTTTATATGGAGAATGGCTGACTACAAGTGCAACAGTAATTGGTTTTGGCTATGCTAGTTGTCTGTTTACACATATTAAAGGATCGCTAAACCTATAACTAAAAAAAACAACAACAAAAGACAACAACAACACATATTTTGACACCATCATCTAGCGATACTTTTGATTTTAATTTTATTTGTCCAGATTGTGAGATATCTGATGTCTCCATGGCCTCTAAATCCAGCACAAGAAAGGTTTTGTTTTGTGATGCCCTTAGCACTGAAAAAAAATGGCCTTTTTAAAGTGGCCGCTTCGCGTGGCTCTGGTTGACAATCTCTGACCCTTTCAGAAAGGCGCTGGTGATGTCATATCGCTCCTGTAGCTATGCTACTGCCACAACAAAGACAGGAAAGCCTGGAGGGCTGAAAGAGCAGCATGCAGTTCGGAGCTGCAGGTTCAACCCCTGATCCAGAGGAGCAGGGACATTTATGTTGCTGTTGAATTTTCTAAATGTTATTTTGTAATCCTGAACGTGAGAGCGAAAGGGTGTGTGTCTAGGTGTGATTAGGTATGAGGCGTGGTCCCAGCAAAAAAGATTTCACTCCCAACAGAATATTTTAGTAAGATTACCTGCTCGTGGATGATGTCAGATAGCTCCTTTACCATTTCCTTAAAGTTGGCCTTCAGTCCCTCATGGTACTCAAACTGGTCCTCTTTGATCAGACGCTCGTTTATGTCCAGAGCTATACTGCAAGCCTGGACAAAACGCCTGCAATTATCAAAAATAAAATGACAAACTTAATTGCAGACTTAGTTGGCATTTATATAATCACATAAAAACTGCTTCAGAAAATAGATAAAAAGTGATAAAATTGTCATTCAGAAATGAGGAAGACAAAGGAGCTCAACCATTTAATCAGGAAAAGGGTACCTAAAAATGTCCTTCAGTTCTTTGACTTTCTTGTTGCCAGACTGGTTGGATTTACTGTCATCCAAGAATGCTCTGGCATACGCCATGGGACCTGCATTCACCTGCAACAAAACAAACCCAGACGTGTTAAGCATTCTTTTTCTCTGATCAGTGCACAGATAGAGATCAGTATGTACCATTTGTGCTTTCACATGGCACTTAAACTGACAGATAACCACAAAATCAAAAATACATATTTTTTTCCTCTTACCTGTAGTGCTATCTATCAAGTATGAGTTGCTAAGTGTTGGAGATATCACCCATAGAGAAGTCTGCCCCCTCTCCAATGTACAGTAATGAGAGTAGATGGCACTCAGCTTGTGGTGCTCAAGCCACCAAAAAAAAACCAAAACAAAACTCAACAGCAATGTCTCTCAAGATAAACCACAGACCTTGTTGTGAGTAACACAACAGCTATTTTCTTGCCACAAACTACACTCAATAACTAGGCCCGTCATGATAACTACATTTGTTGGATATAATGTCCCAGAAATAATTGTGGCAAATGTTATTATTGTAATTTTGAGACCATATTATGCCACTGATATAATGATGGTATAAAAGGATAATCATGCAAAACACCATTTTAAAGAGCATGAACTTTAAATTCACAAGAATATTTAGACATTACAATTGGGATATGAAAAACATATTTACCATATTTTAATGTGGCCAACAAAAAACAAAACCAATTGATGCCTCTTGCTACTAGGAAACAACTAAGCAAAGCTCAAGGAACACCACAGTTACCCCCATAATCCAGTTGCTGTGCTGCAGTCAGCTCCCGTGGATGGACAGCTTGGGAGCTGGGTGGTTTGCTGGTGTTTTACAGAGTGGAGGATGAAATTGCTGAAAGGATCAACTACAAACGATATACTTTTTGGCACTCTGCTAGAGGTTGGCAAACTAACAACTATCAGAACTGTGCCTCATCCACTTCAAAAGTGCAGCTGCAGGCTACTGCTAAGCTACACTGATTCATCTTTTAGGTGGTGTTTATTGTTGCGGAAGTAGGCAGGGGTGGCTAAAATGTTGGTGACATTCTCATGTGAACAAACATGCATGCAAACACAACAGGCAATATCAAGGTAATGGACATATATCGATAGCTAAGTCAATAATGTAATTATCAAGACAGGCCTAAATGAGAGGTTCGTGCTTGTGGCAGTGCGAGATGTAAACATTATTGTATTCTTAGCTAGCTCAGTGGTGCTAGGTGAACTAGCAGCAAGAAACATGCATGTTTCCTTAAATGTGTTTATATTATTATTATTATTATTATATCAGTGGCATAAAATGGTCTCAAAATGACAATAATACCATTTATTTCTGGGACAGTACATCATCCAACAAAAGTATTTATGGTGATAGGCCTACTCTCATCTATGAGTAGATGCACACTTCCTTCTCAGTGGTGATACATTTGATGGATGTAGCTTGTAAGAAAGACAACAGATCCCACATGAAAATGCTCATAACAAGGTCTGTGGATTATCTTGAGTAACTGGGTCATGATTTCTGGAAAGAGACACTGTGATTGAATTTAAGCACCACAAGCTGAGTGCCATCTAGCTCCGTTGTACCAGAGAGAAGGCAAACATCTCTACAGCCGAGATCTCCAACACTCTGCAACTGACATCAAAACAATGAATACCACGAATACGTAATTTTGATTCTAGGGTCCAGTTTTACACAACAACAGTAGCTCATGTTTCTTCTTCACACAAATTTAATGTCTTGTCAAATTTGACAAACATAAATAAACAGGAAAAAAGTGACTGATCTGCTATGCAGCAGTTTTTATTTTTCACTGAGCTGTGTCTCTCAGTGACTGAAACCTTTACCTGCACAGAGACGCAGCCCTGCAGTTTGAGCTGCAGCTGGATCATGTCCACCTCCTGGCTGGAGCAGAGTTTGGTCAGCTCTGCTGTTCGCGCCTTCATCTCATCTATGGCCACGTCTACCGGCTTTAGCTCCACCTGCTTCTCCCCCACCACCTCTACGCGCTTCTTCACATAGGGAAAGGTGTTGGCAGCTGGAGATAAGACAGCAGGAAACGCTGGTTGGCTCATTTATGCAAAAATAACAAACTGCCAGGAAAAATAAACAACATGTACTTCTCTGAAAGGCCATCTATAGGTGCTCCCAGTTGCGTGCAACAAATGAGATGTGACTACAAAAGCACACAGTGTAAGTGTTTTTGCAGCTTACTGTAGCAACACTATATTTGTTTTGATGTCACATAAAACAAGCAGCAGAATGACCCAAAGCATCTGTTGTTTTTTTCTGCTCTTTACAGTTCAGCTGTGTATTCTAACAACTGTATTGTATATTCATAATTAGAACTACATGTACTGGGTTGATGAGAAAGCGTAACATGGCTTGAGGGTGCTAATCCCACAATAACAGAAGCTAAAGATACTTAATAGGGTGTGGCTGGAGGGATCCTAATATCCAGCTGACCCCTGCTACAGTAACCAGCTGTTGAAATACTGCCATTTAGTGATCAAAGCAAACAATGGGTAGGCAAATATGATTTGTTGCTGCTCCCGTCCACAGCAGTACATTACATAACATCCATGTCAGACTCCAGCCTGCCTCTCCAAACTGGGCCATATAACCCCAATTCAAAATCCCTTTAATGTAGTGTAGTTTATCATATAAGATACTGTGTGCCTTTTTCATGTTACGCATGGTGATTTTTTTTGTGAATGAGTGTGTTTCAAGTACTTGTGAGCACGCTCCTCCTCTTGCACTGCTCCTCCACCCCGCCATGCTTTTTGCCTGACAGCGTGTAGGGTGTCTCGAACACAAAGCGGTTGATGTTGTGGCACTTCTCAAAGTCAGTCTTCTTCTCTGGCGCCTCCTTCTCCTCAAAGTATGGCTTGACGAACGTCACCTGGATGTAGGCGAACTTGGCATCCAGGTCTTTCGTGTTTACCTGTGAAAGCAATAAGCTTTAATAAAGTATAATTGCTAACTACTGCCTGTAAGAGAGCCAAGTGAAATAATTGAGGGCTGCACTGGATGAGCTTTGTCTTGTTGAAAGATTGCTGAGGAATACTGTCAGCATCATCCAAAAGCAACCTTAACTTTTTTTTTTTTTTTTTTTTAAACTTTCCTCTTCTTCTAACACTTGGCTGCTACTACATGTCCCGCCTCATCAACCTCCACTGACTCACAATAAAAGCAAAGAAATCAGTTTTCAACTTGTCAAATGGGACCTTTCAGTGACTTAAATTATATTTTCTAAAGAAACACAAGAGCAGGGCTCCAGTGCCAAAGGACTTATTTTAATTTCTGACTGCCAAACCACACATTAAGACTATTTCTTCCAAACATCTCCAACCTTTTATTCCTCCATTTATGTAGTTCACCTTGTTTGAGTCCTGAATTATTTTGACGTTTTCTGCCCCAAACTTTTCCCCGTAGAGCGTCAGCAGCCGCTGAGAGATTTCGGAGAGGCCAGTGAGTTTGGGCTCTTTGTAAATGTATTCCTTCCCGTCCTCTTCCTCAAAGAAGCCCTGAAGAAAATACACATGTTCATTAAATAAATATAAGGAGAGACAGTCTGAATTGTGCTGGGAGTAATGTGCAAAACAACAAGTTTGGATCAGTACTCAGTCTTAAAATGTTGTTTTCCTCTTTGTTTCTCAATAAAACTTAACTCTAAGTGCCAACACCATCATAATGATGGCTTGATGTGGCTTGTTTTCTGTTGTTTTTGTCATCTGCACAAGTAAGATGCACAACATGCACCACATCTTGCTTAACTGCCATTTGCTGACTAAGCATGTCCTGAGTATGTCTGCTTCCTTCTAACATCACTGCAGCTGGTTGCTTTAATTGATTACATCCACAGTGGTCGGCCTGCTTGTTGCCATGTTATCACAGCACTGTAAATGTAACCTTTACACAGTGAGAATAGTTATTGTGTTGCACTTGGTTACATTTTATTTGTGTAGTCAAAGTTTTCACAAACGTGTCCAACACTGCAAAGAATCTTGATGGACACAAATGGATTGAGGCATGTTGGGGCAGCCATTCTTTCTGCGTCACGATGGCTAGGCATTTACTGTGAGATCCAATATACAGCTGGTGCAGATTGCATCACATTACATTTGCTGTTTATTCATTTAAATAATACTGAACATCCTTCTTTGTATTTGTACAGTTGCACCAACATTACTGGAATTTCTGCCTCAGTCTGCCAAAACAAAACAGAGCCACACAATGCCCATTTGTACTTCTAACTGTAGGACTATTTTAAAAAAAAGCCCCACACACCAATAATACACTGTCTTTAAACTGTTCTTCTACTTTCTCTTAAAGTGGAAAGCTGAATTCCTCACACACTACACTCCTTTTCATGCGACTCTACTTTTGGCTTAACAGGTTGAAATATAGCCAACAGAGCATGTTTGCACCGTCAGTGTTGTTTTTGCCACTGACAGGTTTGGACTGCTATTTTTGTCTAACATTGTGTCTAACATTACTGAAAGGATCCCTACAGAGGTTGACCTTTTGTTAAAGAGTAAGATCCTTCATGTTTAACCAAAAACAGCCCCAAAATCCCCAAAATCTTAAAATTAACATTAATTTTACTGTGTATAGAGCCAGCATTTTCACATCTTACTGGTTGAATTAAGGGTTTATTTAAACCAAAGCTAGTGATTGTTGGAACAGTTAAAGGCAAACCAAGATGATTTTTGTGGGTTTCAATCGGATGGTGGGAGGAAGAGAATACCAGAGTTTTGGGGTAGCGATAGAGAAAAGCCCTGTCCCTCAAACACTTAGTCCTGGATCTCATGACAGACAGAAGTCTTTGGTCAGACAGTCTTACTCAGACAGTTCTTACTCTTCAACAAAAAGGTCTATCTCTGTTAGGATTCTTTCTATAATCTTGTCAGACACCTAGAATAACAGTCTGAGCCTGTCAGTGGGAAAAACAAGCATTTCTAGTGTATGCAAACTGACGGTGCATATTTGCGCAAATACACTGCAGCATGTTTCCCAGCAGCCTTGCTCAATACTACACTGATTTCAAAAACTGTTAGTCACACAGACACAACATGGGGAAAATACCTAAGTTACCCTTTAACTTGGTGCAATACATGGGAGGTTCAAGCGATCCCCCACTAACCCAGCTCTACTTGTATAGACTTGTGCCCTGACCAAATTATAGGAGTCACCACCACAGCAACAAGAACATGATCTCTCACAGGCTTCCCACTCACAAACAACACCAGAGGTAACTAGAACTGTCAGATGAGAAGCTTCTTCTAATCAGTGAACATAACGTAATGTGTATGGTATTTTGGTAGAAATTAGGTCTTGGATATGCTCTCAGCAAGTCTAAAGGACCAAGATAGTTATTTGCACAACATCAAGCAGATGATTATTTGGTAATTTTCTGAAAAAAACTGCAGTGTTAATGCTCAGCTATTCAAAACAAAAAAACAAAAGCTTAATACAGTTATAGCAGAGATATCAGGTACAGTACTGAACTAAAAAAAAAAAAACTGTGGGGATTTTTACCACCATCTGTAATCTACAACTGCTTTATTCTGTATAAAAGCCTTCTCCTTCACTTTTGTCACTTTATGTGTGACATCTTGGGTATGGATATACACACTTCATAAATACCAAGTTCCATTCTCCTTGCTATTTCAAAGCTTTCTGGCAAAGGTGAGAGTTCACTTTTACTTCCTGAAATGCTTTTTATAGTTGCAATATCATGTGATACAGTAGAATAACTTATATTTAACATGCAATCCTATAAACGGAGAGGAGAATGAGTCATCACCACACCTATTCGATCTAAATTCCAAGTTGCCCAACCCTACTGCGTGCAGCATAGCACTGTATGCCTCAGGTGTACTGTGTGCTAGTCATTAGTGTGAATATTCACTGAGCATCCAAACCAATTCTTCTGACAGCCTTTTGAGTAATTCCAACTTCTACCTATGACACCGTTACAGTTTAGCTTCAAGCTTTTCTGGCAATGTATTTCAGCTCTAAGATTCTTTAGGTGATGCAGTTCAGCTACCAATTTTACAATTCAGCTTCCAATCAGTAATGCTTTGCAATGTCAGCTGTCAGCATTCACACACATTTTCCTTAGGACTGCATTTTCTATTTACAATTGCACTTAAAACAAAAGACACCTTGGAGCTGCTTGTCGACCTCACCTGTCCGTAAAAAGCCACTCTGAAGTATGTCCCGAGCAGCCTGCGGCCTGACTGTATCACCTCCATTATCTTATTGTAGGCTCTGTGCAGAGTGTCGTACAGTCGGCTTAGTTTCTGGAGAAATAAAATAGATGATATTAGTTTATTTTCTGATTGTTAATTTAGTGGAGTAACTAAGCAGTGCATGAAGGAACAAGCCAAGAAATCTTGAGAGACATCTCAGTTTCACATGAGATAATTATGTAGCTTCTTCCTCGTGGGAAAGGTAGTAAACTGTGTAAGTAAAGTAGCTGCTTTCATGTTCCCTCGGGCAATCTAGCATTTTCACCTGCTGGCAACCAGCATAAAATGAGATGAAGAGACAATAACAGTCGTGCGAGTGTGAGTGTACAAGTCTAAGAAGCCAAGATGCTAACTGATGATTGGAAAATTAATAGGGTAAACTTTACAAGCAACTGTCTCTACAAAACAAGTCCTTACATAGGTGTGAATACTGGACCGTCATACCCATGGGGACGTGGATGAATCACTTTACTGCATGGTTATGAACTAATGATACCTGTTTGAGTGTAGGGGTGTTGTTACAGTACCTCGTACTCATGACGCTTCTCATAGATGGGGATGATGAGTTTGGCAATGTGCGTGATGAGCTCATATCGTTCGGCTTTCCACAGGGCCTCCACACAGACCTCTAGGTGTTCCACCAGGACTTCCTAAAAAGGGGTCAAAAGGGAATAAGAGTTTTCTTTCTACAGTATCGAGTCATCAGATCGAAAATTCAAGCCCTAATATTTTATCTTGGGATTTAAATTATTTTAGTACTACTGCTGATACAATAATCAAGTTACAGTATCAATTATTTGAGAAACAGAAACAATGAAAAGTTAAGTTAAGTCAAATGTTAAATTTCATCTAAACATAAGCAGGACGTCACCTTCATTTAACGATCTAAAACAGTCAAGGTCAAGGCCAGCTTTCTGTACTTGACAGTTTTTGATACTCAGTGCTACAGCCAAATTTTGATAACTACCAAATAAAAGTATTGAGTTAAGATCCCAGGCCTATTTAGGATGAAAATGTAGAATTTAATGGTAATCAAGCCAGTTGTTGATGTAAAACCAGGACATCTGGATTAATTAAGTTATGTTTTTCACTTCTCACCTCAGTGTAATAGATGTCCTGCATTCCGGTGTCTTCCCTCATGGCAGCTTCCTCTTCAATATTCAAGGTAATCTTCTTAAAAGCTGCAAGGCCGCTGGGGAACAACTCTAACAAACAAACAGCAAAGATAAGGTAAAAAAAAAAACCTGGCACACACACACACACACACACACACACACACACACGTACAAAAGATAGTACTGTATTTCATGTATGTGAGTTCTGAGGTTGCAACAGGTGCGGCACACTGGCGCTCCGAATAAGGCAACTGAAAATCTTGGGGTGGCACACCAAAACCAAAAGCTATGACTGAATTACAGAAATCTGCCAGCCTCCAATTATGTGCTCTGAGGCAGGCCAGCAATTGTATAATTGTGGCCTCCACTTTGGGGCACCACTGGTGCAGCATCTCAACAACTGGCTCTAAATACAATAACAACTCTAGAAAATCCACATGGCAGTCAGTGTCAGTCATGACAAAATAAGAGGAAGGAGGAAGTGGTGGATAAAGACACATGTCACAGTCAGAAAGATAAAATATTCCTTCATTCCTGGTAGTTCGCGACAACCTGATATTTAATGATATAATAAAAGCAGACACACAGCATACAAAGTGCTGCTGGTTTAGGTGCCAAACAAATTTTTGAGAGATAAGCATTCGCTGTCAACTAACTGTTGCACCTCACAAAGTATCTTTGTCCAGTGACCTTCATCAAAGATAAACACCATTTGATGAGTATTTGACAGCAGGTTTTACATTAGATGAAAATGACCATGACAAAAACAAGAACAGCATTGTGATACTTTGTTTGTCCTGGATGTCACTGGTGTAATAGTATGAGTCTGCAGTGTGTTTGCATGCTGTTTCTAACAACAGTTAGCGAACAAGCTGGCATGTGTTTTATCTCCAGTGCTAACAAATCTTCCTGGAGGAGCAGACTGCTGTATAAAGAGCATGCACGTTTGCTGATGAAGATCAGGTGCATTGTACAGCTGCATGCAGCTGCATTAAGACTGTAATTTAACTCCTTATATGTGGTAACGGTTTGGCATGAGCAAATATTTTTCTTGATGAGTCAGTCAATAGGACCTTGAAAACACTGCACACACTGCTTGGTGTTCAATGACAGTGTATGTGTGGGCCATAAATGGAGGTAAAAACATTGTTTGCGTGTGTGTGTGTGTGTGTAGATGTGCAGAGGATCTTACTTTTCCTGTGCAGGTATTCTGCAACCAGCGCAGCCACATGAACATAACACATGGCAGCCTGTGGGACAACAAACACCAGTAGATTTAGTGAACATTTCTTTAGCAGAGACACAAGACAGAGGGCTCTAGTTTCGCAGACCGGGCGAGGCGGGGGCGCAGCGCACCTGCGCTTCGCCAACTGGGTGTGGCCAGGCGGATTTTGCAAGTTTGGCACACCGTGCGCGCTGGCGCAGCTACTCCTCTTTCCCACCTCCGTCCCTCCTACCTGCGCAAGTCGGAAAGAGGGAGGAGAGAAGGCATGGAGTGGGTTTTACACACATCACACCAATCAAATGAGCCCCTCTCCTCGCCCTTAAATGCGCCACGCGAAGGCGTAATGAGAGTTTACTCAATTCGCCATGGCAGAAGAGAGCAGCAGCGTCAGATGGCCAAACTTCTCCCAGGAGGAAACTGATGTTTTGGTCCGGGAGGTCCAAGCTCGCAGTGTCCGAATATATGGAACTGCGAGCAGACCTCCACGGGCTGATGATGCACAGGTAGCCTGGGAGGAGGTCACCACAATTGTAAATCAATGTTGCGTTTCTCTCGTGCGCGCGCACTCTCTCTCTCTCTCGCAGTCTCACTCTGTTTCTTTTCTTTTGACTTTTCTAAGATGACAGATGCTGAATATATACTCCCTATCTGATGCTGTGGCTGTTTGTGGTTGGCTGAGAGGGATGTGAACTCATTAGTTTGCAGCTGTGTTAATCAAATCAGGTTGGGTTTCCATTATGCGTGCCAAACGGTGCCAATCCCCTTTGATCTGACATCAGATGTGACGGGACAGTTGATATAGAGATACATTTATGTGCTGATTGCAGATAGTTGCATTGAATAGTGGTTTTTGTGGCTATTTATTGCATTATTAATGTGCCTGATATTCTGGAAACCTGCCTGTGAGGTTTTGGTGACGTGTGCACACTGTCCTCCGGCCAGCCAAACTTCGGCTTACACCGGCTGCGCTCCGCCTGCGCTGACAGTAGACCTGGTTTCAGCTGGCAAGCTTTTAGCGCACCTTCGGC
Organism: Epinephelus fuscoguttatus; assembly: GCF_011397635.1. NCBI lineage: Eukaryota > Metazoa > Chordata > Actinopteri > Perciformes > Serranidae > Epinephelus > Epinephelus fuscoguttatus. The sequence continues at coordinate 29,817,511 of NC_064774.1, forward strand.
GAAGCCTTTTGGCACGAAACTGTCACTGCACCAAGCTGGATCTGCCGACACCTCCCCCTGCTGCGCCGCCACACCCATCTCAGCGCACCTCGGTCTGCCAAACTACCAAACTGAGTGCACCACGGGTTGCGCTGCTTGAAACTAGCTCTGCGCGGGGTTCGCCAAACAAGCAGTTCTCTATGAAACTAAAAGGGAAAACTTCACCACAATCACTAAGACAAAGGTGAAAATCGGCAACTCTAATGGCAGCATTTCATACTGCAGCCACTGTAATCAAATAGAATTAGGGTGACAGATTTATTTGTTGTAACTTTGACGTATGATCAACTGTGTATAAAATTCGTCACTTTGAGAGTCACGCCTATCAGCCACACCTTGCTTCTAAATTTGCACCTGTAAAACAACATGTGCTCAGGCCCAGCGTGTGTCTTTTATCTAACCAAGGCATATTTAAAAGTCTAGTGTGTGGGATTTAGTGGCATCTTGTGGTAAGGGTTGTGACCAACTGAAATTTTTCCTGTGTACCAAACATGTAGGAGAACTATAGTGGCCAATGGTACAATGTGAATGCCCCTGTCCAGAGCTATTGTTTAGTTTGTCCATTCTAGGCTACTGTATAAACATGGTGAACTCCCTGGAAAAGGACCCACTCCGTATACAGATACAAATGGCTCATTTTATGGTGACAAACACATAACAATTCTTAATTTCAGGTGATTATACACTAATGAAAACATATCTTTGACTATAATATTCCATTTGGGCCAATATGATCATTTTTTGGGCCCCTTTCAATTTGCTAGGAGGAATTTTACCTTTTTTTGTTTGTTTGTTTCTGTGTACAAGCATTGTTATAGAAGTGGTTAGGATAAATAAAAACTAAATAAAAAAACTAAATAAAACAAACAAAAGTATATTAGATTAAAATCAGATACACAATAAACAATATACAATAAACAAAAATAAAACAATAAAAATGAAAACAAAATAAAATAAAACCCAAAGCTAAACAAAAACAAAATGGATATAAAATACAATTGAAACAAAAGAAAAAAGAAAAATATAATAAAACATAAAAAAATAAAATAAAAAAGTGAATAGGAAAAAACCTCAATTAATTTTTTGGGGATAGACTTATTTGAGGACAGGTTTACTATGCTGTCATACTCTTTCCTGTTTATGAACTCCTCTTAGCCTCAGTATCAGTCTCCCTTGTTTACACTGAAATAGGATAAAACAGCCAATGTTTATTTCTTAATAACCAGAAACAAACTTGTTGTTGCAGCTTGCAATTTGAATCTGAAACACGAGAAAACAAAAAGGGTGGAGGTGTCTGTGCAATATTTAGAGATCATATGGTTATGCACAGGTTGTCATTTGGGGTGTTTTCGTCATTTGAGTATGTATCCTTTAAAATGGAGCTAAAACTCCGTCCATACTCTATGTAGTTATACACAAGCCTCCCCAGCACTGTCAAAGTTTTATTGATGATTTTACCAGGATGCTTTCAATTGTATGCACAGACTTTGATGGTTTGGTCATTACAGGTGATTTTAATGTACATGTGGATAATGTCTGTGACAGAAATGCTAAAGAGGGGCGCTGGTGGCTTAGTGGTAGAGCAGGCGCCCCATGTATAAGGCTGTTGCCGTAGCGGCCCGGGTTCGACTCCAGCCTGTGGCCCTTTGCTGCATGTCAGTCCCTCTCTCTCTCTCCCCCTTTCATGCTTGTCTGTCCTATCCATTAAAGGCTAAAAAGCCCCCAAAAATGTCTTTAAAAAAAGAAACGCTAAAGAGCTCAGTGCTGTCCTTGAAACCTTTGGCCTGACTTAGCATGTGTGTGAGCCCACCCACAGCAGAGCGCAGCACACTCTGGACCTGCTCATTACAAAGGGGGTTAATATTTCAAACGTCAATGTGGTTGATGTTGCTCTGTCTGATTATTTCTGTGTCTTCTTTGACCTGTCTGTTTCTCCCAAACCACCGGCTGGTCCTGCAGTTGTTCGGAGGAGACACATAAATAACAGCACAGGTGCTCTGTTCATGGAAATGATAAACTTTGAAAATGCCTCATGTTCTAATGTTGATGATTTGTTGAACTCTGTTACTTTGAGTGTTTTGAATATTCTGGACACCATTGCCCCTGTGAAGGTTAAAATGGTTAAAAATAAGCAGAAGGCGCCATGGAAGCCAGGAAGAGTGGAAGTACGAACCAGGAAGTACGAGCACATTAGTCCTGTGCTCAGGTCTCTACACTGGCTTCCTGTGGCTCAGAGAATAGACTTTAAAGCAGCTCTGCTTGTGTACAAGTCTCTCCACGGCCTCGCACCAAAGTACATCTCTGACATGTTAGTGCCATATGAACCATCTCGGACTCTGAGGACCTCAGGGACCGGCCTCCTGCTGGTGCCCAGAGTCAGGACTAAACATGGGGAATCAGGATTCCAGTTTTATGCAGCTAAAATCTGGAACAGTCTTTCTGAAGATGTGAGACAGGCCTCTACTCTGACAATGTTCAAATCTAGGCTCAAAACAGCTCTATTTCACTGTGCATATGACTGAAAGGATCTTATCTGCACTCTTCTCTTTTAAAGTTCATTTTGTAATGATTATTTATGTTTTTATTTTGTATTGTGATTTTAATGTATTTTCTTGTTCTGTAAAGCACTTTAAATTACTTTGTGTACGAATTGTGCTCTACAAATAAACTTGCCTTGCCTTGCCAGCTTCACCAGAATAAACAGTGCCTGACCTGACCTCTCAGTTTAATGTTTGATATTGTTAACATCAAAACAGTCCAGATTGTTATCATGATGTATTGTGATGAGTTGTTAGTGTACCCACTGTAGGTCCTTAGGTAGTAATACAACTGTGTAATTATGCTGCATTTTGTTCTGGAGGGATGAGGAGTGATAGACTGACTTATACTTCCCCGAAACTAATGGGTTTGAAACCTGAGACTGAAGAACTGACTCACTGTGTACTGTACTACTAGAGTACAATGTAGGCCGGCCACTCTGTAAGATGTTTACTTTGGCGTTGCCACTGAGTGTGGTTAGTCGGTGTGTCAACAAAGTGAAAATTTCTTACACTTCTAAGCCGTCATTGATTACTCTTTTTGTGATGAGCGGCAGGTCGGCATTACAGAGCACTGCATACTAAAACAACTAGAAACAAGATCAGTCTCTTCCAATAGGCCATTATTCTGATGAACACTTCAATCAGTTCAACATCCGCTTGCTCCTATTATAGACCATATTTTTACACTTTAAAATTGACCTTTTTATATATATATATATATATATATATATATATATATATATATATTTCACTGTCAATCACTGTCAATATAAATCCTGCACACTCTATACACTATATAGACGTCCATATATGTATATATACTGTACGTAATCGTTTAGTCTATGCATATGCATTCAGTATTTATTTCTTTGCAGTCTTTTGCGGTTTACAACTTACAGAAAGACTTGACTTATCTTAATTTTATGTTATGTTTCTGTTTATTGGTTCTATGCCAGAAAACGGTGGATTGCTCCCTCTGGGTTGGGAGTGAGTTACTGCCCCAAGTGAAGGAGCTCAAGCATCTCAGGGTCTTGTTCTCAAGTAAGGGTAAAAGGGAGCATGAGATGGACAGGCGGGTTGGCATGGCATGAGCAGTGACAAGGGCGCTGTGCAAAAATATAAATTAATATATACACTTACTTACAAAATAATCCAGTCTATTGATGACCTTTATTTATCCAGCTTTTCTGTATTTGTTTTTAGCTGTTATCATGAGTAAGGCTCCGCTACTCTTTTTCTCGAAGTACAGAAATAGAGTATTCGCAGTATGCATAAACCGGTTGAAATTCATAAACACATTTTTTTTTTTTAAAACTGTACCTAAACCCCCAAACAACTTTTTTTCAGTTGAATGAAAACCAATGTAAATGTGTATTAAGTTGTGCTGTTGATGGGTTCAGGTCCAAATCTTGACATTTTAGTGTATTTCTACTTTAAAGTTGCAGGTAGCTGCTGGCAGTAGCTTTTGAGCAGCACAATGAAATAAATGATTTTTTCTTAATCTACAGCTGCTAACTGTCAACTAATCAAGATGAAAAGGCATTTTACAGTTATAGCTGACTAATTTTAATTTTATATACTTTATTAATCCCCCTGAGGGGAAATTCAATTTTTTCACTCTTTTGTCAATAACACACAGGTCAGAAAGACACACACATGCACAAACAGGACCTATACATGCACAAAGTGGAGAGATGTCAGAGTGCCTTGGTCAGGCGCCCCAAGCGGTTGGGGGGGTCCAGTACCTTGCTCAAGGGCACCTCGGCAGTGCTCAGGAGGTGAACTGGCACCTCTCCAGCCACCAGTCCACGCTCCATATTTGGTCCGGACGGGGACTTGAATAGGTGACCCTCCGGTTCTCAACCCAACTGAGCTAAATAATAGTGTAATTAGGTTCATTTTGTCTACTCAAAATAGATTAAGTGTAGAAAGTTTCTTTTTTTCCAGACAATGAGTTTTTAAGGAGATGTAGTTCACCCTGACATGTTTCGACTGTCACTTCAGTCTTCTTCTGAAGAAGCTCCTTAAAAACTCATTGTCTCCTTAAAAACTCATTGTCTGGAAAAAAAAAAGAAACTTTCTACACCAACTGCGCTACTGCGCCTGTTTTTTTGGCGCACATAAAGACAAAAACAATAAGAGACAGATTAACATTTGACACGAAATCAAATTATTCAAAGTCTTCCTGTTGATACCTCAGAGAGATCTCCATTCTTGAGGTGCGCTCGGGCCATGCTGTCCAGCCAGGTCCGTCTCAGTTCAGGGGTACTGGCATAGGACCGGGCCAGGCTGTACTGGAGGTCCAGCAGCATCTCCGGGTCTTTCTCATGCTCCCTCATCTGGGCCGTGGCCATCAGCACTGTGCGGATCCGCTTAGTCAGGCCCTTCACTTCAGAGGGGAATGCTGTGGACTGCATCATGCAGAGAGGAGTTAGATCACACAGACTTGTGAAAACATGATTTAATCTTTTAGAAAAACACTGTAGGGCTCCTGTTCTTCAAATATTTTTGGTTTTGTTTTAATGGTTTTAAGCCTGTTTTTCGCCAACAGTAATGAGCATTTGTATCATCACGGTTAACTGCAGCTGTAAATGCAATGTGCTAACCACACTAGGAGCTAGCTTTAGGCTTATCGCCACCAAAGACCGCTGATAAACCAAGATGGCCCACTTTAGATTCATTTCCTGTATCTGTGTCGAATGGCTTCTTTAGGAGACTAGTGGTGATCCTGAGTCTATTCACTCCAATGGGAAAAGTAAACATGAGCTCATATTATAATTGTTTCCTTCACCCCATAGTGACTGATGTAAATACTGGATCTATTTTTCACAAGCCCAAATCCTTCTGTTGTATTGTTTTAATCTGACTTCATCCTTCTACACAACATTCTACTCTACATGGTTCCTTGGAGGAGAGTCTGTCATCCATCATCTCCTCCTCTGACATATTTACAGACTAAATGAACCACATCAGTTGTAATGCCAGACTACATAGTTAATCTCACATTGCGACTGTTTTACTGATGGGATCCAGTGGCTGGTCTACAGAGAGAGTAAACAGACACAGAGTTGGATCACACATATGCTTTCAGCAGTTGCTGGGTTGAACGCTCTCATGGCGTGGATAGCACAGCACAGGCTTATATGGAAAGATTTCATGCTCAGACATGTTCGCAATTGAGAAGCTGTTTTCTTGATTTTATCTTTTTGGAGCTTTCTCAGTTAAATTATATATTAGCTTCAGAGCTGTGATTGGTAAGACATTCTGGTTTTCTCACTCAAGTCTTGTTGACTTCTACTATACCTTCATGGCCTTGTCACTATTTGCAAAGTTGTTGATGATGGAGAGAGACTCCTGGAAGCGCGAACTGCCGGTCAGTGCCACGTCGGAGATCAGCTGGCTTACAGCAATGATGATCTGGACAGGAAAAGGAGTAAGGTGACAGGATGGATATATAGAAGAAGAAGAATGTGTAGTAAAGGGGGAATTAGAGAGGATGAGGAGAAGAAGAAAATGAAAGGAAGGTTAATATAGATCCGCACCAGATGCTCTAAATGGTATATGTATTGACAGAGTGAGAGCTAATGGAAAGCTGCTACTGTATTGGCAGAAGAACCAGAAACACAGCAGGAAGTGTGTGTTTAAGCTGATAAACAACCTCTTAACATTCTCCACCTGCCTCACGAAAGCATCTCAAGTACTTGGAGGAGTGTGTGGACAAAAGAGCAAAGGTCACCATCAGGGGGAATAACTACTGAGATCATAAAAGACCTTGTTACAGACCATTATGTTTATTGTTCACAGAGTGTTTAACATGTATGAACAGAGGCCAGGCCTTAAGAGGAATGACAGGTTCATCTGTTTCCTCCTCCACATCAACACTCACTCCACTATACCTGCAGGTGCGTGCGTAGGAATGTCTTTCTCTTGGTGTACTCGTAGTTGTTCCTCATCAGCAGGTAGAGCAGAGCTGACACCTCGGCCCTCAGACACGCCAGCTTGGAGACGCAGCACTTGAGCACCTCGCAGCACAGAGCTTCACACAGCGTCACACGGCCTTTAAACAGCACCGACGGGAACTGATGGGACAAGGTGTTAGTGTATTAAAGGGCAGGGATGTGATTAGAAAAGTACTGTAAGTAAAGGGGGGGCAGCAGGAAAACAGCAGCGAGACATTAGAAAGGAACAGGAGCTGCATGTCCCAACACACATTCTGAAACCTGAAAAGGTTTGTTTCTATACAGAATATATACATGTATTCACTTTCATCTGAACAAACATGGAGCTTTTGCACTCAAGGTTTTGATGCTGCAATACCCTTTAGATATTTTTATTTTCTGGGAAAAAAAAAAAAAAGTTGTCAGTTTTTACAATCTAGTCTTGAACAAACAAAATTCGATTTCAGCCCTACTTTTAACAACTGGAATGAAAAACAAACTTGAACCTGAACGACAGAATTTCCTTTTCTTACGGTTTATTTCAAAACCTAACTTAAAAATAAAAAAAAATTAGTATAAGATTTTGTCTTTTACAAGACCCTGTAAATCACAACCTGCTCAGTATGTTTGAGACTTTAAAACATGCACATGCAATGAATTTTAACAATAGATTAAGGCTTTTCAGGCTAGATGTGAGTAATCATGGATACACTGTGTTATTATAGTATTGTATTTTTCATTATTTTAGTTTTTAATTCAGTTTAGTTTCACTCAGTTGGCCTGCTTCTTTTTAGTTTAGTTTTTTTTCTTAGTTTTCAGTATTATTTTTTATCATTTTTCTTATTATAACATGAGGGGTATAAGATTTAAGAAGGTCAGTATAGGTACTACAATAGAAACAACACTTTGTGAAGCAATTGATTCACAGTCATGCAGACATCCCAGTCTCAATTAACACATGCACCAGTGCCTCCTCATGCTTGTTTCATGTCATATCCTATCCTATCTGGGACTGTTTTCACTTTTGCCAACAGTCATGTTGATAATCTCACAAAGACATTTACTATCTGTGACTCAGCAGCTCTCCCACTCGTAGTGTAACAGAAAAACACATGCCACAACAGAGTCTTCCCTGCTCCTCTCCTGTGATTCATCACACAAGCAGCCAGCGCTGATATGGCTGATGTTATCTGAGGATGCCGCTCTGAAAGTGGGTGGTCCCTTCCCCCGGGAACTACATGACATTTTGCCTCACAGGTCTGAAATCGAGTATCGTTAGAGATTGCCTCTGGTCCCTGAATGCAATGTGTGAATAACAAATCTAAAAATACATAGGATTAAGAGCATTATGGCAACATGTGAACGTGGGAACAAACAGAGGAAACACCAACAACCACAGGAAACAAGAAATATTTACTCTATATATACGCACTTTTTTCAGTGATAAATGACATTTCGTCTACACAGTCTGTCCTTGCAACTTGTTTATGATGTTATAAATACAACGAGAGGCTGCAGCAATAACACATAGGCTGGATGAGTGACGACATACACTTCTTTTTCTTTACAAGCAGTGGAAAATGTTGGAGGCAGTGTCAAAACAACAAAAGCACCACAGCATCTTATCAAGTCATACTGATTTGTGTGCAAATGTGTGAGTGTGCCAACATACCTTGTTAATGAAAGCTCTAAGCGCGGCGAACACGTGTCTGAGGGCGGCTTCTGATTGGCCGACTTTAAGGAAGGTCAGGTAGACATCAAACACCTTCTTCATCAGGGGGTTGTGACCATCGCTGTCCAGCAGCTGGGTCTGGGGGACACCGCACTGACTTACATGAGTCATTAGAGACACTAAATGCCTAACCCCAAAATTAACACTTTGATTGTGACTCTGTCACAACATGAGGAATACATGTAAACACACAAACCACTCTGATATATAAAAACACTTTTACTGACTGAAATGTGACAATCTTCAAACCGGTTAAGTGACATAGACGAAGACAGATTTGGTTGTGTGTGTGTGTGTGTGTGTGTGTGTGTGTGTGTGTGTGTGTGTGTGTGTGCACTGACCTTGAAACACTGAGTGAAAAGAGAGAGGACATCCAGGACACTCAGGCAGACCTCTGTGGAGATGTTGCCCTCCAGCAGAGCCTGATGGTGGACTTCTGCTTCTGATGGCCCCGTCCCTATAACACACACAAACACAAAAGATTATCAGGACACAGTGTGTGGTGATGGTTCAAATTGCAACTTTAATGTAGTACACAAGGTAAATTATTCATTGGATCATTGGATTTGATTACACAGATAATAGTACAGTAACTGGTTAAATATTCTCGTAAAGGGGCTCTATGTGAAATTCAGATTGAGTTGTTGGTTCTTAACATGGAAATGGAGCCGACAGCTAGCAGCTAATGGTGCTAACTCCGTAAACAGTGCTGACAGAACTAAGGGGGCTTGGTATCAGTTCTCCATACCTTCAGGGTATTGGCTGTCATAACCCAGTACCATGTAGTATCAAAACGTCTCCAGTCAAACGATATCTGTATTCGATATAGTCGGGTGTCTGATCCCAGACTGTCCCCATTCCCCGCCTGATCAGCAAACTTTCTGTTGCTGTTTCTGGAGAACCACTTCCCTCCCAGCTAACTGTCAGTTCAACTTCTGCCTACTTAGCACAAGCTAACACAGCAGAAGCAGCTAACATCCAAAAAAGAGCTGTTACACGGTCCCAACAAACTCACACGGACAGCAAAATGTTAATAACCATTATGTTAGCCAATGATGCTAACAGTTTGCCCTGTCACTGTGTTTGTGCAGCCGGGCGGACTCTACCAACTGTCCCAGGCAAGGAGCTCAACCCATACTGCCCGTGGCATGTCGAAGTCAGGTGCATTTGATTGAGTTTGTTTGAAATGAAGTACTCTACTGGTATCTGTATCACGTTAAGGGTACAAGTGTTGGTACTTGTGTCACAATTTTTTTTAACAATACCCAGCCCCAGGTTTCTGTGACAATGCCATCTCAATGTCATTGGTAACCGCCGTATGAGCACAGCAAAGCGGCGGGGATGAGCTAGACAGTGGGATACACACATGCACAAACAAAATGCTACTCAGAAACATGTTGCACAATTTTTTCAAGTTTGCGGGTAGCTTGTCAAATACATTAATGCATGTAAAACTGTAATCTACAGGGGACACAGGAATGATTCTGGTGGTGTCAGAATGAGTCAATATGTAGTTAATCCTGCACATTCATCTCTGAAATGGACCACACATTTCTCATTAAGTTTCACTGTGGATTATAAGCATGGTTGCATTAATCTTGCATGGTCAGATATCCATTAAGCTCACAGAGGCCTTTAAGCCTGACACAGTCAGTAACATAAAATAGGTTTAGGACATATTAGGAAAGCCTGAGGCTTAACTGAGTCTTACTACAAGTGTGGAGAAGAAGTTTCTATTTGCTTATGTCCATTCAGGTACAAACATGGTATTGAGCCTTGGTTAAGGTTTGTTTGTTTTGGCTATGAAAATGGCTTACTGTGCGTGTCTAATAACATTTGGGCTTGATTTTCTCCAGACCTCAGTTAAGCTCAAGTGTGACTATGTGAGATTAACTTTTGAATAACAACTCGTGTGGCTGTCTCCTCACTTCAAATACAACTGTCTTGTGCAAACTTTGTTTGGACTTTAAACTAGGCTTTCAACAATGGGATTTTGTTCAGTCCAGGCATAAGTATTACAACTGTTTACTTGTGGAAAAAGTGGTTCTCTAATTGTCTTTTGACTGTACATTTACTAGTCAAAAGTATGAATTAAGCTGATACAAAGGCCTTCCTTAATTCCATTATTGTTCTTATTAAATGGTTAATGCAGCACCAAAGGTTAGTCTGTGACATCGGAGAGGTAGTATACTTTAAGGGCCAGTATGTAAAATGGGTTGAAAACAGTGACATCAGTGGTCAAACTCTAGATTGCAGGGCTCACTCGCTCACCCCTCCCGTCGGGTAAATGACGGTGGCCTCGTAGGGACAAAAAGCCTTGCACATGAGTTTTTCAGGAGTAGGTCTATCTAGCGACGAGGTGAATATTTATTTAGAAATCTAAACCATGTTACGATATTGTAATGAATCCCTCACGAGCAGGAGACCAGAGGAGCGTTCGGGAAAAAGGCCAGTTTATTTGAGCACTCCAAAAACTCTGACTCTTCTAGCGTAACAGACACACTTCATGCATACATACTCGTTTACCATACCGAGTGGGGTAAACAGTGCTCAGCTGTTTATTTAGCCTAGCAATATCTCCAGACTATAGTAGCTGCAATGGACGACTTTGAACGCGATTTTGAAGAGTTTCTTGTAGCGGATACAGACCCAGAGCCATACCTGTTTGAGCCGGGGCATACAGATGAGGAACTCCATGTGTTTGATGCTGAGCGGGCGAGAAGAGAGGCTGAATGCACAGAATGGGATTCGGTGCTACCATCGTTGGGGAGATATATCACCAGGAGGAAAAGCGCCGCAGAGAGTGCATCACAAGGAGTGAAGCTGCGTCTTCTTTTCCTCGCAAATGACGGTTCGGGTTCATTCTCTCCTGTTGCGTGGTAAGTGTGGTCCATTCGCAAACTTTATAAAAAAACTAAAAACTAAAAAAACTTTTCACTACTCTCTATCCACGAACTACTAACACTCTCTGCTGTTTCCTCCTCCTTCTTCCTTCCTTCCGCTGTCTTCGTTGGTTCATTCATACACGCGAAACGCGTTCTCTGGCTGGCTGGATTGTCCGCTCGGTCTGCCGTACATACATGGCGGTGCAAGATGGCGACCTCTCTAAAGCAAGGTCCTTGATATATATATATATATATATATATATATATATATATATGAAAGCATAATTATAAGGCTACGAAAACCAAACGAATTTTATTTTATAGTGATTATATACTTGTATAAACATATTAATGGGTAGAATATTCAGATTCAGATTGACAATAAACCATGCCAAATACTACACACTGGCCCTTTAATATGTACCAAATTATTTATTTCAATTGTTTTTAGAAGGAACCAGGAATTAATTTTGTATTTACATAGTTGTGTAAAGCATTTAACAGTCCTGTAAAATGCAACTAAATTCACCTAAAGCGCCTATCCAAAGCATACCCGAAGTAAATTTAAAGCTAATCTTGTTCCATTTTCAGTATATGTACATGCATGGTCTCATTTGAGAGGTTTTCTCCCCAATACTCAGAACCACTGTAAGTGCTTTTGTCATTGAGTAATATATGTTTCAATACACTGAAAAAAAGTTGTTTTAATCGTCACCTAAATTTTTTCTTGAAAAAGGTTGCTGCAGATGACTAGAACTAGAAGGTATTAGCTGGAAAACACAATAGGGCCATAAAATGAAGCCTCACAGATTCCACATTCAAAGTAGATAACAAAATCACAAAAACAAAATCATGTTACACATGTTTTTCTAGGGTTTCGTCCAGTGGCTTTTCAAAGAGGGTAAAACAATGTAATGAATGTGTGAATATGAGTGGAAAAACAAATCAGCACAGACAAAAATGTCAATTTAGGAGTGTACTGTATATAAGAACACTTCTACAAAACCTAAATGTATAAGAAAGAATGTTTTTCCCCTTAAGACCACAGATGAGCCATCTGTTTATCATTTATGTACACTTTAAACAGTCTATACTGCCAAGAACGAGTTAAAAATGGCAGTCATTGGCAGTTTATGGATATCTATGGATGTAATAATGTATTTGGACTAAGTATTTTGCTGGATTTAGATGGCCTGGACCCACAGGAGTGTGTGAGGACTGTATGAGCAGCATCTTTGTTGGTATATAATCGATCTGTGGATTATGATAACACTTCATAGGTGAGTTATAATTGTTTATTTGATTTTTTTTCTGACAGAAGTGTTATTGAACCTGCTGTGGTGGTTGTATCATGAGATGGTCTGCATCAATCAGACCATGAGCTTTCAAACAATAGGTGCTGACTGAAACACAGCACATATAGCAGTTCTGTACATATCATAAAAATCAAATATACCTTATGAGGACCCGCGGACGGGACGTTGGAAAGTTAGGCGGTTTTAAAGCTATGCACATTTTAATTTAATATTGGAAACTTTATTCTCTATATTGTTTCAATTGTATACTCACCTGTTATTTACAATTACACTGAGAAAATTGAAGTCCTATTAATGACCCTTTCTAGGACATTACAATTAAATATCAGTTCCTTTCTTATTAGGAAATTATTTGGAAAAGACCCTTGAGATTCAGTGTAACCTAAAGTTTTGCAGTGGCGGGTACCTATATTGAGAGTGAGGGAGGCTTCCATGGTGCTGAACTGGTGCATCTTAGTCTGCATGAGGCTGGCTCGGTTGCAGCGTATAGCCGGCATCGTCTGAGACTTCCTGTCTGAGGAGAATAGCTTTGACGCACACATCTCCTGACTCCTGTATGAATAATACATCCACAGAGAGTGCATTTATTTGTTTGAAAGACAGAGAGAGAAGAGAGGAAGATACAGAATGGAAATGTAACAGCTACAAAAACTTTCTAACTAGGCTGCAGATCTGTAACCTATTTTATTGAAGTGAAAACAGAAAAGTTGTTTGCTTTAACTTATCATTATGAAGTAATACAGTAAAATGTAATGTCTGTAGAATAATGACACCGTCGGTGGTTAGATTGGTTTCCTATATGTCTCGCTTTCACTGTGCAATTCTGTCTGCCACCAGGTGCAATCTCCTGCGGAAATTAAGGTTCAATTGACGTCAAAAGAAAACAAAATACAAACCAAAACACGGAGAGGACAGCGCTTTTGTTTCCCCCGGTAGCTATCAGTAGCTATCCCCAGTTACCAAAGAGTTCTTGCAGGTACTATCCCCAATAGCAGAACTGGCTGAACAACTGAAGTAACTGTGGAAACTGTGGCAGTTGCTACTTTCTGAGGAAAAAAGAAAGTGATCCAGTTGTCTTTGCAACAGCTGCACCAAATATAATACTACTTGGAAGTGCCCTGGAGTGGGAGAATTGAAAAGTTGTTTGTTTTCACTTTAACGTAACATAAAGTAACCAGACACCCATCAGAAATAATGGGTGATACAATGATAAACCAAACCACATAAACAGTTTTACGAAATCTACCCTGACAACTTGGAATGGTACTTCCTCTAAACTAAAGTAAGTGTAACTGGGTTTTAAATTTCAGGCAGGTTTTACAGGTAAGATTCCAGTGCTGGTGGTTTTCTAGCCTTACCGGCCAATGTTTCTCTTTCCAATGTATCGGAGCTGGCCCACACAGATCCTGCAGGGAGAGAGAACATATTATATTATTATTAGCAGGAGATAGGAAACTGTACAATGGGCATCCTGCTAAATTTACTTTTGTTTTTCAGTTCTGGTATTTTTTCAAAATCTTTTAATCTTTGTTTTATTTGGTTTTGGTCAGTGAGCAATGAGGCAACACTGTAGTGTCTGAGAAATACTATCCAGTTGTGTTTTAGCACAAAAGGACTATTGTGTTTGCCCGCTACATGCATTTTTTGTGATTTGTGTCTTCATGGTCTTTCCACCAACAGTAAATCAAAGTAAAAAGTAAAGCATTTAGTTCCAGACTGTTGGCAGGAAAAGAACACAGCACGACTACAACAGAAGACTTTAAAGGTGCAGTTGGTAATTTTTATTAAATTAACTTTTTGCCATATTGATTAAAAATGTCACAATATCCAGGCAGTAGTACATGTGACAGATGATCTGTAATGTTTCTAATGGCATTTGCCAGACTCCAGTGCAACTGACGTAAAACAACCAGTCAGAGCCAAGGAGTCCCTAACGCAGCTGTCAGTCACATTAGTCACTGCACGTGAGCCACTGATGAAACAGACAAAGAGACTCCTCAACTCTAATTGGTTGTTTCTTTCAGCTGTGTAGGATTCCTGCAATTGCCATCAGAAGCACTATGAGGAGTAGGTATATGAATTTTCACAGATTATCTGTCTCATGTACTACTGTCTGAATAAAGCGACAGTTTAAGAAAATATGACAAAAAAACCAATTTCATAAAAGATACCAACTACAGCTTTCATGATGTTAGACTTAACAAAACACATGGTTTACAGTAGGCCATTATGGGGTAAATACTTCTTGTCTACTACTCACTCTAGCAAACTGAGAAAGTTCATGATGTCTTGAGGGCCAACTTTGTTCCAGTAAGCCATGAGAGTGTCTGTGGACAAAAAAAAACAGTCAAAGCATTAATCTAGGTGTAGTCAGGTTTGAATAAATAGTTCCTGTTGATTTTAGAGGAGTCCTGTGACTAAATCAACAAAACATCCTAGATGGGAGATTCCTGTCTGACAACCAGTCACTTAATTTTTTGTGTAGCAGCCAAGTCAAGTTTCTGCATGGACTCTATTCCAAAATAGAAGAAGGGACAGTTACGTCATATCCTGTGCATGACGAATAAAGTCCTGACAGTACAATGCAGTTATAGATCGTCACTGACCTTCTGACAAAGTTTTGACGATGTGCAGGAAGGAGAGCAGGAGGCCCTTGATCTCGTACTGTCCCAGTCTGCCAATGGGAGGCATTGTGCTGCTGCTCATTGTGGAGCCACGTCTCTGCAGCTGGAGCAACACACACACAAACACACACTCAGTGGTGAGATATTAAAACTCATGGGATGGAAAAAACAGTCAGCCAAACAAAATTAGTCTTTTGTATTTGGTAAGATTTTCTAGTCAACAACTTAACCTTTGAGACGGAGGTTGCATAGAGTGATGGAGATACAGCACACTTACATTTATTTAGACATTTCAGGCATTATTCTATTTTCATTTTTTTTTTTACACACACTATGTTTTATACCTATTTTGGGTCTTATGATTACACATTAGCTATTTTGAATATTTAGTTTCACACAAGTGTCTTAAAACTTCCCTCCATCTGTGACACACAGCCCCAATTTCCTACTAAGGTGGTACATCTTTCAGTGGTGGCTCCTGCCAAATTTCTCGGGTGGGGGGGGCCATTGTTGTGATGATCAATGGGTAAATTTGAATTAATTTGGCTCTACAATGACTGTGGTCATCAACAGACTACTTTTCCTCAGTTTGCCCACATAAATACCTTTGAATGTAAACAAAGACCTGTTTTACCATTAATCAAATAAAACTGAGTAAGGTATTCACTGAGTCACTGTCAGTCTTAATCAGAAAACATTTTATTATAGCTAAGTGGAAATTCATTTTGTGTTCTGATTAAATGCAGGCATACCCTACAACTTAATACAATGCACATCACATAGTATCACTGCTCTTTGACCTGACCTGAACATTTTTTTGTTGTTGTTTTTCAGTTTCAGTTATATATTGGGGGGGCATTTTGGGCACTGGGGGGGCACGTGTCCCCCTCAATGTATATGGTGACTACAGCCCTGTCAGCATGCATAATTAGGCTGCAGTTTCTGGGTGTGCAAAGGTGAAGTGGCTGGTCTTGTCATACAAAGTTTGATGGAGTGTCAACTGGACAATATGGAGATATTTGCATCTTGAAAGCCGGACTACAAATGTGGATGGACAGGGAGAAACACACGCAAGCCTAAGACGTGGTAAGATACAATATTCCTCACTATATGAAGTGACTGATAACAAGATCTGTATAATAGATTGTAAAGAAATTCATCAGGTTTTTATTTTGTAGACAATTGATCTGGATTTATAGCGTGATGGGATGACAGCACAATGATGTGTGTCATCACAAAAGCTCGGTCCTGTGCTGCGGTTCCACTGTTTCACGTTATGTGTGGCTTCTCGCTAACGGTCGCAGAGAATATCCATAGAGAAGAACGGGTGTGAATTTGGACGCACTGTGTGTCGTTACTTTATAACCTATATGGTTAAAAAGCCTCTTGGATCAGCTGGAAACGTTAGCCATGTTGATCTTGGATGTGACCGCTGCGCAGTGGCGCTGCCTCATGTGCTGTCGGAATAATCGGAAAATTGAGTTTCCGACAGTAAAGCAATATTTCAGTGGAAACGGTTGACGACGTGCCTGCATTTAGAAAAAAAAGCATTTTACATGGAAGTCTATGAGAGTGAGTCGGGGAGATTTGCAGCCAGGCTGCTATCGCCCCAGAGGGCCGGAACGTGACTTCACACTGCCTCTGATTGGATATTCAGAGGCAGGACGAGCTGTTTCAAGTGAAAATTATCAGAATAATTAATATATTGTGTGTATATATGACAATAATGATGATGATAATCATACATTTATTATCATCATCTTTCTTTTCTTTTGTGGTTCAAGGAGGGGCGGCGCCCTATCGCCCTCTATTGGCCAGCCACCCCTGACATCTTTAAAAACAGGTCACATATACATTTCATTTCCAAAAAAGGCTCAGTAATTTTCTAAAACAGCTGGGCACTTAAGCTTTTACTAAAAGTTATTCATACCAGGTGTTAATAGTTCATTTGTGGGGAATTGTTTTCAGGTGAGAATTAACACACATTTAGTGCAATAGTACTTACATAACAAGATGTATCTGGGATAGACTGAAATGTACAGAAGGTGCATATCACCCTGTGCAATGGTGTGACTTTTTGTTGTGTTTTTAACAGTTTTTGGACAACAGTGGAGCTCTACGGCACAGAGGAAGAACTTCCATCTGGTGTTGACTACACAGATAATACTTCGTAGTAGACGTCTTCACGGGTCCAAAATGACGGACCAAGGAAATTGGTCCAAGATCTAGTTGGACCCGAATGTTTTTGTCTAAGGTATAGAGTGTGCCAGTAAACCTGGAACTCCGTTAGCGCTTTTAGCACTTACGGTTCTCTCGTCTAAAAGTCAATACGTTTTTTGAATGGGATTTTGGTAAAATGCCTCAAATAAGGTCTGTGGTTAACAAAGGCTTAAGTGAGTTTCAGGTTTTGTTCTACGACATAAAACACGTCAGTAAATACCCTACTTGTGAATTTTGAAGCTTTTACGTGTCGTAAAAAAGGCGGTTGCTAACAAGTTGCTCAATACGACTACAAACCCTGTCGGGGACATTAAATGTCATCACCCCCGAACAGGCGAGAGTACTGGCAGTCTGCCATTACAGCTTCTTATTTAGCTTAAACAGTCTGATTTCCCCATTATACAATGTTTTTAAAATAAAGCGGCCGAAATCAGTTGAAAGCTTAGTGGCGGTGATGTAAAGAGTCAAGCAACCATGGAGTATTCATGTAGTCCGTTAAAGCCTAACGTTAGCTTTTTACTTCTGGCAATCGCATTTAAGCTTCAAATGCGGTATGAAAGGTGTTCGTATGTGAAGATTATCTCACTGAACAAAACCTGTAAGTATCATAAACTTGTGTTAGCCACAGAGCTTATTTTCTGACATAATCCAAAATGCAATGCAAAAATCAAATTCACTTTCTCTTCCGGGAACCAGCACAATGCTAAACTTCCGGGTTTTGACGTCAGCCCTGGCACACTCTATTCCAGATCCTGTCCGAAAGGAAAGAGACTCTTATGGACTCTTATGGACCCAACACACCTGTTAATTGAAACTGCTACTGAAAATATCATTCTAATACTTAACAACACTTATCATGTCAGATACAGTACTGTTCTTACCCATCTTATTGTATAGCATGTGGTATGCACCAGGGTTCAGGCCTTGGTCCTATTTTGTTCTCCCTGTATATGCTTCTCCTAGGTTTCTTAATTAGTATTTTTTGTCATTGTTATGCGGACGATACACAGCTATACCTCTCATTTGAAATGAATGATCTTAGTAAACTCTCTACTTCGCAAACCTATCTAATGCTGTCAGGGGTTTGTTGACATACAACTTCCTCCAGCTTAACCATGACAAAACAAAAGTCCTTAAAACATTTCTGAGAAAATACAGCAGTGTATTGGTCCTGTATGTCTACTCTACATTGGTTACCCTTGGAATGCTGAATTGATTTTAAAACTCTTTCAGTCACCTGTAAAGCACTACATGGGCAGACTCTGCTATACGTTTCCGAATTATTGTTTTCCCTTGCAGCGGGATCACTGAGATCCCTCAGGTCTGCTGACCGTAAGTCTTGTCTAAAAACTAAAGGTAATCATGCTTTTGTAGTTTCAGCTCTCACTTTTGAGAACTAATAATAATAATAATAATAATACATTTTATTTAAAAAGTGCTTTTCAAAGTTCTCAAAGTCACTTTACAGAGACAGTTCAAACACATCAAATAAAACAACAATTTTCAGCAAATACATCAAAGACAAAGAGGAATAGTAATGGGAGTGAAAAAACAAGTAAATAAGTAAATGAATAAAAGTAGCTAAACATTAAAAGCAGAATGGAACAGGTGAGTTTTGAGTAGTGATTTGAATGATGGGAGGTCAGTGCAGTCACGGATGTGTTTTGGGAGGGAGTTCCAGAGGGTGCGGGCAGCAACGGAGAAGGCTCTGTCCCCCCAGGTTCTGTGCTTGGTCTTGGGGACGGTGAGCAGATTGGCATTGGAAGAGCGGAGGCTGCAGGAAGGGGTGTACGGGTGGAGCAGGTCTGTAAGGTAAGAGGGGGCCTGGTTGTGGAGAGCTTTATGGGTGAGTAGGAGGAGTTTGAAGTGGATGCGTTGTGGAACAGGGAGCCAGTGGAGGTTCTGAAGGACAGGGGTGATGTGGTCGCGGGAGCGGGTGTGAGTGAGGAGGTGGGCGGAAGAGTTTTGGATATATTGGAGTTGGGAGACAGGGTGGAGTTGTCGATGATGAGGTGGAAGTCTTTGGTTGTTTGGGCGAGGGAATTTGGACCAATTAGGATCATGTCTGATTTGTCACAGTTGAGTTTAAGAAAGTTTGCTTGCATCCAGGATTTAATTTCGGAGAGACAGTTTGACAGGGTGGAGTGGGTTGAATGGGTGATGGATTTAGTGGAGATGTATAGCTGGATATCGTCAGCATAGCAGTGAAAACAGAGACCATGACGACGGATGATTTGAACAAGGGGGAGGAGGTAGAGGATGAAGAGGAGAGGACCAAGCACCGAACCCTGGGGGATGCCTTGGGACAGAGGGGCAGTTGAGGAGGAGCAGTTGTTGATGAAGATGAATTGTTTTCTGTCAGTGAGATAGAAATGTAGCCAGGTGAGGACATTGTCAGTCATGTTGAGGAGGGTTTGCAGGCGGGAGAGTAGGATGGTAGTGGTAGTAGTGGTTGATGGTGTCAAAGGCGGCGGTGAGATCAAGGAGGATAAGGATGGAGAGTAGGCCAGAGTCTGAGGAGAGGAGGAGGTCATTTGTGACTTTAAGGAGGGCAGTTTCGGTGCTGTGTTGTGTGCGGAATCCGGATTGAAATTGTTCGAAGACGTTATTATTGTTGAGGTGGGATTTGATTTGTGAGGCCACGACACGTTCAAGGATTTTTGAGAGGAATGGGAGGTTGGAAATGGGCCGGAAATTGCTCATGATGTCAGGGTTGAGACCAGGTTTTTTAATGATGGGGGTGACTGCAGCCAGTTTGAGAGAAGGAGGGACAGAGGCAGAGCTGAGGGAGGAGTTGACAATTTTGGAGACAAGCGGGGAGATGGTGGGGAAGCAGTGCTTAACAATGGCAGATGGGATGGGATCTAGCATGCAGGTGGAAGTTTTCATGGTTGAAATGATTTTAGACAGCTCAGCTGGGGAGAAAGGTGCGAATTTGGAGAGGGGCAGGGTGATAAGATGGGTGGAGGGGGGTGAGGAGGGTGGGGGGGTGTGGGAGCTGGTTAGAGAACTGTGGATGGTGTCAATTTTGGTTTGGAAAAATGAGAGGAAGGAATTGCATTTTTGAACGGTGAATGAGTTTGAAATATTGTCACTGGGATTAAGGAGTTTGTTTACGGTGGAAAAAAGAGCCTTTTGGTTATTGGAGCCGGTGTGAATGAGGTTGGAGTAGTAGGTAGAGCAGGCAGTATTGAGGGTGGCTTTGTACTGTCGGAGGTGGTCTGTGTAGGCTTGGTGATGAACTGTTAAACCGGTCTTTTTATGCAGTCTTTCGAGCTGACGCTTGTGGGATTTCATTTGGCGGAGTTCGGGGGTGTACCAGGGGGCTGAGTGTATGAATGAGACAGATTTGGTTTTGATGGGGGCCAGTTGATCAAGACAGGAGGAGAGAGTGTTGTTGTAGTAGTTGACAAGCTCTTTGGGGTCATCAGACAGCGGGGGAGGGAAGGTAGACAGAGTGTTGGAAAGAGAAGCTGAGAAACCTTGAGGGGAGATGGATTTGAGGTTTCTGAATGATATTATGCGTTTGTCCTTGAGGAGGGGGGTGGGGAGATGAATGTCCATGATAATAGCCAGGTGGTCGAAGATGTGGAGATTGATGCTGGAGAGTTGTTGGATGGTGAGACCGGAGAACTGTCTTCCCTTAGCTATAAGAAATGCTGAGCCAGTGGATACTTTTAAGAAGCTGTTAATAACTCATTTGTTTCTTAAGTACTTTGTTTGATAATGTTTTGTAATACTTGCCTTCTGTGCAGTTTCATAAATTCATAAATACAATTTACTTAAGTTTCTCTTGTGATCGGTGCTGATCATGGTTTTCTCAGATTCACATTACATAGGATGATTAACAGGCCCGAGACCCACGGTAATAGAATGGGACCCAACCTGTACCCATGTGACCATCATAAAACGTGGACCCAGGGTTTCTACAGCTCAAAGCAAGTTATACTTTGAAGACTTTTAAGACTTCATTAATGTCGCTTGGAAAGAAATTTATTTACAATTTTACAAAGAAATATATAATATATAATATTATAAAGAAATTGGAAAAAAACAAAAAAACATGAAACATCAGCAATGCAATTATAAAGAAAAACTTGACTTGTTGTGGCAGAGATGAGGGTAGAAATAACCTGGGGTTTGGAGTTTGTTGCAGAGTTTTCTTAGCGATTTTGTTTCTCACTCTGCATGTGGGATTTGACTGGTATGCTTCCCATCATGCTGAGTTTGCAAAATATTTTGCATAAAATAAACTAAGCTTCGTCTGCATTGCCGTGTAGTGTTTTTAGCCATACTGTGAATCCTTAGTTAAATATTTACATTAATGGGAGAAGCATTTGGTAAAAAACAAAACAAAACAAAAAAAAAAAAAAAAAAAAAGAAAGACAGAAAAATGCCTTTTAAGACTTATTAAGGATCCGCAGGGAGTGTGGCCAAGAAGGGAGCATGGCCAAGAAGTGCATCCTTGAAAGCAAATTTTAACCATTAAGCTGTTGTGTTTAAAATTAACAGCTACCACAAACCAAAGATGGTATGCTGAAAAGTACCCCAAGTAAGTGTTTACACAGATGATATATAGTCTACTTCAGTCTGTCTTTATTCAACATCTGGCTAAAGAGACAGCAGCTGCACACTCAGCTCTCGCATCAGACCAGGGAACATGAAAACGATTGTGTTGACATGAAGTCTGTGTGTTTTCCAGTACAAACCAATTAAGACGTCTCCCTCGGTATGAAATGTGGTGTCCAGCAGTCTAGGAGGTCCAGATCAAAAGAACTTCAGATTGGATGTGAAATTGAAAATAGTCTTTGGCAAGTGTTTGATAAAGATTCTTGCAATGCAAGTGTGCTTTCAATCCCATCACATTTAATATGCCACAGTTGCACAGCAGGAAGTGTGAAGGGCTTGTTATGTTGGCCATGTGTTCAGAGAAAGCAGACACCCTACACAGAGAGGACTGTGTAACCCTTTTTAAAAGCAATAAAGAGATCTTTTTTTTTTTTACAAGTATTTGTATGACGTGTCAGGCTGTGCTGGGACTACATTAGTAAAGTGTTTAGTAATAAGGGGTCAGGTACTGTGAGAGGAGCTCACCTCAATGCTGTCTGGTGTCCCTGGTTCCATAAACAGAGAGCCTCTGGAGTCCTCTCTCCTCACAGCATGGCCGTTCTGAGCTGGCAGACCTGGAGCAAACACGGTGCAGTATTTTTAATACTGACTGAAAGCAGCACAATTAGGTATATATGCAATGACTCAATTCTTACAAGCTCCCTAGCAGTGGCATTTGGGAATTTAGGGAAGATACACTTCCAACCACAACGATGAATTTAGGCTGATATTGGATGCAAAAATACATACCACATGCACTGTACTGTGTATTGAGCAGATAAAAAAATCCTTTAAGGGGAACTCCACTGTTTTCACGCAGCAGGAGAGGCTTTGTGAAGTCTGAGAACATAACCCTAGTAACCCCCAGGGAAAAGAAGCTACTGAATTGCATTTGGCGAAGTGTGTTGGGGATTCAGACTAGAGAGTAAAAGTCAGCACATCTTCTGCTGCTCTAAATTTTGATTACTGTTTATCTTCAGTCTCTTGTGACTTTATGAAAATTTGCTGAAAAACTATAACATTTTTTATTTTTTCTTAAAGATCATTTTTTGGGGCTTTTTGCCTTTAATGAACAGGACGGAGTGAAATGGGGTGATCGAAAGAGTGGGGGTTGACACGCAGCAAAGGGTTGCAAGCCAGAGTCAAACCTGCGACCGCTGCAACAAGGCATTGCCTCTGCACATGGGGTGCCAGCACTATCCACTAGGTTACCGATGCCTTGGAAAATGCTACAACATTTAAAGGGGCTCTACGTAAAACTAAGAGTGCAAGAGTTGTCGGCACTCATGGTTCACTACGTAGAAGAACAAGCTCGCAGCTAACAGTGCTAACTGCATAAACGACGCTAAACAATGGCAGGGGGAATCAGAGGGTGGGCACAACACATCTGCAATAATGCCATCCTGATATCAGCTGTAACCACTGTATAAGCAGTACAAAGCGCCATGGATGAGCTGGCCAGAGGGATACGCACATGCACTATATTTTTACATAGTAAATAATGGTTTGCTGCTTTAGCATCCTGTTATCCTGGTGAATTTCAGCTGATATTGGATGCAAAAATACATACCACATGCACTGAACTGTATATTATGCTTTCATTGATACATACTATTTAGCAGATAAATAGATCCTTTAAGGGGAACTCCACTGTTTTCACGCAGCAGGAGAGGCTTTGTGAAGTCTGAGAACATAACCCTAGTAAGCCCCAGGGAAAAGAAGCTACTGAATTGCATTTGGGGAAGTGTGTTGGGGATTCAGACTAGAGAGTAAAGGTCAGCACATCTTCTGCTTCTCTAAATTTTGACTACTGTTTATCTTCAGTCTCTTGTGACTTTATGAAAATACCATACTGAATTTGCTGGAAAACCCTATAACATTTTTTTTTTTTTTTTTTTAAAGATCTTTTTTTTGGGAGGGCTTTTTGCATCCAATGAAGAGGACAGAGTTAGAGAGAGAGTGGGGGTTGACATGCAACAAAGGGTTGCAAGCTGGAGTCAAACCTGCGACCGCTGCAACGAGGTATCGCCTCTGCACATGGGGCGACGGCACTATCCACATAAACAATGGCAGGGGGAATCAGAGGGTGGGCACAACACATCTGCAATGATGCCATCCTGATATCAGCTGTAACCACTATGAGCAGTACAAAGCACCACGGATGAGCTGGCCGGAGGGATACGCACATGCACTACATTTTTACATAGTAAATAATGGTTTGCTGCTTTAGCATCCTGTTATCCTAAATTCACCTGAAACGCCTATCCAAAGTAAAATGAAAGCTGTTCTCGTTCCATTTTTAGTACATGTGCATGCATATCTCATTTGAAAGGTCACACTCAGAGGCGTCTTCCCAAACAGTCAGAATCAGTGTAAGTGCTTTTGTCATTAAGGTACATAAGTTTCCTTAGAAACATAACAACAACATAAGAAAACCTAAATTCTCTCTGAAGGTCAGCTGTCATTGACTACAAGACCCATAGAAGAAGAAGATATATTTAATTAATCACCACGGGGAAATTCAATTTTTTTTCACTCTGTTGTCATATACACACAGGCCTGTAAAATAAATAATAAAAAATAAATGAACACATATGCACAAATAGGCCCTATAGAGGCATTAAATGGAGAGATGTCAGAGTGAGGGGGCTGCCTTGGACTGGCACCCTGGGTGGTTGGGGGTTCGGTGCGCATTGGCAGTGCCCAGCGGGTGACCTAGCACCTCTCCAGGTCAAGTCCCTATGGACTGAGCTACTGTTGCCCACAAGCCATCAGGCCAACTGCTGGCTACTGATTGGCTGTGGGGCTTAGAAAGTGAGGGAGGCAGCACCTTCAACACAAGCCCTCGTTACTTTTTGAGCCCCAGACTGTCAGCATGGAAACTCCCATTGGCTCAAGTGAGGTTTCAATCAAAGGTCAGAGTTCAGCCACCATTTTGACAGCAAGAGGATTGCATCTTTACATGTAAACCAGAGAAGAACCAAGAAATTATGGATAATAAGTGGAGAAATAGGAACACCTGAAACGATGCAATAGCCGTTTGTGGATACATATTTCACTGGATTTAGGTTGTTTTTTGTCTTTTGTAGGTATAATATCGATCTGTGGATTATAATAATGCTTCACGGGTAAGTTATAACTGAACACTGAAGCTGAGCACAGAAATCTGAAAAGATAAATATTCATTAAGTTCAATGTGTGCTGAACTAGTGTTGTCTGTAGCACTGACTGTTTATTTCCTGCTTTTTGTTATTATTGTTGCTGTAACATCCTTCGTCCTTCCATGGGTGCTACTTTCCTCTTGACATCCACTCAGGTCACAAGCGAATGGCATGCAGCTAAAATGTCTCCATCATCACAGAAGAGCCAACCTTGGGTAAGTGCTGTGATGTATGTGGTGCTCAATTCCAAGAAATAAATCAACAACAATGTACAGAACACTCTGAGTGGCACATGTCTGGCACACGGCTACTGCTTTCAGATAGAGTGCTGCTAATGGACCGAGTTGTGTGTAACATAAATTCTGCCTCTGTGGTGATGATAATGGATGATCTGTAAACAGGAAGAGGTCGAGGCCAGACGACATATGTATCGGAGCAGTGACTGTGGTTCTGAACTCACCGTGGTCTCTCTCGATTGCAGTGCTGATTCTCCTGCTGTCTGTGGAGCCAGTTGATATCAGGTCATCTCTGGAGCCCTGGACAACCACAGAATGGAGGAAGGAAATCTGACTTACTGTCAAAATGTAAACTGTTACATATGTAACACTTGCTTCAGGTTTTAGTTGAGTAAACTGGAGAAATGCTTAAACTGTATGAGAGACAACATACTGTATGTATGTCTCAATTGTTTGGTGGTCATAAAACTCAGTCCGAGCTGTCTTAAGTCAGACTTTTTCTCATCTTGACATTCCTGTAAAATCAAACATGTTCAATAATATTATAAGTTTTTAGTCTTGGCTCATGCAAATACTGAAGTTCAATGACATGAACAATGTCAACATCCAATAGCTGCGCTCTCTCCAGCACCAAACAGGAAGCAGCAAACTGGGTAAATAGTAAACAGAGGGGACTCACATTGAACATTGACATTGAACCAGTCTTGGTTCTCTAGTACTGTGGAAAAGTAGGATAATTATGGAGCTACATTAGGGTCAAAAGTTTTGTACTTGAAAAAATAAAATTTGAAACTGAAAATGTTGATCTTGAATTTTGAAAAATACAACAATTTTGATTCACTTTGGTAATTCTTTTGAATAAATAATTTATTTTCACTTTTCACTTCCATATATATTTTGACATTTGAGGTCTTATTTTTTTCAGTTGCATGTTTTATCTTTTCAAATTGTGGGTGTTGAACTACAAAATCTGGCATAATTTATCGCTCTTATACCGCAATTGGTGCTCAGTACTGTCTAAAACAGATTTCTAAATGGAAGTTTGTCACTGGCATCAATTTTTACACTGCCAGTCACATGACTATGGTGTATAGGCCTATAAGTGTTGAGCCAGAATTTTTTCAGTTCCTACGTTCCCTGAAGGCACTGTCACTCATGATTCCACACCTCCCTCAGTTGATGCCACGCCCCCCACACCACATCAGTGTCAAAAGTGTGAAACTCAAAAAACAGATATGAAACTGAAAAAAAAAAAGATCTGAAAGTGAAAAAATAAGATTTGAAACTGTAAAAAATAAGATCTGAATCTGAAAAGATAAAACATGCAACTGAAAAAATAAGACCCCAAATGTCAAAATATATATGGAAGTGAAAAATGAAAATAAATTATTTATTCAAAAGAATTACCAAAGTGAATCAAAATTATATTTAACCTGAAAAAACGTTTCATACACTTATTTTTATTTTGAATAAATTGTTGTATTTTTCAAAATTCAAGATCAACACATGAATTTTCAGTTTCAAATTTTATTTTTTCAAGTACAAAACTTTTGACCCTAATGTAGCTCCACAGTTAATGTAGTGAAGTTGTGGAGTGAACAAAAGTCAGTGTTTGATTCATCGTGTATCTGACCCGGCAACCAGCTTTTTCCCACGGTCTCCTCCCAGTGGTAGCCAGTTGAGACTACAAAATCCAAAATGTAAAGTTTGTACACAAATACTGTTTATAGTTATGGATTATATTGCTGCCGAATTGACAAGAATACTGTCAACATGTGACGCATGCAGATGATTAAAGGCTCCTCTGTATTTCAATTAAGTCTCCTTTTCACCTGAACAAGGACAATCTTTACAGTACAGCAGTTTTCTTAACGTAATTAACAATGCATTAGGGAGCAGACGTATGTGCTTTAAGTGTGCATTAGAAGGCAGTAACAAAGCACTATGTAACCCCACTGTGGAAATCCAGGGTTATGAGGGGACTCACATTGAGGCCGAGCCCGGGGCTGGAGGTGTGTGGCTGGGCAGACAGCTGCTTCAAGTTCTGGTAGAGCAGTTCAAAAAGTGGCAGGTAGAGTAAGCAGATCCTGGCCTGTTGGTTCTGAAACATTAAATATGACTAGATGAGCCTTTTAATGACAAATGTAAATCAAACTGCCAAACATTTAATGATGAGGGACGTTTGATTAAGTTATCGAGGCACACACAACGACTACACCTGTAATAAGAGAAGACTGTATTGACAAGTTAAATACACATTTGTTGCCTGTCCTTAAACACACAACTCTATCAGCTACTATCAAATGGTTCCTGCACTCTGAACACTGGCTTGTTTGCATAACAGACATCGGTATCTTGTTGGGGGGTTGAAAGTACCGTTTAACCGCAGTTCATCATATGTACACTGCAAAATATTAACTTTTCGCATGCAAAGAATAGGGATCTGCTTCAACAGGTTGCACTGCAGGAGAGGAGACAATGTGTGCATTTGTCACACATGAGTGGCTTTAACGATCTTAGATTATTTGCTCAGCTGAGAAATGTATGCAGCGCAGACATTCAAACTAATTTACTCAATTTACAGAATTTATTTTATTTCATTTTGAGGTTCTATGTCAGGGAATGTTTTTTTTTTTTCTTTTAAAAAACGTAAAATTAAAAATTCCACAAAAAAGTACAATGACATGTCTGTTTATTGTAATTTATTTTAGTTTATGAGGTCCTATATTAGGATATGTTGTATTCTCTTAAAAATTAAATATAAAGGGAAAATAAAAATAAAAAGGTTAAGTACAATGTAAAGCAAAATGCCTCTTTATTTTATTTATTCCTATTTATTTATTTATTTATTTATTTATTTATTTAATTATTGAGGTCCCATGTCTGGGAATGTTCTGTTCTGTTAAAAAAAAAAACAAAGAAGAAAAGATATGAGTTTTAAGTAAGAGAGAGAAACTTGTGTTAATTTGTCGTATAGGGACCAAGAAAATACATTTCAGGTCCAGTATTACAACAACCAAAGATAGGATTAATTTTCTAGTCATATCACCGTCAGTCTCAAAAACAATTAATCTAAACAGTGACTTTGGCTTTGTTCTGTGATTTTATCCTCTCTTGTATCTACTTGTCTCTTCGTCCTCCTATCGTCGTGCGCCCCGCCCTCCCTCACCTTGAACGCTGTGTAGCGGTCGTCCATGGCGTGTTTAATAAGCAGGTTCTTGAGAACGCTCACGGCCAGCTGTCTGACCTCGGGCCCTTGCTGCAAGGCCTCGGCCACTTCTCTCAGCAACAGGCCCACCAGGAAGTGGTTTCGGCAGTAGTCTTCTGTGAGGCTGAACTCCAGACTCTGCTCTGTTGTTGGGCCAGACAGGAAATGTCAGTGTATACAGCATGGGCTGAACTGATGCTGATAACAATATGGTTTATTTGGACATACTGTTAGACTTAGACTTAGGTGCTGAATAGGGGAAGTTTCCTCATACTAAAATCTGATAACAAGTCTTGTGTGTTTTTACTGGATCTCTTTGTCACATAGAAGATAGCAAACATTTAGAATAAATCCAAATCAGTGACCAATAATTGCTTTGCTGGTCTTACATGTTTAGTTCAGTATGTCACTTATTACATGGGGTGTAATCAGTATTGTGCAGTAAGTTGTATTATATTGTAATACAGAGGCAAACTGTGCTAAACATCCAATCATTCAAAGTGCAACACTGCAAACCAATATGCAACAGGATCTCAACAACAAACATTCATTCAGACATTAATGTTTGCACACCACACCAAAAAGGAGGAATTAAAAGAATTCATTACTCATTGTCATCATTATGAAATGTACAAGGTTGTAAATGTTCATTTTGTACATCAATCATCAGGAATCAGAAAAGCGTGCCACTGGAAATGAGAAGTTGTCGTTTCAACACAAACAATGATGTACAGTTTCACAATAATGCTGTGTTAATATCAAATCAGGCAATGCATCCTGAGAACTGAGAACCCATCTGCAATTATCTTCTCTAATGTCAGAGGCAGACAGGCAGACAGAGAGAAAGAGACACAGAGAGAGAGCAGACACAAACAGCAAGAGAGAGAACCGCAGCTTTGTGAAAGATGTTACTGAAGTCACTTGAACGTTACAAAAAGAGGGTCAGCTGATTCCCATAGCAGCCAAGCTCCTCTCCTCTACAACACACAGGCTCGGGCATGTGAAGGCGTTATCCTAGCATTAGTATTGTGCTGAGTGAGTGGGAGTGACAGGGTGTCCTATGAGAAAAAAGGGGGGGAGCTGACAGGATGGCAAGTTAGTGCAGGCCAGAACAAGGAGGTTTGCATACGGCGGCAAACATGGTGGCGTTGATGTACGGTATGGTGCGGTGAGCGTCACCTACCTACAGGGCCAAAAAGCTCCGTCGCATACGGAATAAAATCTGACCACAAGCAAAACACAAAAAAAAACAGAGAGGGAGGGAGTAAAAATAAAGAAGTTGGGGGTGAAACTGTTCACAATCCATGCAGCATTTCCACAGCACACAGTTGTTTTGCTATTTTCTTGTGATTGTGTAACAAATGGTGTCAAGTGTTGGAAAACTCGTTAAGCAGGTCTTAATCAGAGTAATGGCAGGTAGGTGTGACTCGTCACCTGCTAACACCTGTGTATGCATGGGCCAAACAATCAGGCAGGTTAATAGAGGGGATCAGTGTGGTGGATGCTGGTCAGAACAGGATCGGTGAGGAGTGGGGGGGGGGGGGTCATGTGAAAGCTTGTCAGTGGTTACATGTGTGGTAGGAAGCATAATACATTTAACTAAAGGTAGACTATGGTATCTGATTCTCACCTTGTACCCGCTGCAGCTTGGTGCGCCCAAAAGCCATGGGCAGATTAAGAGGGATGAAGTGTTCGTGGTTACACACTGTCATCAGGAAATCAAATTTCATCTCAGTCAGCACCTGTGGCAAACATACAGACATTGGTGTGCGCCACACAAATTCAAATTTTTATCAACCGCCTCAGTGCATATTGTTCAAATATAATCCTCGACGCTGCTGACAGGGCTCCTGAAACAGAGCCTCCCAGGTACCTGTGTTGCCTTAATTTGTTAGTCAAATGTTCGGCTGATACAGGCAGAGCAGCGGGGCAGGAGACACAGCATGTTTGTCTGTTATGAACACGCAACAAGTTGTCCAAAGTAGCTTATCAGCAAAACATTTTTAGTTTACTATTAGGCCTGTCTGTGAAAACATGAGTGCTTCACACACCTTTCGTCAAAGCA
This sequence comes from Epinephelus fuscoguttatus, assembly GCF_011397635.1. Taxonomy (NCBI): domain Eukaryota; kingdom Metazoa; phylum Chordata; class Actinopteri; order Perciformes; family Serranidae; genus Epinephelus; species Epinephelus fuscoguttatus. Next base: position 29,848,083 of record NC_064774.1, read on the forward strand.
GCACAGAAGATCTACACAATCAGCACAGTTTCAAGGTGGACACCTAAGATTAATGTCACCAATTCAGTATCTGACAGAATGTCTCCCCTTCTGTTCCTGAGTTATGAAATTGAATAATGGCTAGATAAGTGTTTTTGCAGAACATTATGATGTCACAGTGAAGTTGACCTTTGACTCCCAAAATCTAACCAGTTCTTTCCTGAGTCCCAGCAGCGTTTATGCCAAATTGGAAGGAAGTCTCTCAAGGTCTTCTTGAGATATCATGTCCAGAGACGGATGCAAGGTAGGGATGTAAATGACAGAGAGTTATGTCAGTCGAATCTAATTCAGACATTTAATATGAATATTTGATGATTCATTTATGTTTGTTTGTTTTTCTATATAAAGTTTGTAGTAAAGTAAAGTTGTTTGAACAGCCACTAGATGTCAAACAAAAGCCAGAGACCGTGTTGTTTTAAGTATAGTAAGTATATACATCCAAGCAGAAGAGAGAAGACAATGTTATCTCAGAGCCTTATGATGGAAAGCTTACTCTCTGTGCTGCTGCATCACATCCCCAACTGTCTGTACCAAAGAGTAGTGTGAAAGTCAAGAGCTGGGGGCCAAAACATCCCCAGACTTACACTGCAAAGCACACTGAGCAGCGAAAAACAAAACAAAACCAAAACAAAAAATTGCTCAACTTGAAGCTAACTCAGTTAACTGAGGAGTCTCAGACTGACGATTCGACTCTCCGACATTCACATGTACCTTGGGATCTTTGAGACCGAAATGACACATGTAGTGGTTGACCAGGCCGAAAGCAAAGCCCCTGTTCATGACGGTCAGGCACCTCTGTGGGGAGAAAGCACTGTTAGCAAACATGCTGTGATGGGTGCCATCTCAGACAAAACAAATACATTTTACATTTACATTTTTGAGACTGAGATTAATACTTTAAAACAGCTGTTGTGTTCTGGAGCAGAATTAAAAATAGAAACAATTGCATAATAACGAGAAACTCAATACACTTTGACTTGTACAGTTTGAGGACAGAAACTATTTTTAGGTAGGACATGTTTCATGTTTTTGCATGTGGCGTCCAGACCTTGATGAAATTAGCCAGGCTCAGGTTGATGCAGCGAGCTTCCTCCAGGATTTCCATGTGACGGATGGTGATGTGTGGCATAATGGAAAGCACCAGCGACTGGAGTGCCTGGTGGAAACTGTCGGGGAAGCGCTGGGCCCGGGGCATCTAATGAGATGGTCAGGACAAATATGTAACTATACATCGCTTGACGGCATCAGAAAAGTTAAAATGTCAGTCAGAAAGCTTATGAAGACAGATTAATGGTATATAAATACACTTAGGGGTATACATGTTCTCCAAATTGACTGTAGTTTCTCTCTTTCTTAACAGCAACATACAGCTACAGCCATGACTTTGCTTGCTGCTGTCACTGTGGGTCACAGTCCAGATGATATGCAGACCCAGGGCATTGGAATGTGGAATATACACGCAGCTTAATGAATCACTTTGTGTCTCATGTTCTTTCTTTGAGTGTGCGTGTGAGGTTTGGCAAACTGTGCTGACATACTTTGTTACACCACATGGTATAAAGTAGATCCATGCCAGATGTAGACATTAGAAATTTTTGTAGTGTCACAAGCACAGACTCACATTGTTTTACACACAAAAGTAAAAAAACAAAACAAAAAAGTGACAATAAGCTGCTCAATCTTGATTCTGCAAAGGAAAAAGAAATCACACATTACCAACCTTAATGCGGTTGCCTTCTTGCAGGTACTGGGCCATGGATTTGGCCATGGTTTCAAAAAAAAACCAGGAGTACTAAGGGAAAGGAATAAAATAGTGATGCAGTTAGATTACCGTGGTATTTCCAAATATGCTAATCAGCCTTCCTGGAAAGTACAACAGTGTGGATGTTATCATCAATGATATGATCCTTACTGTCACAGAGATAACGTTACAGTACAAGCAGCTGCCTGTTTATGGACATGTTCTCTAGAGGAGATCACAATAGAATAAACAGAAATGGTTTGATGAGCTATGTTATAGGCAAACATGCTACCTGCTGTTCAATATTGGTACTGCAACAAGACTGTCAAAGTGAGCCAAAGGCAGAGCACAAACCTTGAGCAGTTTGTTGCTGGTGTTAAAGTCCGCAGTTTGCTTGAGGGTGGCTGTTACGGCAGTGGCCAGCACCTCATGGGTGGTCGCTGAGTTCCCTGATGCAAGGTTGTTGGTCACAAACACATACTAAAAAGATATGGCCAAAGAAAAAGAAAAACGTTATGGGATTCTTCTGAATCTATAACCCCTATGGCAGTGCATATGGAAGCCCATTTCCACCAATGTGATGAAGAAAAGCATCTTCTAAGTAATTTTAATGATAAACTTTCTATAAATAATGACAGAGTATCTTGAGACAATGACTGGCGACAAGTATCGCAAAAAAAGATTGAGTGTAGAAACATAATGAGAAACCTTCTCAAGATGATGAGTTAGTATCTCAAAATAATTAATAGTAAATCTTTAAAAAAGTAAATATCTCAAAATTATGAAAAACTTTCTTGAAATAGTTACTTTGTATCTCAAAGCAATTAATAAATACCTCAAAAAATGAAAAACTCTCAAAATAATGAGTTTTTATCTCAAAATATTAGTAAATATCTCAAAATTATGAGAAACTTAAAAATATTTATAAAAAAAGATTGCATCTCACAATAATGAGTTAATATCTAAATTAGTAAATATCTCAAAATAATATGTTAGCATCTCAAAAAATTAGTATCTTAAAATTATGACTTGGTATCTCAGAAATATTAGAATATATTAAATAACTCAAAATCATGAGAAACTTTCTCAAAATAATGAGTTTTTATCTCAAAATAATTAGTAAATATATCAAAATTATAAGAAAATTTCTTAAAATAATGACTTAGCATCCCAAAATAATGAGTTAATATCTCAAAATACTAAATCATTAATTTGAGAAAGCTTCTCATTGTTCTGCAATACTAAATCGTTATTAGAATGACTTAAAGGATCTTTTTTCCCATCACACTGGCTGAAATGGGGCTTCCATAAGAGTTTGTTTGTAGATTACCTTAACAAAAGAGCGCAGGTAGTGTTCCAGGCCCTCCTCATGACATCTGGAGACTATATGTATGATCACACTGGAGGCATAGAGCAGGGTTATACTGTGAGCATTTTTTATCAGTATTGATTAGTACAATCTGCCGCCACATTTTATACAAGTGAACAACTGACCGCAGAGAGTTAACAGCAATCTCATGGGTTTCTTTGGTTGCTGCTGTGAGCACCCCAAACAGCTGCATCAGCACCGTTGGTAGGAAGTTGATGATTACATGAGTCTCCATGGCATGCAGGCACTAAAGGGAGAAAGAAATACACGGACACACAGGAGTGTCATGTAAAGTTTACTCAACTTGGACTTCAATTAACTTTTACAGAAGATAATGATTCTGCTCATTGGGGTCTTCAAGAAGGTGATTTTAAAGGCAAAACTATGATCAACTTTGGCAGTAAGACTAAAGTTAATATGAAATTCCCTTACCTCTTCATCAAAACAGGGACCAAATTAATTTAATTTAATTGCATGCGATGATCATTAGATGTGAACACTTAGTGAAATCTAGATGTATGTAAATGGAAAACAACACAGGTACTGAAATTAAACCTTGAGGGACACCACAGGCAGTGAGAGTTGAAGAGATTGAATTGTAAATACTTTCCTGTAGTGTTGGAGATTGCTGGGGGCAATAAGGAGAAATAACAGCCCAGCCCGAACCCTGTGGGTCAGGTCGGGCCAAATTGGGCTTGGGCAGAGAATCAGAACTCTAGTATAGACTAATACAAAAGTAATCCTTCTCAATCATTACTTATGGCCCATTAGAAATCTGTGGTGGGGTATTTTTCCACTGCCATCTGCCTGGATCTTCATATTTTGCCATGGTCAGGACATTCCTGGGCACAGCGTGAAGGTGAGGTCAGAACTTAATAAAAATGTAGTGAGACTGTAAGCAACAAAACTTGTGGACACAGCACTGGTAATCACAATAACTTGGCTGGATAGTAGCGTCCCTGACAAGGCTATTGGACTAGCGGGCTACACTGTTTATCGAGCTGATGGGACTGCAGGTAAGATTGGGGGGGAGGAGTCTGCATTTGTGTAAACAATGACTGGTGTACAGCTACAGACGTAGTTGAGAGGCACTGTTTCACGGACTTGGAATACATAGCAGTAAAATGCAGGCCCTTTTCCTTGCCGAGGGAGATTATAGCCATCCTTATCACAGCTGTTTACATTCCACCACAAGTGCTGGCCCAAAACTAGCCCTGGAGGAACTGCATAACCAGTTAAATGATCACCCAGAGGGCGTGGTAATTGTGGCAGGGGATTTTAATCATCATCAAAAATGTACATTTCCCAACCAGAGAGAAAAACATCCTAAATCAGGTGTATACAAACATCTTGAGGGCATATAAAGCTGCACCATCTTCACAACTTGGCCTGTCTGACCATGTCTCCCTGACACTGATCCCATCCTTTAAACCAGTAATCTGCAGAAACAAACCACCCATGAAGACAGTGCAGGTATGGAGGGAAGAGGCTGTGGTAGCATTACAGGAGTGTTTTGAGCGGATAGTATGGGAGGTATTCTCGCAGGGGGCTGATTTGGAGGAGTATACTGCCAGCATCCCTGACTATATTAATTTCTGCACCGACACAGTATTGAGCACCAAAACCATTAGGATTTTTCCTAACCAGAAACCCTGGTTCGATTGCACTGTGAGGTCGCTGTTCAGGATGAAGAACACCACCTTCAGGTCAGGAGACATGGTGGCCTACAAAATTGCCCGGCGGGGTCAAAAAAAAAAGGCACTAGGGAGGCCAAAGGCAGGTACAGGTGCCGCACAGAGAGTGACTTTGAAAACAAGGATCCTCGGAGTATGTGGAGAGGAATTAAAACCTTAACTGATGACAAACGTAACACCACCCTGGTTAGTCAGGATGGAGATCTCCCAGACACCCTGAACTGCTTTTTCGTCTGCTTTGACAAGCAGCATAGCAGGGTGACGCCAGATAAAGCACAGCCAGAGGGGGAGCAGACACTCTCCAGCGTCACCAGGTGAGGTCCACTTTAGGAACAATAAACACCAACAAAGCCTCCAGCCCAGATGGGGTGTCTGGCCGGAAACTTAGGTCCTGTGCCGACCAGCTAACAGGGGTTTTTACAAATATCTTTAACCTCTCCTTGCAACAAGCCTCAGTACCCATCCGCCTTAAGTCCACCACCATTGTACCCATACCTAAAAAGTCTGTGGTTACCTGCCTAAATGACTATCATCCTGTTGCCCTCACTCCAGTAATCATGAAGTGCTTTGAAAGGTTGATATTGTCACATACAAGCCAGCATCCCTGCAGACCTGGACAGCCATCAATTTGCCTATAAAGGGGATCTATCTACAGGGGATGCCATCTCTATTGCACTCCATGCAGCCCTATTCCACCTAGAGCACCCAAACACATATGTCAGGATGCTCTTTGTGGACTTCAGCTCTGAATTTAATACCATAATCCAACCCCGGTCTCCCAACCTCACTCTGCTCATGGATAGTGGACTTTCTAAAAAACAGACCACAGAGTGTCAGAGTGGGGAACAGGACATCATCCACCATAATTCTGAACACAGTCGCACCCCAGGGGTATGTGTTGTGGACTTTAGGAGGTCCAGGAGGACCACACAGTCCTCACTCTCCATCAATGGGGAAGAAGTGGAGAGGGTGGACTCCATAAAATTTCTACAAGTACACATCACCAGGGACCTAACATGGTCACTGAAGAGGGCCCAGCAGAGGCTCTTCTTCCTGAAAAAATTTAGCATGCCAGCCTACCCCCACCACTGCTCATCAACTTCTATAGGAGTACAATAGAAAGTATCTTGTGTCAGAGCCGTACGGTGTGGTATGCAGGCTGCACAGTAGAGTGCAAGAAAGACCTGCCACGGGTGGCTAGGTCAGCGCAGAGGATTATAGGAGCTGGGCTCCCAGACCTTAACTCGGTGTGTGAGGACCGCCTGAAGAGGAAGGCGACATCAATCAGTACAGACAAAACACACCCAGGGTACCACCTGTTTACCCCTGTACCATCAGGGAAAGGATACTGCAGCCTCAAACCACAAGACTGAGGAACAGCTTTTTCCCCAGAGCTGTAGCCTCAATCACCCCAGCCCTGCACCCTGCCATTCCCTTCTGAGAACAGCCTTGTCAGGATGGACTGCAAGTTATAGTTGTGCGGGTGTGTGCGTGCTTGTGTGTGTGTGTGTGTGTGTGTGTGCGCGTGCCTGTCTGGGTGGGCATGCATGTGTGCGTCTGTAAGTGAGAATGTGTCATGCCAACCCAATCATTGCACTTTACCTGCATCACTGTATGTATGGTATGCTGCTATTGTCTCCAGCTGGACTGCATGCACTTTACAGGCTGCAGCCTATATTTATTCACCTGCATTTTTAGCATCTATAATATTTATAATTCTCCTCAACCTTTTTAATTCTTTTTGTGTTGTGTCAATGTGCTACATCATTTCTTTTTATTGCTGCGATTAGAGTGCCAAATTGAATTTCATTGTGATCCACAATGACAAATAAAATCCTTGATCCTTGATCCTTGTTTACAAGCAGCAACTGACAATTGTATTGCATAGTATACCTTCAATTACATAATGAAACTGTGAAAACCCAAAATTGCTATAAATCTGCAGGCTTTAGAGAAGATGGAAAGTTTGCTGGTGCCATGCAAAAATGATTTACATACATTAGTAAGCCTGTAAACTGATCCCTGACTGCGCACTGCCTCAGAGTATCTCACCTTCAGGTATTTGATAAGTTCTGCTGGGTTGCCCTCTGACGTCGTCCTCATCAGCTGGCAGTGCTGGAAGAATTTGTGTAGATGCAGGTCCTGTGAAGGAAACCATACAACATTACTATCATCCACACACATTCTCTTCATACCAGCTACCTTAATGCATACTGTACATGTATGTGGGTATTCAAAGAATGATTAAGGAATGAGGTGTTGGACCTGAGCATATATTGTTGATGCCACGTGGGTCCTCACTTTGAACAGCGTCTTGGCATTTTCCACCCATTTGATATCTGGCTGAGACTGTTGGAGTACACACACATTTTTTATGGACATTGATCTAACAAAAGACTGACTCAGATATCCGCAGTATTTTATTGTTTGATGTCAACTCCTCTGCGTATCTATCACCTTTCATTTTTGCTTGACCATTAGTGGAATCTGGAAAAGAAAGAGGGGACTGTAATGCTCCTCACTGAGAACTGGTTTAAAAAAAAAACAAGACTGTACCTTTCTCGTGTCCTGACACAAGTATCCAGGAGGCAAGTTGGCTGCCACAGGTAGCTGGAGCTCTACAGACTGCATTCTCCCATCTTTTAGCAAAGGCATCCAAGAGTAGCCCACTGGAACACATGAGAGTAGCAGTACTGGGTTCACTGGTCCTCATTTATCAGGATACATCACATAATAAAACAAAGCCAAACACACTGTAATTCAAATAAATAAGGAAACTACTGGAATCCTCTGAGAACATGAAAACTGTAGCCAGCAATGTGATTTTGGTTACATTTTTTTAATAATGTTGCGTTAAAGGAGACATATAAATACAGTCAAAAGTAGAGACAGTTCCACACAGACTCACCCAGTGACTCGACTCCCTCTCTCTTCTTGCTGCTGGCCTTGCTGCTGGACTCACAGCTGATATGGTAAAAGGTGACAAGGATGTGGTGTTTTTCATGAACGTGGACTGGCAGCTCAATCTTCACCTGTACACAGTGGAAGACATCACCTTAAATTTAAATCATAATTGCATTCTTCTCACTGACATCAGAATAGGAACATAATGATACCAATAATGAATTTCAATTTAGTTGTGATGCAGAGTGCTACTTAAAAAACATTAGAAGTTGTCCCCAATGCTAAGAGATTTATTTGACAAATCAAAACAATGTTAATTTCATACTTTGTTGGTCATACTGAGAAAACTTTATCTCTTATTGTGATGTCAGTCTACTTTAGAATACAACTCCAAAATAAATGTCACTCATGTTCCTCATACAGTGCCTTATTTTTTTTTTTTAGAAACATGTATCTTCAGCACATTTCGCACTCTCTCAAGAATAGTGGTCATTTCCATTTTTGCGTTGCTTATTTTTTGCCAAACAAAACTGTTATAGAACTAATTGGAAGTGGGGCATCTTGGCCTGTATGTCATTCTACTAATCATTCCAGTCCATCACTTATAAATGTTTGTTTGCATACTGGATTGTAGTGGTATTAAGTACTTCACACATTGGACATGTGATGAAGTATTTGTGAATCCCTGAAAAAAACAAATTATCCACCAGGGGGCAGCTCCAGCAAGGAAATGTATTTTCCCTGTCTTGCGTGTGCTGATTTTCTCACAGGAAGTGGTGGTAGGAAAAAAAAGTGTGGCACAATCTGGTACTATGTGCATTGCTTTCATTTTGATGACGTTTCGGCCTTTGGCCCTTCTTTAGGATCAACAAACATTTCTCAGAGGAAGTGACACACACTGAACTGACTCCCAACTAGCACATCTAGTAACCAACATACTGCTGAAGAATGTTATAAATGGATATCACAACTCTCCAGTTTATGATGAGAGTGTGAATCATTCATTCAGCTCAAATAGTCTCTCTTGGGAAAGTCAGAGACTTCCATAAGATTGTGACAGCCTTTAATGCTGGTGTTCTGAAACGTCAGAATTGTCTCTGCATTAATGATTATGACCATATTAATAATTAGTTATATGACTTGGACTCAAGTCAGACTGGAGTCATAAACTTAATGACTAACATAACACCTGACTTGACAAAATCAAAAAGGACTTGCAACTCAACTTGGACCTTAACACCAACAACTCGTGACTTTAATTGGACTTGAGCCTTCTGACTTGAAATACTTGATACCTTCCCCCAAGCCCAAAGATTAAAGTATGTTATTTTAAAAGTGTGCCATTAATCAATTCATGCCCCTTCATTTCCTGAATTAACTGTCCTAAGGCTTTTCATTCCCAACAAGTTGACACATAATTCCCCAGATGATCCACTTTGTTTATACTAAGACATCCAATCAAGTTGCAGGAAAGAACCAGGAAGAACTAATGTTACGTTGCTGGGCGCCAGCTGGAAAAAAAATATACTAGAGATAATAGAGATAATACAGAAACTACAAGGTGGTCAACAAAAGGCAAACTGCAGAATGCAAAACATGTGGGTTGAAAATTACAGACGGAGATGCAACAACTTCCAACAAACTTGTTTTGACAAATAAATATAAATTTTAAAAAGTATACATGATTTTTAAAAAAAAAAAACAAAAAAAAAATTATTTTTTTTAATTATTATTGCTCTGCTGTTAAAATTACATTTGGTAAAGAGCATATTATTACTTGTTTAGGACTCAAAATTTCAAGTTTAGAACTTAGGACTTGACTCAGGACTTGTCAGTGTTAACTTGGGACTTGGCTCTGGACTTGAGACTTACTTGTGACTTGCAAAACAACAACTTGGTCTCACCATTGTTAGCAAGAATCATTGTTATATAGCACTTTCACTGTACTCAAAGATGACGCTTTATACTAGTGGTTCTCAACCAGGGGTACGGTGACCCCAGGGTGCTTGAGGGAATTCCAAGGGGTCCTCAGAAAAACAGAATAGTTTAATTTCACTATTCAATTCACTATAGAAGTGAGCCCAATGTGAGTAAGAGTCATAAGAATGACTATTCTAATCATAGGTTTCGCTTCCTCTACTGTTATCTCCTCAACTGTAGCTGACAACTACAGAATTCTGGCCTTAATCATATCTGCCAGCCGAAATCTTCTCAGATGGAGGTGCTCTAAGGAAAACTCATCAAATGGGGGTCTGTGACCTAATGTGTATCAACTATGGTGTTCTAGAAACAAAAAGGTTGAGAACCACTGCTTAGAGGACAAAAAGATCGAGGCAAAATATGTTAAAAAGATAAAGATCATTGTTGTCCTGTTTGAGCAGAAATTCTCTGCATTGTGACTGGAAGCTGAAGCATGTGGAGGTAAGTCCCAGTGAGCCTGTCTCTGTGTGTGCGTGCGGGTGTATGTGGGGGGCTCTTAAAATCCTAATCCATTTGATATCAGGGCCATATGGACCCCCTCTGCTCTACCTCTCTAACAGTATCCTGGCCATGCCTCTATAGCTGAGCTCCTGGCTTCGTGTGTGTACGGGGTCTCTGACTGTTTGACCAGTCTAGTGTGAGATCACAGCTCTACCCGGAGACTGATTTATGGGATTATCTCAGTGCTGGCTGAGGAATTTGAGGACAGAAGAGATTGCCTCTAAGGCTCTAGGCTGTTTAAGGATAATAATCCAAGTTGTTGTTCTCATTTCCTCATTATCTAATTCAGTGTCAATAACCTAAAGAATGTGTGTTTCCTCAGTTTGTTTCATTTTCTGTTAAACCACTTATCAAAGTGATGTGAAATTTGAGCCGGTCAGGATATCCGGATAATGTCAGGATAATGAGTAAATCATCTCACCTCGTCGTAGAACTCCGGGCTCTGATTATGGTGCAGGACGGCTGCGTAGGTGCTGCTGGTGAAAAGTGAGTCTCCCGGCTTGCCATAGATGCACTGAAAGATAACAAACAAGCACCTCAGTCATCAAACTCTAACCCATTTGATGTCAGGCCACAGCGGTGAGTAAGTGCTCAAAAATCTGATTTCTGACAATATTAGGCAAAAGACGGGGTGAGCGTGCGAGCCCTTCATTGTACGCATCTTTGAAGCACCAACGGATTAAACAAAGAACTGAGAAACCAGTGAAGGGAACCTGAAAATATCAAAAGCATGGCCTGTGACTTGACAAAAGGGGCCTCATCATGAAAAACTATATACATTCTTAGGCCTTACAAAGCACTGTTTACTTTATTTTAATGAGGCGACAGTGCACTGCCTCCTCTGCTGGATGATGATGACAGAAGACCAACAAACTCTAAACAATAACAGCATTTTGACTCCACATGAGATGATCTAAATATTCATTTCTTTTCCCAAATGGCAACTAGAGCCATTAGCAGATGTAAATATGGGATTTTTCTTATGAATGCACCCTCAGACTCCAGGAGAAACACTGCATAACCAAAGCTCTGTTTCATATCAGTGTGAAATATAAAACTGTGTAGCAAGGTCATGCTTGACCAGTTCAGGATATTTCTAATGAGAGGTGACAAAAAGGGAAGAAAAAACTTCTATTCTGATGGATGGTTTGATGCTGTAATTAGGATGCTAACCGTTGTAGTCATCTCTAATGAACAATAATGAGCAGTGCTGGCCAGAGGAAGGACAGAGTTCTGGAGCAAACTGATTGAAATTAAGACTGATTTGACCCGAGGTCAGAAAAAAAAAGCTGGAGCCTCTGCAGGAGGACTAGATGAGCCTGGAGGATGGGAGAAGACAGGGTTCAAATTCTCAGCTCAGTCTGGAAGGAAGCGGGAGGTCGAGGAGGAAGAGGAGGAAGGGGAGGATTACACAGATTTCAGCAGAGATCTATTGTTGCGGTCACAAGGTACGAGGGGACTGCAGGCTTATGCACGGTGGTGCATGGTATATGTACCGCCATGGAAGACCAACCCATTCAGAGGCCCTCACAGCAGCAAGTGTAGGGGCTGATGGGAGTCCTGATTAACTTGAACCAGGATGAGGGTCCAGGTGTGGCAGGAGGAACTACCTTGGATCTTATCTGTCAGAGAGTCCTGTTCATACATGTGCTGTGCCACACAGGATCAAAAAGCTAATATTTTCTACTGGCTGCACTCAGCCCAGGCAACAGAGGAAAATGTTAGCACTGTGCGTTTCTGCAAACCATGAATATGTCACATTTGCCTATGTATCATAGTCATTTGTTGACGTTTCTAAAGTGACACAGCAATTAAGCTGACTTTGTCATCTGGAGGTGGAGAGGATGGTGGATAGTGTGATACCTGGTGAGTCATGCTGTCTTTCCAACTGCTTTTCAGGCACCAAACATTGGTGTTTTGTAGCAACCTGTTGCTGTTGCTCCAGCAGTGATAGTGCCACGAAAAGCAGTTGTTTTTTACCAAAACACTGCAGCTTTCCCAGCAGCAATTGTGCCCCCTAAACTGGATATTTTAAGCCAAAACATAATCTTTTCCTACCATAACCAAGTAGGTTTTGTGCCTAACCCTGACCACACATTGACCACAGCGCTGTTGAACCGTTTCAGTGTATCAGCTACATAATAACGTGCAAATGTAACACATTCATGGTTTGCAGAAACTGGCAGCTGTCGTGATAACCACAATATTGCAATACAGCGCTATTGACAAGCTAACTTCAAAAGATGGCAAGCAGCTGCCACAACTGCTATGTTTTTTCTTTTAATTCGTAGGAGCATTGCATATTTACACACTGCAGCCACTCATCCCTGAGTCAGGACAAACACCACAAAGACCAACAGTCAAATTGCTGAACAAGGGGGAAAATTAATACTGAACCCAGACCGTCAGATCCATCTCTCTCCCTACATTCTTCAGCCTTCCCTTCATCCAGAGCAAGTTCTCTAGCTTGTGGCAACATTTTACTTACACGGATATTCTGTGTCATGGCAACCAGACATAACCAAAGCATCTCAACTGAAAATATGCTGCAGCCTTATTGCGCCTCCTCTGTGCTCTGCATTTAACAATTAACAAGTATTGAATTTGCTTTAAAACCAGGTCATTTTAAAAAAGAAACGATATACCTAATACTAGTCTGACAATAAAGCTTACTCATGAAGCACTAATCAGGATAAATGGGATAAATGAAAGAATTTGAAAAACTAAAATGGCAGTAAGATCATATATCACACTTTTCAACCACCCTTAATAATTGCAGGGGAAATTTCTTCCCTGGGACATCCCCATCAGAAATGTACAATGCTAACATTTACTGTAGCGACTGGGTTGCTGCACTGGTAGAGCAAGTCATTTTACAGTTATTCAAACTACAGTTTCAGGTGTAAATAAATCAAACCTGAGGCTCAAGAGTGTAGGTTTGACTGGTCAACATCATTATTTATAACAAAGAAAACAGTTTGAACCCGCAGATATTGAATGTATTTTCAATCCACAGCCTCTGGGAAATCCCACCTTCTTCAATGTTCACATTCCTGTTCCCCAAAGCTTCTAAAGAATTTCCTCTCAGTCAGATTTGTGTCTCATGTAAAACCTAGAGCCTCCCCGGGCTTCCGCTGCCTCTGATTAAAATCTCCTGAGAGGTGTGCTGCTGGCTCCTGATCACTGTTTGTAAACACGTTTCTGCCTCACTGTACTCTGGCATTGTCTGAGACCAGACTGCATGGTATCTGAGGTATAACACGCATGACTGCATGCTGATCTGCCAGTCTGGACCGACATAATCGAGGACATCAAGTGTAAATGTTTTGGCGGTTGAAGTCAAAGAATTTGTGTTTTCCTCCCTCCCTCTGGAAAAGTGAAAAGAAAAACAATCCGCAGAGCTTTGATGACTGTTTCCATCCACAGATATTTGACATGTGTGGCCAGAGAGGAATAGTGAGGAAGAGAAGAGAGAAAAAGAGTGACCATTCATTATCTTCTCCTGCCAGCTATAATAACCAGCTTCTGGAAGCGTTTCCTTTCTCCTTCGCTGGCCCCTCGGCTGCACTCTGACTTCCACTTCGTGAAAAGCAATAAAATGAAAAGTTTATCATGTTTGAGGTCTCTGCAATTGATTAAATCTCACTTGGGACATTCCACAGCTTTTCATGACAGTATTGATGTTTGTGCGACCTTTACACCAGAATCTGATGATAATAAAGTATGTGCATGTTTCATCCCACAAACCAACAATTCTGTTCTTTCTTCTTTTATCTTCTGCTTCATTTTGCTTTGTTCACTCTAAACTTTATCTGGACTCTATCATCTGCCTTTTTTTCCCTTTCTGCTGTATGTTCTGCATGCATACTGTCCTAAGCATGATATCTGACAGATCCCTATGTGTATAATGGAGCATTAGGGCCATTGGTAAGAAAAGAAGCTGCAACATTTTCTGAATTAAGTCTTGATTTTACTAGAAAATGTTGTGATTTTTAATACTATCTAAAATCTATGAAAAAAATCATGATGTTACTACAATAACACTGTACATGTAGTACATAAACAGGTGTTATTTTTCCTTGCAAGAGACTCTAAAGTCCGTGCTGTGCTCCAGACACTGCTTCAAATCCAGTGGTGGAAAATAACTAAGCACATTTACTTTGAATACAAATCAAGGTATTTTAACTTTACTTTAGTATTTCCAATTTATGCTTCATTATACTTCAGCTCCACTGCATCTTACAGGAAAATGTTTTACTTTTTACTCCACTATATTTGTCTGACAGCTTTAGCTACTTTCAGGTTATAGTTTTTCATCCCCTACTGTTTAGTGACAACCACAGATTTCCAAATTTGGGTATTTTAAATTTCAATTTTTCCAATAAACTAAAACTAAAAACTAAAATTATCCCATTTCTTAAGCAAAATAAACCCCTCCTGGATAAGCTGGAAAATGCATCTTCACAAAGCTAAAAACAGCTGTTTTTCTGTAACCATGAAAAGTCAAGAGACACTTGGTTCTCACTATGGGTTGGGCCAATGGACGATGCTATTGTCCCTCACTAATGGCAGTCAGTCATTGACCACTGAGCCCACCACTGCAATTTAAAGGTGTCCTCCCCCATCCATCCTTCCACCACAACATCAGTGCGCAGATTTGCAGTGGTGCTACTTGGCACTTATTGGTACCTTTTTAAGCAACGGAATTTGTCACCACTCTCATTAAGACTTGCCTCGCGTCACTGATCAATATCTGCACATGTACGCTGGGCTGACTGTGCTTTTTTTTTTTAATTCACTGGTAAAAATTTTGTGGGTTCCAACAGATGGGTCAAAAAGTGACAAAGCAGCATCCCGAGTAAGCTACAGACAACTTACAGACACATTGCACACTATAGTCCACCTTTTCCTCCCTTCTCTGTCACTCTCCCTTGAAATCACACGCTGTGGCGCTCAGTCTTGCAGTGTTTTCTCTGTCCTTGTCTCAGTCCTCGTCTTAGTCCTGATAATGGTGCTACTATAACACATAAAGCTGGCAGTTTGTGGGTCTGGCTCAGATGGGTTGATTAACACAACCACCCACCGTTGTCTGTTATTTCGGTAGACAACACCCAAACCAATAGTGATACTTAAAATATAAGATGATCTCACAGAATATGATGCATTGTTGAATGTATAAAGGAGTTAAAATGTGCACAGCCTTAAACGTCTACTGATAATACTTACATACTTTTACTAAAATTATGCTGCAGGATTTTTACTTAGTACATAGTGGGGTATTTCCACAGTGTGTTATTAGCGCTTTTACGTATCATGTCTGGTTACTGACTCACTTTTTTTTGCTTTCACTTTGAGCACCTTTTTAGGTTAAGTACACAGACTATTTTTGCACTGATCGCAGCCTGTGGACCTTTCTGTGGCTTTCTAGCCCAGTTACATTGGTGTGCGGGTATCTTCTCTGCCGTCCTCTCTAGTTATTGACTCATACATCATTTTAACTGTATTCTTAAAATCTCATATCAGCCCTAGTGGCCCTAAAACCAGATGAGAAGATGAGATATGCCTCAAGAAACTAACCTGTGAATACACTCCTACGTCACAAAGTCAAATGTGTGTGTCACCTACATATAAAGCAACTTACATGTTACAGTTCATACAGTTCACACAACTTACCTTTAAAGGGGCTGCACCTTCTTCATCTGTATCTCGGAACTGGATGCAAGCTGCGATGTTTCTTGCCTGACGTGAAGGAAACATTAGAGTCAATGTAAGCAGCAGAGCAAACAATCAATGAGAGTGACTGTCGCCCACCACGTCAGATCAGTAATATGTGCTTCATTCAGGCAGTGACAACACATAAACCAAACCCTCATCTAATCCCACTGTCACCACTGGTAACCTTTTTATCCAGCTTCACTGTGACTTACACACCTTGGTGAAGGTCTTCTGGTTGTCGTATTTGAGCTGCTGAGGGTACACGTACAGTTGGTTCTTGTAGGTGGTGAAGGGGTAGTTGTACTTGGCCTCCTCTGGGAGAAACTCCTCGACCTCCACTGACACCCGCTCGCAGCTGTCCTCGAAGGGCTTGACAGGAACATAAGAGGAAGTGACCGTATCTGTGGGGAACACAGTACACGAGTTAGGGAAGCAAACTTCTACTGCGGTGTTCCCGTTTCTTGCGCATCCCAAAAAGTCAAGTCAGTGTCAATCCATACACTTATGAGCTACACTGCAAATACCCCAAGTGCTTGTCAGTGCAAACTCACATACTGATATTGATTATAAAAAAAAGGCCATGCATATCAAATGCTCATTGTTTTAGGCTGCACAGAAAGCATGAGTTACATCCTATTTACAACCATCTTAACTCCCTCCTGGCAAATCTTCATAGTGCTTTTTGCAATTGCTGCAATAAATGCAGGATGCTATGGTTTATCCTTATTACCTCCTAAAATTCTAAAATTCGACCTTTAAAATGATTACAAGGGCTTTCTTTCTATTCTCTATCGTATAATTTGCATTCTAGGAACAGGAATGATTTGTTTGTGTGTGGTGAGGGAACCACAGGTTTGGTCTTTGCACTTGTTACTATTGTTTGACTGTTATCTCAGCGATAAAGAAACTGAAGCTTGTTCCAATTTTTTGGTTTTTACACACCGCAGTCTAGATCAGATCATCAGCAGGCAACAGCTAACTACAGCAGGCTCACAAAGCTGATTGCTGCAAGTATTCATAGTCACTGAATCTAAATATTTTTTGTAAGCAAAAATTAGGAATGCAGGACAGCTCCTTTGTACTGTATCGACATTGTGCTGTTGTGGTTACTGTGTTTTAAGGGCGAGTACTCGACTTCTCTGTTACAGACAAACACATGTTATGATAAGGGAAGCATTAAGAAATGACAACGTACTTGAGAAGTCAGGTGGGACACACTCAATGGTGACATTCAGCTGTCCAGGGATGGTCTGAAGTTTGCTCTTCTCAGGCCTGACAGGGAAAATAGATACAAAATAAAAACAAGATGCGGTCAAGTCTGAATTAAGAACCTTTCGAAATTTACGAAAAGACATTAATTTACGGGATAAACGCTGAGTTAGCAATTTTATTATGACTTGAAAAGGCATAAATGTGCATGGAAGCACTGGCTAAAATAGCAGAAGAGTGGTGCATGACTCACTTCCTGATGTCGGCCAGCAGCTTGATGATGTCATCAGTGGAGATTTTGCTGCTGTCCTGGCGGTAGAGAGGAGAAAACTTCCCGTCCATGTCCAGGCTGCCCTGAGCGTCTTTGAACACCTGCCTGAAAACACATTAGAGGATGTGTGACATTTATGCATATACATTATAAATGAATGGACTTTAAGGTTCAAACATCAAATGCATTATCTTAATATTAGGATATCTTTAATGCATTCATATTCCAAAGATGATTCCAAACAGATTCATTACTGGGTAGTATTTGGACTCATGGATTATTCCTGTCTTACTTGGCAGCCCAGGCGAATGGCATCCTGTACTGGCCCAAGCGTTGGCATGTCTGCTTGGCAGCTTTGAGCACTTTCTGAGCAGTCTGTGAGACATGAGACAGGACAAACAGAAAACCAAAATCAAAACAGAAGGAAAAAGGCGACAGACAGAGTGTTAAACTGGAAAGCTCGCTGCTGCTTTCTTCAAAGGAATACTTCACCCGCCAAATGGCCATTTGTATATCAGTTTACTCCTTGTGAGTTAAATTTTGTTTTTTGTACAAGCTTTCATGGTGAACAAAGATTCAAAAACAGGGGTACATTCCTTATGAATTGTAGTAATCAGAGTCCATGTTTAACAAAAGCAAAACTATTAAAACATCCGTCAATAAACTCTCACGGAACTCCTGTAGTATACTCCAAGTCTGATTTATCCAGTAACAGAAAGTTTGCTCATTTTTCTTAGTTAACTTTAAATTTATGGTTTCATAGGCTAATTAAAGCCTGTTTGTCCAATAAATTAATTTCAAATTGTACTTGTTTTTCATTGTTGGTCTATTTACATTTCTATTCTTACATTACTTTTTTTTTGCAAGTATTCGAGTACTCTTTGAAAATTGAATGCACGTACTGAAAATATGAAAGCTATCTGAAATGCCCATCTCAAACTTGTAGGCCGATGTGTTTTAAGTTGTAATGTTTTAGTGAAAATGAATGTGTTTGGGAAGTACTGGGCAGCTGACCCGGATTATACTGCACGAGTTGTGTGTGAGTAAACAGATGCTTAGACAGAATTTTGCTGTTGTTAAACGCGGACCCTGATTGCTTTAATTCATGAAGAATGTTTGTCCTTTTTGTATTGTCCGTTCACCATGGAGGCATGCAAGAAAAATTAAAGTTTTCTTCACAAATTTAGTGTAAAAGAAAGTGAGTAGCTGATATAAAAATGGTCATTTTGTAGGTAAAGTATTCCTTCAAATGAGCTAAAAAGCAAAAGGGTGTAGTGGACCTTGTTGATGTCAGAGGTCTTGATGTAAGGCTCTGCGCAGTGTGTGATGCCGTTCTGTAACACCTTCTCCACACGGGCCACCAGGAAGATATCTGCATGAGGGTTAGTCACTGAGAAGATACCCTAAAGGAGAAAGGAAGAGATGAATGAGGCAGCTAATTAGAGAAGGGACTTAATGATAGTATAGTATATAGTGTGTGACAAGATGTACATGTATGTGTAGCAGACTGTGAGCTTCCTTTCTTACAACCCTCCATCCAGAAACCACTTCATCCTAACTGCTGGGTACTCAAATAAATAGTCAATCGTCATCAGTAATTCAAAACTTGGAATGTTTTTTCAGTTTTAAATTCATCCGCTGCGTCTCTACAAGGCAAGTGCAGGGGAAGTGACTGCTGTTAGCTGAAGTTATACAGGAAAACCACATGGGGCTCTCAGCTATTTTTGGTCTGGCGTGAAGAGGCTGTCTTTAAACTAGTGTCAGTTCACACAAACAACCTTGAGGGGACAGAAATTACGTTCAGACACAAACCATGCAGCTGCAATGAAACTGAGTGACACTACTGAGGAAGTGTCTACACTATATTTGCAACAATTAAATTAAAATACATGTAGACATCTGAACATAAGTAATACAAATCTCAGAGGAGACTAACGCAGTGCCAGTCAAACAGACACACTCCCTTGTTACACTCCAAGCCACAGCCCTGTCCATCCTCTCCCATCTGATCTTTAGAGTTTTAACACAACCACAGACAGCTGCTTCTGGTTTCAGTCAGGCATTATGATTTGTTGCCATATATTTTGCAAAACATGGTGGAAAAACGCTCCTAAATTCAACATTTTGCCATCATGCTTCCTGGAATAGCTCGTAAACAGTGTCACAGCGCCTCTCTGCAAACATGCACCAACTGCTGGTTTGTAGCTGGGAGGAAATCCTTAACATTTGCACTTAGACATATTAGATTTGTGAATTATGTAATGAAGTGGAACAGAGGCTATGGCTTCCCAAGAGCGGCTGATGCGGTGGAGACATATAACAAGTGGAGGCTCTGTCCTTGGACCACGCCCAATGCACCTAAATTAAACTGTGGTGTGCCGAGCTATAATAGCACACTAATCACAGAGGTAGAGCCTACTGTGTTTGTATGCATGTGTTTGTATGTGTGTGTTCTGCTGGTGGAGAACTTTCACAGATGTTGGCTGGCAGAGTGTAACACTGAGTCCATAAATTAGACTTGGAACAGTTCTTTATTTTATGTCTGCAGCTTTCAAGCTGTGTATATCAGTCTGACCTACTACTGGTTGCTTCACTCTCTATTATAAACACTGTTTATGCTCTGAGTACTTGTTTGACCTTCTAGTATTCATCTTCTCATTAGGCATGAGTGTGAATAGTCAACTAGTTGACTCTGGTGCTAGTTTGGCACCAGAAATATTAGTCAGTTTAAGCTGATATTTACTGATGTACACATTTAAAGGATAACTTCGGCATTTTTTAACCATGACCCTATGTTCCCATTTTTTTGTGTCAAAACGACTCATGTAAACAACAATTTTTGAAACTGGTCCAATGCTGAAAGAGAGGGCTGCAGCCAGCATCAGCACAAAGCCTGCAATGTAACCAGATGGGGCAACTGTGCACCCTCCCTGGATGTCAATTAAAAGTGGTCATTTCTGCCACAAGCAGGCTCAGATTATATGTATCTGAAGTGTTGCTTTACCTTTTGCTTGACTCGGTCTGTTTGTTACTGTGTCTAAGTCTTGCTCAAGGAGAAGTCTCATACATTCTTACAAGGTCGCAAGGAAGACAACACTGAAAATGTGAGTGAGAGCTCACACAGAGTGTGGTTGTGTTGGAGTACAGAAAACATAGTGTAGTGTTTTCTAAAAGATTAGGAAGAGATAAAAACCATGGTTTGAGCATTCCCAAATTGTGCCAACTAAATGTCGTGGCACACATTTCTGAAGCATAGATACAACAACAAACAGACCTGATCAAGCCAAAAGAAAAAGCGTCATTTCAGACATTTAGAAAACAACAACAATTTGAGCCTGTCTGTGGAAAAATTTAACTTCTTTAAGTGGATGTACAGTGAGGGTGCACAATTGCCCCATCTGGTTGCAGTCCTCTATCTCTATTCTGGATCAATTTCAAGAGCCGTTGTTCACATCAGTCAGTTAAACACAAAAACATGGGCAAATGAAGTCCAGGTTGATACAAGCCAAGGTTACCCTATAACATATTGACATAATTTGCACTGCAACATTATTACTTCCTTTTTACATGTAGCAAGTTGTTGTCATTCTTAGTAGGATAATTTGCAAAGTGACACACATTTCACCAGCATTTAAAATAAGATTTGGTTGTTAAAAAATGTGACTAATGATTTCAAATGGTTTTAATCATATATGCAATAACTTCTTCTAACAGTGTTTTACTTTATAGATTAAATTGTGGTTAATTTTGACCTCTTCATTTAAATGTTTTCTTACTCTTTGACCAGTCAACTAGTCTAAGTTTAAACTTCTACTTAAATGTCATTAGAAACATCCCTGCTTCTTATTTAAAGGGGACCTATTATGCTTTTTCGTATGTTGTGTCTTATATATAATGTCACAATAAAAGATGATAATTTTAAACTTGGCCAAAGTTTTAAATAATCTGTGTAAACGCTTCCAGAAGTAATCCCTGAGAGCCAACCTATCCGGCTACAAACTGACATCATAGTGTGATGTATTTCTTAATATGGTCATCTGTTCCAGGCATGCCACTACAAGTATTCACATTACGTAGCCTACACTGCTACATGCAAGGAAACATGTCAACTTGGTTGCCAGTGTTGTAAATTTTCCCCCAATTTGGGAGCATATTCTTGCTGGAACATGTCTGGATGTATTTAAGAGCTTTTATTGGTGATTTCACATGACAGAAAGTGCTGCTATACTAAGTAAAATCATTTCCTGCCTGCAATACACTGCTACATGTAGCCACACGCTAATGTCAGGAAAACATGTAAATTTGATTGCTGGTATTATTACTTTCTTCCCCATTTCGGATCAGATTCCTGCTAGACCATGTACAGTAAATTTAACTGGTGATTCTTCATGGTAGAAAGTGCTGCTATTCTCTGTTATAGTCATCCCCCAGCTGCAATGGTGGAGCAAAGACACTGAGATATGGAAGACCCAAAAACACTGACCAATCAGAGCAGACTGAACCAAAAGACAGAGGGTGAATACAGATTTTCTAGCACAGAGAGAATGAGGAAAATTAAGAGTTTTTTGACCACTCAAGCATGTAAACATGTTCAAGTAGAAACCTTAAATACAAGTAGAACCTGCAAAAGAGAATTATAGGTCCTCTTTAAGTTGTTTCTGTATTCTAACTGCTGCTGTGATAGCTCAGTCAGGTCTCCCACCATGGAAATGGAAAGTGAGTATCCGAGTATGTTTTATAACCTAACTGCTGCTAATTTACAACAGGCACAAGTCTTGCTGTGTGACTGAGGGGAGTAACAGGCTGTGTGTGTGTGTGTGTGTGTGTGTGTGTGTTGGGGTGCTGATCTCACAGCACCTGCAGGAGTAGAGAGCCTGAGCCAACAGTAACAGTCACACATGGGCATTATTATTTCCGCAATGAACTCTTGACTAAAAATTCAGCAAAGAGAAGTGACAAGACATAAAGCTTACATCAGCAAACACTGAGCTGATGTCAAACTAGCAAACCAAAGGGATTCTAAAATCACTTGCAAATGTTTGCTGAATGAGCTAAACAGAGGTCTCATGGCTCCATTCAATGTTCTTAAAGGCTGGACGTAGACCAAGCATTGTCTGGAGACACGCTCACCATCTTGAAATACTACAATGGCATGAAAATTGAAAGCACAGCACACGAACGGGGGAATAGAATATGAAAAACATTCTTTGTGTATTTGGATAAACAGCTCCATCATCATAATGTCAGTGAAGTCCTCTGACGTAAGAGGAGAACAGGGAATCCATCATCTGGTCACTTATCCCTTGTCCCACCCAGGCCAGCTGCAGTCAGAAAGGGAATGCTGAGTGGTGTTACAGAAAGTCAGCAGTCTGTCACTTGGCTGAGCTCTGTACAGACATTCACAAAGCAGGGCAAGACAGCCTTAGACCACAACTTAACGAGGTTTGGAAAATGTAGGGTGTAAATGATGTTGCAATGGTGATTGTGATGCTTCAGTTTCAAACCTTTAGTGTGTTTTGGCTTCAGAAGAGGTACTGAAAGGTCTTCTGAGGACAAATCACACAAAGGGGTTTTCTGTAAATATAACCCTTTGAACTACACTACATACAGGTCTTTGCTGGTGTTTCAAGTAGTCAATTTGTTAGTGTGTTTGGATGGACAAAGAGATAGAAATGTATATTCTTTTACACAGATTGCTTCAGATTAATTGTTTCTCTTTTGTATGTCTACTTTTTTTATATGCTTTTATTAAAACAATTTCAACAGACTACAAAAATAACCCCAAAGCACTAAGATTAACAGCTAAAGACAAAGTTAGTAACATCTGACTAGCAGTACTTAGTGCTGTAAAGCAGACTAAACGATACAAAGGAAAAGCAAACTAGAGTCTGACCTAATGCTCAATTTCAGCAAGTTCTTCATGTGGTCTACTTGCTATGAACACCAGAGAAAAGAGCAGCTACAACAATCATGAATCAGTTTCCCATCAGTGAAACATCTAACCCAATAGGATAACAGGGCTGCCAAAACTCTGTCTAATACAGGATGTTGCGATCGCAACAGTTAACACAAAGTTCACCACTCCATGTTAATTCTGTGCAGTCCCATGCATAATGCCACCAAACATACTTCCTTTTTTCTAGCTGTTAAGATGCGGAAATGTGCAATACGAATGTCATACATTTGCCGACAAAATTACCGCTAAAGACCGTGCAAGGCATCCCCTGATGTGATGCACTAAAGCAGAAGTTTTGCACTGCATGCACCGTTGTGGTGGAACACAAGCAAAAGCCATCGACTGACAAATACTTTTCTACCACAAAACACACTCTGACAATGGCTGAAACGCTTTGACAACACAAGACAAATCACCATGACAGAGGCTGCTGCATCCATACCTATTGCACGTCTTGAAGGCATCGAGCTGAGTTAGTAGTAATGTTAGTGTTTTATGAATCACAGACTTAGAGCAATGCGGTTTTATTCTCACGGGAAAAAGCTGCCTTTGATTTTTTATGAATTACAAATTTATTTATTTATTTTTTTAATAAACTGCAATTATTTTTGCATTTCATTGCAAAAAAACATCTAAAAACATTGC
This sequence comes from Epinephelus fuscoguttatus, assembly GCF_011397635.1. Taxonomy (NCBI): domain Eukaryota; kingdom Metazoa; phylum Chordata; class Actinopteri; order Perciformes; family Serranidae; genus Epinephelus; species Epinephelus fuscoguttatus. The sequence continues at coordinate 29,872,107 of NC_064774.1, forward strand.
AACATGTATCACAAGGCTGCAATAATCCCGGCCCCCCTCCAAGAAAAAACACAACACTGCAAAATCCTGGAGGTACTAAATAAGCAAGCTACATCTACAGAGACATTTGCCAGTAATAGAGTGGCATAAACCTCAACAAACAAATCTCAGAAACACAGCACAGCAAACATCTAGCTAAATCACTGACATCTTTTCCATCACTTTTATAATCTTGTTTTGATCAACTCTGCCTTTACCCATCAAATTTGCTACCACTTATTATCTTGGTATATTTATATATGTATTTTGTAGTCATATTTGAATGTATCTGAATGTATTTTAATTCAGTTTTAGAACACTGATAAACAATCCAAATTTAAATATTTACTTGTGTCATGAAAATAAATAACTAAAGAACATCTTGTGATGGGATCACTTCAGCCGCAATACAGTGATCCTTAAACGAATGTTGGCCAGGGGCGTAAACTGGGGGGGAATGGCCCCTCCTCTACTACCTAGAACCCTACTTCTAGCCCCCCTGCTCGATCAACACCCATCTTCAAACTCTGCCTTCATTTTGATCTGAACTACATGCTAGGGTTGTCATGATATTTCAATATCAACAATACTAAAGTTCTGAAAACGTGAAGGCACAAATTTTTCTCCAATAGGAGCACCCCGTATTTACACTCTGCTAGAGACGCCAGCAGTATGACAAGGCACTGACTGTCTATTCTACACTGAGCACTGCACGTTTGTCGTTATTTTCTGGTCACTGTGAGTTGAAAATGGTCAACTTTGCATTAAATGCTATCCAATCACAGTGGAGAAGGGGCGGGACTAATAGCCAAGCACAAAGACCAACTGTTACATGTCACATGTACAAGTGCTGAACAACAACAACGGAGGAGAAATATGTTAATATACCGTAGGCTATATATTAATATATCAAAATAATGAGCGCACATGGACTAGCACTTTGCTTTTGAGGTAGACCATCAGGGATTAATAATAAAATTTAATTTAATTTAATTTAAATGTTTTTAATAATGCAGTGTATGTAATGCAGTGTATGTTTTAAGTACACAGGATTTACTGGGTTTTTTTGGTTTGTTTTCTTACTGCAGTATCAAACTGGGTAGCGATCTTATCGTACAATTTCACTGGTATTGGTCTCAACTACTACATTTTTGGTATTGTGACACGCTAATTACACACCTGTAAAGTTTTGGGACTGCATCCTGCACGGTTGTGATGCTATCGCGTTGATAAAAATCTGTCCGCAGACAGACATATCAGCACCTGGCAAAGTACTTAAAACAGTGTCTCTGGAAATTCCTGCTACAATAAGTGCTACTAGGACAACATTTTGATAAGATCACACACACACACACACACACACACACACACACACACACACACGGACTCACAATAATGAAACACTGTGCTATTCACACCTTGATCTCTGATACAACAATGATTCAGGTTTCACACCCACTTCTGATAAACTGTGCAGTCAGGTGAAGTCATTTCCTCTATCAATCATCTAATCAAGTCCCTACCTGTGTGGGGAAGCGCAGCAGAGCCTCCGACACCCTCTGAAGGACAGGCAGGCCATTCCCTTTCGCTGAGTCTCCGTTCACCATGACTCCACCTCCCCCTCCACCCTCTCTGACTCCTCCTCCCCCACCCTCTGAGTCGGATGAAGGAGAGATCTGGCCCGAGGCGTCAGCCAGCATCTCCCTGACGCAGGGCGGGTTGAGGTCGACGTGGAAGTCGGCCGAGATTTTGCAGCTCTTGGAGACGTCGAAGAGAGCGAGGCTGATGAAGAATGGTTCCACCTGGGGTTCAGCAGAGACATGGTTAAGGAGTTTTCCACACTTGAATACATCAGCCAGGGTTTGTGAATATACCTGGATTCATTTACTGTGTATCACATATCACGCCAGCTTCATAGAAAGAAATACCCATTTCTTCAGAAAGTTTAGGATTTTTAGGACTAGACATTGGATGAGTAACATGTAACAGAAAATCAAACCAATAGACAAAACTCAGTGTTTCCCACTCCCAACGTGGCACTTCAAATTAAGAGTCTTATCTGCCATGCTACTCTATCTGCAACAACTCAAATGGTAGATTTTTTCTTTTTTTTTTTGAGAAACACTTGTCAAACAGTAAACTGAGCCAAAAGACATGAGAATAAATATTATATAAACATAATAAAATTAATGCCTTTCTGCATATCAGACTCCTATTAGTTCATCTCTAGTTTGGGAGCAAATGTTGGCTCTACAGTAGCGCCGCCCACACATTTCTAAATGACTGTGCACTTCTGCCAGGATGGATGGTTCCTGCACGATAGACAAGCCTAACTCCATTCAATAAACATTAAATCTAGCTGTGGAAGAAAGGGAGAATAGGAAGAAGGGGAGGATTAGAGTGCGCATGCTGCTTCCAAACCACAAATATGAGTCAGTTCCATTCTCCTACCAGACCCTCTAATGCACCAACTCAATGTTTTATGACTTCAGTCATCCACTCTGACAAAGGTGGTGCTCACACACGCGCCAAACTGCTGTCTCATGCTGCCAGGAGAAGCTCTCCTTCTTGCATAACCCCAAGTCTTTGATTATTTAGAGTACCAGAGTTTAAAGCTCAGGTGATTCTTGCTAATGTTGGCCTTACACCCAAACTACTTTTCAAGCTCCTCACTGGCACAGACAAATTTCCAGTGTCGGAATAAAATCATGAGAGTTTTACTTTACATCTAGCATACACTGGAAGACTCAAAGTCTGACACATCTAAAGACAGTGTGAGTTTTCAGTCACACAGTATATAAAGATTTTGCAAAGACTGGGGATCTTGCAGAGTCACTACTTGCAAGACTACAACTATATTCTTTTTGAGATTATTTTCCATCCTGCTCCTGGTGGAAAGTTTTACGGCAAACTCCCTTTACGAAATATGACATATTAACAATTCCTTATGTGTCCACAGAAACATGAAACTCTCAAAACACAAGATAAAAGGCGTCAGATGACAGTATTCTGCAAGTCTGCATCAATAAAAAGATCAAATGTATTTGAGTACAAACTTTATATTTTAGATTGTTGTTGCATTAATTTGTTATCAGCCTCTGTTGGTTAGCTGCGCTATTTTAGTGGAAGGAGACTGTGGGAATTAGAGGCGAACTGTTTCAAAAACTAAAATTTCTCACCAAGTGCTAGTTGGCGGATCAGATACACGCCCAATTGAACACCAACTGTTTCCGAGTTTCTCCTCCATTTCTACAGTCTAAGAGAACCAAGACTTGTCCACGTTCTTGTACCTTCCCAGAATCCCCTCCATGTTTACTGTCTACCTGGTTTGCTGCTTCCCGTTTTGTGCTGGAGGGAGTGCAGCTATTGGTTGCTGACAAAGTTCCCATCATTGAACTTCACTATTTGCATGAGTCGAAACTAAAAACTTAAGATGGCATAATACATGTTTGATTTTGTCAGAACATCAATATGAGAAAAAGGCTGACTTAAGACAGCTGAGACCAAGTATTATGACCAACTTACAACAAACAATCAAGATCACAGGAGCATGCACCAACTGAGGTAAAACTGTCATGATTTCATTCTGACACTGGAAACTTGTTTGTGACATTGAACCTGCTTGAAAAGTCGTTTGGTCCGAGGTGGCATTAGTTGATGCGCACTCCCATCTTCTCAATCGATTTGTGTAAGGTGGTCATAAAACTCCGCACTGCCTCAAAATGTAGCTGTGTTGCTTTCTGGCCTGGTTACTTCCATTGCTTCCAGACAGCCCAACATGAATTATGAAGGTGTATTATCTAGAGCAGCGCAGCAGAGGGTGATGATGGTGGAAGTTGTGTAGTGTTAAAAGGGGGGCCATGCGCTGTGATTATATATGCTTAAGTGCATACAGAAAAAAATCACTGGAGATTTTTTATTTTTGTGATAACTTTTAAGTTAGGTCTTTTAAGTCTGGCGTCAATGTGTCTCTTTCTTTTTAAAATCTTGTTTTAATTGATTCTATGAATGTAAGCGCCTATGGTCATCTATTTCACCATGAAAAGTTAGAGGTTATGTTTATCATTAGTAGTAGTTCCTGGCAAAGCAAAGTAGTAGAGGTAGTAGTAGAGTCATACAAGCAGAATTTAAAAATCTTTTTTTATAGAAGTAAGGTCATGACATACATTGGTGAGGACGCCATCGCCCTTCTCACTAACGCAGCCCTGGAGACTGAAGGTCAGGTCGTGGCAGCTGACCACGATACGACGGCCAAAGCGCTCCTCAAATGGCTTCACGTCTGGCTCGATGCCTGAGAAGTCCAGCCTCTGGATATCAGACAGGAGGGAGGAGAGGAGGGGACAAGAAGGCATGAAGGCAGGAGATAAAACAAGAGAAAGATTGATTCAGCGGAGAGGAGAGAGATAAGCCAGGATGCAGGCAGTGAAATAAGGAAGAAGACAGACAAAAGAAATCGTGGAGATGGTAGAAAGGGGAGGTAAGATCAATGTGAATCGATGTGAAATAAATAAATCATAGGATAACCATGTGTTGAAAGAAGCATGTTGCATACCTGTGTCTCAGGATCCAGAGAGAAAAGCTTTTGTCTGCCTTCATTCCTGTTGATCTTATTGAGCTGGTCAGTCTCTCGGGCGTACTGCAGACACACACACAGAGGGAGAATGTAAAGTAAAATGTATCAGATATTTAGAATTTATTTAATCACACTGTTTAATTACATGATGCATTTTTCCCACACAATAACTGGCCTACACAGTAGACTGAGTTGCCTCTTAGTGTTTCTCTGCTAGTAAACCAACACAAATACAGAGACAGAGTCAGACAGAGACAATCAGTCAGCAGACCCAGACAAAAGGAGAGGCAGGGCATCTAATGGAGACAAACATATCAAACCCTCAGGTCACGGTAACAACCCTTATCCATCTCCTTCCCTACTTCTCCTCCCCTTTTTTCTCTGTTCTCACTGTGACCAGCCTGCAGGCAGACAAACTCAAGTGATCTTCTGCGTGGAGAGCGTAGAGAGAGGAAAAAAGCTGTGCTGGCGTAGCCCAGAGCAAACGGCAGTGAAACAGCAGCACAGAGGGCTTTGTTGTCTGCCTGTAGCTCTGGGTTCATAGACATATTAAAACAGCACAGTCTCCGTAGAATACACACTGCTGTGCTCAGGCTGAGAGAACTGACTCTAACACACAGTACAACAAAGAACCGCTCCTCTGTGGCTCTTCCATCATTGTAGACATTTATAAACAAGATTATGAATGTGGTTTGCAACAAAAGCTCAGACTAATTTTTGACATGAGATATGTCTTCTCTTGTTGTCATTAAATACTTACAAGACAGCCTTTTTAAGACATAATTACATTAATACAACTGTCCTAACTGATGTAGACAACTATCATATCAAATACCAAAAGCAATACATTTTTAATGTGAAATCTTAAGGGAACACTGCACCCACAAAACAACCATTTGCATATTAATTAACTCGCCATGTGTTGAATTTGTTACTTGAATTTGTGAAGAAAACTTTGTTTTTCTCGCATGCCTCCACTGTGAACAAAAAATCCAAAAGATTCTTCCAAATATTCTTCATAAATTTAAGTAAATGCAGTCCATGTTTAACAGCAGCAAAACTATATCAGCACATCCATTTACACACTCTCACACAATGTGTGCAGTGTAATCCAGTTCTCATTTATTCAGTAAAGGGATAATTAACTAACCGTTAAACCATTAACCACTCATACAAATCCTCTTTACTGGTGGAAAGGATCAGCAGATTTTTCTGTTGCTGCCATTACACAGAGCATTAAGTTTAACATCTGCCTGGTTAGCATGAGCTATCAAAAACAGTACAAAAGACATGCACATCCCAGTGTGCAGTGGAATGGGTGCTGGACCAAAGAAACGTCTGGCAAAGTACAGACAGTTAAGACCATTCACTATGTGTGCATGGGGCAGGTGGACTCTCTATGTCCTTGGCGCAGAGCTCCACCCACTCTCCCCCCAGCTTGTCAATTGATGATTAGTGATCAGTTAACAATAATCAGTCCCAAAAAAATGCTAGGTTCTAGATAAGCAGATAAGCCCGTCTGAATCAGTTAACTAACCACGCATCCATTCGTCTTACCTTCATGAGTTCAGGGTGTAAACTCCTCCCCAGGCTCTCCAGCAGGCTCTCACCTTTACCTTGGCTGGAAGTGTCGTCATCTGTTTGAGAGGGACAGTGACCATGAATAAACATCATCAGAATGCACCCAGTCTGACGACAAATCACACTATTTCTAATCCGGTCCAATAGAGCTCTGCACACTTTCCCTAATGGCTTCCTGTGTGGCTGTCTGCAAGTGTTGTTTCCTTGATGGGTAAATTCATATCTTACAGTCTACTAGCCACATAAAAAAGAGGCCATTCACGCTTCTGCTGACTCCCAGGTGACTGATGATGGACTGAGTGAACCCTGAGTGCCGCTCCATCTTTTTGGACGGCCTCCCAGTCCCTCATCAGCATCTCTGATCAAGCTATTGGGTTTCACTGGAACATTCTGCAGAGTATATTATTATATATAAATAAGAGGGGCCCACAGATGCTGGCAAGACATCCGCAAACTGCACAAGCAACGAGTTCAACTATTCACCATAACTGCCCCCTAAAGAAAGACATGCTTGAGAGAATTTAGGAGTGAAACTAAAGAGTGAAAAGAACAAATGAAGACCTGAAAACTGATTCCTGAGCTTTGATTTACTGGCACAGCTGAATATCTTTTAAAAGAATTTACAGCTGATGTGGAAGCTTATATCTCTCTACTGGCTGCAGCTATAGGTATAATATTAAGCCTATTTAATGCCTCTGTATCATTGTAATATGGAAACCATTAAAATGTCAAAACATAGGGCTCACACTTAAATTCAACAGAGTTTTGGACTCCCTCTGCTGCCAGGGGAGGGATTACTTTAACCCTGGCTACCACTAACACAGACACAGACAGAGGTTACGTTCAAAAATGCTGTTATTATCATCACAGCTAAATGGACCGTGACTCTGCAACAGCTTTTCAATGAGACCGTAAATAATAGGTTGACTGAAAGATGATCTGAATGTGTGTATCTCCCGAGTATGTTTGTTTCCAGCTGTAGAACTCACCCAGGGCACAGTCCAGTGTCTCTGCACCATTCCTCCTGTCCTGGCTGGCCTCAGTGCTGCTCTGCAAAGCCTGTCTCAGTGTGACCACCCACTCCTCCATCTCTGCTTCACTGTCTGCAGCCAGGAAATGGCTGTAGCGTTCTTGCATCTTCAGCTCGAAGCCATTACGTCGCATCTTAGGGCTCTATGGAGAGGGGAGATATTTTTTTATTTGATATACTTTGAATTTTTGTTTAACCTTCTTCCCCAAACAAAACACTGAGAATGATAAAAGTTCAACCTATATTCTGGTAAGGAGGAGTGCTTAAGTTTGGGGCAACAAGACAGAATATCCCCTGGAGATTAATATAACTTAGACAATGTTTGTACTTTCCTTTTTTAAAGGCACCTCTATACTGAGCATTGTGCTCACATGGTGCTCAAGAAGGATTTAAGCAAAAAAGGTCCTCACAAGCAGCTGGAGAATGAAGCCAATGCAAAATTGCTGAAAACTGCAATTCCTCTACTGATGACTTGAAAAACTGTTTTGGTCTCTATAGCTCATTTCAACAGCAGATGCTGTTATGACTTCAGTGTGTTTCACTTCATGAAAGTTAATTGTAACATTTTGGTCACTTAAAATAATGTCTTGCTCAGCGCTGGTTGTACCGAAAGACCCTATCAGATGATCAGTTCTTCCGGTAAGTACATATTGTTTAATGGTTGTAAGCCCTTTTATTGCTATTGAAAATTAGCATTAGCATTAGCACAGTTAACCATAGCACTGAATGCACTGTGCTAAGTAAGGTAGCAGCTAGCGTTAGGGTTATCTCCACCCTCTCGTCGACATATGGTCACTTCTCACTCCAAAAATCCAAGATGGCTACGGCCAAAAATGCCAAACTCTTGAAGAAAGTTTAACATAGTGGCCAAGCCATGTCACTACAAATTGCGGGTCCATCACATGATGCCATGGGGCCCAAAAAGACTTTTTTACCATAGAAAACAGAGACATCTCTGAATCAGCGGTTACATTTTTGAGCATTACAACCCTGCAAAATGACTTCACTGTCAGAATTTAATCCTTTAGGTCTGACAATTTTTTAAAAGCCTAGAAGAGTGGCACAATTAAATCATTTTATCACCAATCAAGATGGCGGAGGGCTAAACCAGTGAAAGTCTCTTGAACTTTTTTGGCTTTATGCACTTTCATAGCAATGAACAGGGCCCTGCCTGAAACACTGTATCCAATTCTCTGTATACATTCATGCTACAAAATGGGAGTTCACAAACCAATGGTTGACGTCACAGTGGCTACATGTATTATTCTATACAGTCTATGGTCCTTGTTGTTTGTTCTTACACCGGGTCATTTCTCTGTGACAGTAAGGAAAACGCAGCTGTCTTTTGGGTGAAAAACATGATTTACATGTCAAACACATCATACCCCACAAGCCTCCACATTAAACCCATCAGCCAGAATGAGTCTCCCCACTCTTCCCATTCATCTTCTGAATGTGTTCATCAAACTGAAAGCTTCCTGGCAGCCTCTACCTTCAGTGCAGATCTGAATGAGGTACCAGCCTGTGCCATGAGCCAACAGCAGCAGCCCCTTGTAATCCGCTAGAACGGGACTTTTCTGACCAAGTCAATGGAATGCAGTAAATCTGTCCAATCAAAGCGGCTAAAAGCCTCTGGAGTGTGGCGAGACAAGGAAACACACTGACTTTCACGAGGAGGGGATCTTGTGCCAAGAACCAAAAACTCATGGTGGGCACACAGAGAGATGCACCAAAAGGAGTTCAGTTAAACAAGCAGCATAGTGGATTGAAAGCTTCAGAGTTGTTGCTGCAACTGTCAGTGCAGTCTTCTCAACTGTGCATTTGATGCTTCTTTGATTTTTTTCCCCCCAACCCTGTATACCTGAATAACATCTATGCAGGAGTCCAGGTAGATGGATCCTTTGGTTTCCTTGCAGTTCTTCTCATCCTTGTAGGAGTTGAGGATGTAGGAGCCGTCTGGGAGCTGTGACAAGTAGAAGTACCTCCTTTTGAACACCTGCAATTCACAGGGATGGAGAGCAAGTCAGAGATTCATATTAACAGGCTATAAAGAGCTGAGAACAGAGAAATGCAGTTTAAAGTGTGGCCTCTGTTTTTGCTTGTAAATTGCTCAGGAAAGATGCTGCAGATAATCACTGTTATGGATAGTTTTTTTAGACATAATTTTTATGGATTTATCTGTTTTTTACCAGTCTTTTTCTCATTTATCTTGATGCCTCTTTCTTTATTTTATCTTCACAACACTGCTTTAACTAAACTAATGCTTTTTGGTAGTTTTCTTTAACTTCATAAAGCCTTTTGTCACCATTGACAAGCACTGTAGCAGATTTCTGTTACTATAATTTACAGACATAAATGCTAATGTCAGAGCAGCTGTAGACATTGATGTAAGTATTGACTATAATATACAGTACAGTATGATGGGACTGATGCAGAAGATGAGAGAGAACTGTGTAGTTTTATTGGTGTACAACCCACAAAGCAGAACAAAGAGTTGCCACATCTCCCCAGTTCTACTGTGAACTGTGTTTTGCTGTTGCTGTTGTGTTGTATGAACAACGGACAGGAGGTCTGGTGGTGACTCACCCTCATGGAGACAGACAGGCTGCTGTTGATGTTGGCTTTCTGAAGCCAGCCCTGCTTCATGATGCCTCCCCTCTGGGAGCACAGCGATGATGAGTCCTGACAGGCACAAACACAAACACAGACGCTGGAAATCAATCAAGACAGACTTAATTGTGCAGGTTCATCCAGGTTAACTGTTCTTATTCTTATTAAGTATCACAGAAGAGTGGTGTGGGGATGGCGTTTTTATGTTGGCAAACAAATATTTATGATATTTACATGTTTTGTTCAGCTAGATGGTTTTTTTTTTCACAAATGAACATCACTGTGGAAATGCAATTGCCAGAATTAAAAAGATTACATTAGGCCAAGAGTGGATAGTAACACCACAAGCAATGCACATGAGTACTTTTTTATGAAACAAGTACTTTTCATGTTCCTTTTTAAAAAAAAAAGGGTACTTCTACTCTTTACTCGAGTATATTTTTGAGCTAGAAATCTACTTTTACTTTGCTACATTCATCATTTATACCATTGTCACATCTAGTCTGCACAAAATGTGGGGATTGAGTGAAGGTGCAGAGAGCGTCTGAGGAGCACCTGAGTTCTCAGCTGAAAGAAAAAGAAGCACCACCTGTCTTTTGACTAAGATGGGGCAAACCCAAACAAGAGACAGCTTCCAGTGATAATCCCTGACCACACATGGCCACAGTTTTTATACCCAAATCTAAAAAAAGACAACAATCACATGATGAAGTGCTTGCTGTGGCTCCTGAAAAAAAATCTGAGATATCCACTTTTAAAACCTCCTCTTCTTTTTTTTTTTTTTTTTTTGAACCTTCTAACCTCCACAAGCACAATGAAGTAAGTTCCACATACTGTAGGGGTTCGCTATGCTAGTTTTTCATGTGTAATGTTAATCTTTAATGTTATGATAAGGAAGAGAGGGGTAGAGAGGATGAGATGGAGAGAGTGGAAGATATATCTCTTTTATATTGGCTATCATTACTTGTTTTATTAGCCTACCTGCTCTACTTCATTAAAATTCATGACTTTACATTAGCCTATGCAGAAAATAACTAGTACTCTGAGTAAATTATTAAACAGGGACTCTTTTACTTTTACGTCAGTCATTTTTAGGGGAGTTATTGTACTTCAACTTGAGTATAAACTTTCAATACTCTACCCACCACTCTGCTATAAATGACTACACTGCAGTCACATAACTTCACCGTCACCACCACAACAAGGCTATACAGTCGTGTTTGGTGTGATGATGTTCTGTAGTTTCATATAGCCACATGTTAGCAACCACCTTTTTTTAAAACGCACGAAAGCTTGAATATTTACCAGTGGGATATTTTCTGATGTATTTTATGTTGCAGAACAAACAGTGAAAGTCTCTTAAGTGTGTGTTAACCACAGACCTTATTTTAGGCATCTAAACAAAAAAAAAAAAAAAAAAAAAAAACACACATTGACTTCAAGATGAGGGAACCAGAAGTACAAAAATGCTAACTCATTTCCATGTTTAAGCACTAATTCCTGCACCACTTTATGGCCTCAATAGCTAAATGGTTTTGACATTTCCCATGCTGTCCAGCCAAATCAATTTATAGGGACAATTTCTTCAGTTTCCCAAAAAGGGTTCATCGTAACTCATCCTCCGTCCCTGCAGCCTTTCCATCTCATACTATCATGGGACTGTTCATCAGCACCACAGAAAACACAAACATTACTCACAAGGGAATGACCTCTCTCTCTCTCTCATATACAAACACACACACATTCTTGGGAATAATGCATCTGGTTTCTCGGAGGAATGCACAGTGCAAAGGGGGGCTAATTAACTTAATGCAAGATTGGAACATGACACACATATCATAACAATGAGCGAGAAGGATTGACATGTGTATGTGTGTGCACAGTTGAGATGAGCCTGATCACACTAAAGTGGCATTTTGTCCTCTGCGTGTCACGCCTCCGCCTGTCTTTCCAGCTTTGTCCTGTAATCTAATTGGCTGGCTGTTCTCTTCCTGCAGTCTGTACATGCTTCAGACATACAGCAACTGAGCAGCTGACCACTATGCATACACACCTCGCCACACCCTACCTCATACCATGGTTGTGTACTTAATATTGTCACCTAATGCCTATGTCCACTGACTACAGTATCCCTGATTTATTGTTATGGTGTGTGGATGGATATAAAGGGCTATATAAAGGACATGGTAAAGCAAACATTTTTATAAGCAAATACAAAAATAAAGATATGTGATTGTTTGCCTTATGATGCATGTACTATATGCATTTTCTCTTGTTGCTCTTATATATTCTTGTTACTACGCTGCCAAGACCAACCATCACAGCCAGAGATGATAATGCAGAGACCATGGCCCGTTTCAAGAAGTAACAGAGCCATCTCCTCTCTGCCCTCCTCGTCCTGCCAGCAGCGACAGCATTTATTTTCCTTCAATTAAACCCGTTCTCTGTCTATCCGCATCCGGCCCGAGGGGAGGAGGAGGTGGATCGATGAGGGCTATTTATAGGACATATACGGCTACTGGTTTCAGCCTGTGAGGGGTCACACTTCTGGATGGACTAAAGGACCGACAGACCATAAGTCACAGGCAATCTTGCAGCACCATTACCAGTTCAGTGCACGTCCACATTGAACATGGCTGATCTGTTTGCTCATATTTTCCAGATATGAGCCAAATTTCTGTCTCATCTCTATAATTCAAAAAGATTAAAGGGATCATTTTAATTTTTATTGCACATCACTAAAAGCTGTTCATATATGCGTGGTGCAGGCTGTCCATAAAGGGCCCAATGAGTCAATAGCAGACCACTCATCCTCGCTGCAGTGATCAATGTCTGTGATCTAACAGCGCCCAGGTCTCTCCACTCACCTCATCTTTGGCGTCTTCGTCTATCTCGAACACATGAGCTGGCAGCTTGTCTGTCTTCAGGCCTTTGCTTTGAAAAGAAAGTGAGTAAGGGTCAGCAGTCTTCAATAAATCAGCCCCCTCTCCACTGTACTTCCCCTGTGGGGAGGCCTGCATTCTCTCCGTTTCTTCACTCTTTGTGAAGCATGCAACAAATCGCTGTTTGCACTGTCTCCTTTGCTGTGTATGTCCTATGTTGGTCAGTAAATTTAGTGCCACCTCAAAGATACAGTTGGTGTCTAGTCATAGTTAGGGGCATGGTCGACAAGGGGGAAAACAGTCCATTCGCTAACGTTACACAACATCATTGTTCTATGTTTTAATGATGGGTTACGACATTATAACACAGAGATTTGTAACTTCAACAGCTACCAGTCCTTGGAGGCTCACTACTATTCTTTTACCAGTCGCTAAACAATCTAACATTGTTTGTATAAAGCATTGGAGCATTTTTGTTTAACAATAAACAGCCCGGAAATAGCCAAACACCAAACTCTATTTAAATAAACAGTAATTTAAGCTAGTATGGAGTCAACACATGTTCACATCTAATTGGGTGAATTAGGGGTTTATTTTAGGCTGTTCTAATGCACTGTTTATACTTTACCGTACATATCCCTTGTAATAATGAGCCAGAAATTCGTGCATAATCCACGTATTTTGGAAGGCTCAGTTATGTGACCAGTGTGTGACAGAGTTAAGAAGGAAGCGGTTCCAAGCAGTCCAGTCATAAGACAGGTTGGTGGATGGGTCACAAAACACAGGACTTTCCCCAGGAGACTGGTGTTCGGAACCGTGAACTCTGAGTCATTTACAATACACATTCACCATGTTTCTTTTCCTAAACCTAACCGCAGAAACTTTACTTGCCTAAACCTAGCCTCCCCAACTTCACGTTTATTACGTAACTATATGTTAAGGACATAACATAATTCCACCAATTCAAAGGATATCCTACGAACTGTTTTGTGAGAATACATTGTTTATTTCAACCAAACAGTTTATTCAAATATAGTCTGGTGGGTTTGATAATGACAATTTTGGGGCTGTTTCTGGTTAAATAAGAGGATCTTACTCTTTAACATAGAGGTCTATCATTGCTGGGATCCTTTAAATAATCTTGTCAGACACTTACTGTACCAGTTTAAAAATTGTTATTCCCATTAATCACTTAGGTACACAAACATAGGAAAAAAAATTCTAAAAAATACTGCACAACTCTGGAATTTTAAGTTTATTTGAGGTGAAGAAAGCCACACAGCAACTCATAAGCCAAGTATCGGATGTTTTTTTCCCCATGTCGTAAAAGGATGTGACATTTGTGAACATTCCCATAAAACCCAACCATATCTATCAATTTCTGCATTGTATTTTTTGTCCTCTGGAATTGTGAGGCTATCTGGAAAATAGGCATATGTATGTCTCTTCTACTTCAATTTATGGTTCAAGTGCAGGTTGCAGTGATAAAAATCATCTCCTTAGGAAGCTTTACATCAATAAGTATTCAAAACATCTGGGCTGCACCTGCTGCACTGTAGAGGGAAATCTGGCTGAACTCAGATATTTCAATTTGTATGCAGTATTTCCTCTCCTCTGCTGAAGGATCAGAGCTGCATTCATATACACAAACAGTGATCTGTCGTCATCCAGCAGACCCACGTGAGTTGAGTAAATCTCTTTTACATGTTACATATTTGGCAGTAAAGAACTTGGATGTTGTTTTGCAAAATCTCTTAAAAAATGTTTTTCTTCCTTACCTAGGCAACATGCGGAAGTCACCAGAGTAAGCCTCATACTTGTAGTTGATTACATGCCAGTCGGTGTTGTACATCTTGATGCACTGCCAAACAGATCAACACACAGAGCTGGATTAGGGGCAGCTAACACACTGAAACATAAGCATGCCATAGCAGCAAAGTGACCTAACCAAGCATGCAGTTCTTTCCTCCAACTGTGACTCACAGAGGAAGACGGAGACTGTTCCAGCTCCATATCCTTCGTTTATGAACTCAAAGTAGCAGTGTGTGCTGTGACTTCTACTCGGTTTTACTCAAGATGGTTTTCATTGTGCATATTACTTTTTCTTCAGTGTGAAACTGTGAGCAGAAACTCTCACTTAAGTCAGCTGAAAGGATCTTTGTTGGTAGATGCTGAGTAAGCCTGGATCTGTTTTAACAATCCCTGTGACAGTTGTTTCCATGCTATATCATAGCCATGAGGGCTGGCTGTGGAACACAGATTTAAAGCCTGGCAGAGCAGCAGAGTATATCCACATCATGCCAGAAGAGTCTGTTTTTCATTGCTAATAAAATATATCATCAGCACAGCATGTGTTTACAACTGGGCTGTGCATTCTGTGATTCTTAATGAGCATCAAGTGACCACTTTAGACTAATGTCACAGAGGCTGGAGTGAAGTCATCAAGAAATCATCTTTCATTTTGCTCGTTGCATTTATGTCTGATTATTACTGAGCAGATTCTAATTAATAAAATGATTAAAAAAGATTAAAATTCAACTATAAATACTGAAGCTTCACTTTTTTCCAATCCTTTTTATTTTTAGAAAAGGACTACTGCTTCAAATGTGCTGTTTGAGACCAATTGTGGCCAAGTCATCCTCATGGGACTGCTATTATACTGTAATACCTCTTTGGCAAACAGACTCCTGGCCTCCCGCTCAGCGTTCTGAGGCACTGAGGGAACAACAGTCCTCCTTTGCCGGGAGATCTGGGACTCCTGCATGAACACAAACACACACATACACACACGGTGAGACACACAGGTATGCACAACTGTATATTTCAAAGCCTTGAAGCTTCCTTCATAATGTTAACATTAGAATTCTAAATCATCATTCAAAGGCTGTGCAGCTTCTTGTGTTTTGTTCTTTTTCTTGCATGTCTATTCATTCTGCTCAAACACAGTATTTCTGCAGAGTTGCAGATAAAGATTAGGCTGAACAGATATTATTAGTATTAAGGATGGACCGACTTATCGCCTGAGCATCGATATCTGCCAATATTTGCCTTGTTGGCTGTCACTAGCCTATCAGCAAATAAGATAGCATTTACCGATGCCAGCAGTCGATCTTATTCTGTTGTGTCACATCAATTTTGCGCAGACTATAAAGCAGGACTTGGGATTAACAGCATCTTGTTGTCCTAGGATAGTAGAAAATGTGTTTGGGATGAACAGAGATCTTCCCAGAGACATTTTCAGGACAACAGGACACAATAAACTCACTTTGGACACTTCAGGGGCAAGCCCCTTTATACAGCCATAGTCAGGGGATGTACCCCATTTTTTTCCTGATAATGCTACAGTGGGAACATCAAATCATTGTTGAAATCAGCCAGACCAGAGCTAGTTAACGTTAGCTGTCAACAGCCTGTGGCTCAAACTAACAGCCAACTGAGATGGCATGGAGTTATATGGTGATGTGTTCAAACTCTATTCAGGCAAAGGGCTTGTATTAGGCAAAGATAAATTACATCATGATGTACCACACTAACAGCCCCCCCAATTCGTTGCTCACCAAGTGAGTGTCAGTCACACTTAACTTCTGCACCTGACTGTTCAGATTATAACTAACAAAAAAAATGCAAACACTTTAATTCAAAATATTCTGAATTATTTTAAAGCTATTTCTGTCATTGCATAATGTTGCTATGAGGCTATGGGCATGATAATTATGTCATGCCCATAGCCTCATAGCAACATTATGAGGCTATGGGCATGATAATTATGTCATTATTATTTTCTGCGCTTCAGCCTGAGACTTAGTATGTTGATTAAAAAAAGGTTGATTTAATAAATAAATAAAAAGTATACAATTAATCCAATGAATCACTTCATCACTAAGGACTTTGTTTGAGGGGGCTGTCATAAAATATGATGACAGAAGCTTTGAAATGTATAAAAAAATGACATTCAGTACAGCCCTACACACACAATCAAAAACAAACATGTATACATGACATGATTGTAGTGACAGTTCTTTATCTTCTCATCAAATAGTAACGTAGCGGGCAGCTACATACAAGAGAAAGTGTATGAGAGAAAACAGAAGGCACAGATACAAAGGAACAGATGAGTGTCAACAGATGGGAAAAAAAACAAAAAACAGGACATGAAGCGAGACATGCCTCTAAAGAAAACCACATGTGCTTGAAGCAGCACCAATAAATACAGAGCAGAGGTACCTGGCTGGATTGTGTTTGATTGGTCAGGCCTTTTGGACTGACCCGTACAGAATCAAGCCTGCTGTGTTTGGGATGAACAGTGATTAATTATGGGAAACTTCTCTTTAGAAAGTGATATTTTACAGCTCTTTGTTCCCGTTTGACTCAAACAGTTTTGCAAGAAAAAAGCTGATGATTTGGCTGTTTACTGTGGAGATCTCAGCACAGGAGGAGCTTTGAGTATGAGGGTTATAATTTCATCCTGGAGAGGAGGATGACTTGGGTGAGAGCCAGTACAAGGGGGCAGAGCGAGAAAGGACGAGGGGACTCACCGAGACATCATCAACGGGGCAGAGCAGCAGGTCCCGGTGGGGGTCGCTGTGGATCTGGGCCTTTCTTTGAAACACCACGGCTTCATAGTCCAGCGGTTCGATAATCTTTGGCTGCTCCTGACCAGGAAAGATGGACACAACACAAATACATGTCACTGCAAATAAACCTTTGCTTTTTGATCTTGTGTTCTGATAATTTTGTCTTTACTGCAGCTCTGGTGAGCTCCACATGCCCTTGTTGTTTGAAAGCCGTTAACAAGGGCTCACCCCCAGATCTTTTCACCGCCCATGCAAAAGCAGAGCCGCAAGAGATCAGAGACACAACCACAAAGTTCAGAGCACTGTCACGGACCAGTGCAGGGAAACGGCTGCTCAGAGAGTTGTGGGTGGATGAAAAAAAAGGCAAAAGATGACGAAAGGGAAGCAACTGACAATGAAAACATAAGAAAGACAGAGAGGTCAAGAAAGGTGAGACAAAGCAGCACTGAAATGGACAAATAAGATATCTGGCTTGATAGTCCTGTGCGGTAAAATAAAGCTCATGTGCTTGACAGAGGCATACGTAATAATGAAACACACAAGAAATCACATGGCACTTGGCAGTTCTGGATAAGTATCATAACTTCCTGTTTTGAGTTTCATAGAGAAGTCGAAGGCATGAAATCAGACTCTGCATTATGTCTTAAAGAGGCCTACAGGCTAAAACCTAGCCTTTCACAACTAGGTCAGGCTGTGATCACAAGTAGAAACCTAAACCACTTGGAAAGATTCAGAATTAATTCCCAGAAAGTGCCACTTTAAGCTCAAGCTAAGAAGTGAAGATGGCGATGGACAGCTTAGCCAATAAGCCTTGGCTGAGCGACACCACGCAAAGGAAACCAGACTGTATGGTTCTGATCAGCTTCTGTGGCACAATGCTGAGCCACTGCACCAGAGGCTGCAAGCAATACATGCACGGCAGCTGACATGCTGTTTAAAGAACAAGCACAGTGGGGAGAAGGACTCTAAAAACCTTGACAATGCCCTACAGCTGGAAGAGTACGACTGAGTCATTTTCCGAGTTGTCATATTTCCATTTAAGAGCTGTCCAGGCAGCCAAAATGCAGAGGTTTGTTTTCCTACCACTGTTTGAGTGGGTAGAGTGAGAAAGCCAGTAATAAAGTTATGCAGTAGTTTGGCTACTGCCTTTTTCCCCTCTGCTTGCTGCTCTCCCCCTCCCATCGACTGCCATCCCTCTAAAACTATCACTGGGCATGTTTATATGTGCAGCTACTCAGTAGTTCTGGAAACTAACATAGGTTAAAGTCTTTTTAAGACATGCAGCTTTAAGTGCTGAGTGAACCTTTTAAAGGGACAGTTAATCCTAAAATCAAAAATACGTATTTTTCCTTTTACTTCTAGTGTTATTTATCAGTCTAGATAGTTTTGCTGTGTGTTTCAGAGTGTTGGAGGTATCAGCCGAAGAGATGTCTCCCTCCTCTCGAAAATAATGGAACTAGATGGAACTAGATTTTTCCTGGTGTGTGACTTTCAACGTCACGGACAGGCAGGAAAACAGGTTAGTAAACAGTAGAACGTAGCATAGAGGCCTGTGAAATTTTACGGTGGTTACTTTTTCTATCTTTGGAACAATATTGGAGTGGTAGCGTGTCACTGCATCTTGCCGGCAAAGTGGCTACGCCAAAAAAAAAAAAAAAGCCAGATGGTGGCAGGTGTTAATGGGTTTTTGTGTCGAGGGAAACTCAGAAGCTCAAATATGCCAGTGATTAATTTAACTTGAATTTATACTTTGCAGTTTTAATGTAAATCAGTTGGTGCCCTTTAAAGTAGTTATTTTGGTACCAAACACCAGTAGAAAGAAATAAGTTCCTCCATGAAACTGCTCGCAAGAAGGTCTGTGGATTATCTTGAGTAACTGGGTCATGATTTCTGGAAAGAGACGTTGCTGTTGAGTTTTTCAAAAAAAATGTTAGCGCTTTGAGCACCACAAGCTGAGTGCTATCTTGTTCCATTATAGTGGAGAGAAGGCAGACATCTCCACGGCTGATATCTCCGACACTCTGCAACTCACACCAAAGCAATCTAGATTGATTAATAGGACTACAGGTAAAAGGAAAAATATGCATTTTTGATTTTGAGGTGAACTGTCCCTTCAACACAGGTTTGCCCTGTTTCCTTTAAAGGCTCTGATAACACATTTTCTCAATTACCCTCTCACTATGAGCAAAAGAGACCTACACAAACACACATTTTTCTCTGTGTATTCAGAGGCTTTAGGTGGCTTTAAAGTTGGAAAAACAATTGAATTCCAAACTGTCTGACAGTATCATGTGTATATATTGCACATCAGCTTGTTCCACTCTTCAGTGAAGCTATACAATGTTTACACTGAATGCAATATTCAAACCCGAGACTCCACATTTCCTGGCATGTTTGATTTCTTTGGAAATCCCTCCACTATCTCCACTAGAATTAATAAAATAATGTGGTTTTGGACACTGTTTGGCCAAAAATTAAGGGTTAAAACCTCCTTCTTGAATATCCTGGCATCTGTGCACAAGCCAATAAAGGAAAGAAAGTTCTCCTTTCCAGTGTTCTCTAACCAGTAATTTGGCCCATGGTGAAATAAGCTGGTTACAAGTACATGTTCTCTGTAGATTTTTCCACCAGACCCCGACTTTCTCAGTTGTCTCCATGAAACCACTAATCTAAATAAAAACTTCCCAACCCCAGTGTTACTTGTGAAATGTTAGATTTAGTTTTTGGAGATTTTCTCTGTGTTCTGTAGCATCACTGTTGTCTTTTTACAGTGAACAACTAGCAACCTGAGCAACAGTAAAACACAACACCTACAAGTCTTTGAAAGCATTACACACAACTGTGCCGCCCCTGCACCCGAAACAGCAGCTCTGCTTCCTGTCATGTGCAACAAGCTGAACCGCAGCACTATAAGTCAGAGGCGACCAGCAGCGCAGTGACTCGACTGCAACACTGATCATGTTACAGAGAAAGAGAGAGAGAGAGGGAGGGAGAGGAAGCAAGTAAAGAGAGAAGGAAAGACAGAGAGAGAGAGAGTTCTGCTTTTATAGAGGAGGAAAGAAGCAGAAGAATCACAAGCAGCCAGCTGTGAAGCCACAATCTCACTGATTGAGAAACACACACAGATGCTAAAACGCTAAATGTGACCTAATACTTGGGCGTAACTGTAATGCAGGCACTTTCTCCTCTGAGCTATCAACCAGGCTGGAGAAGACACAAACACCGATCACTGAGTCCACGGCATGACTCCCAGTGTGCCTCCAGGGGACCATGATGATGATGATGTTAGCAAGGGTGCACTTCCAGATGTCTGTGTCCCATTACAGTTAGGCAGATGTAATACACTTGAGACTCCAACACAACCAGGTGGATTTTATCACGTTGGCTGGGGAAGCTCACACTTAAACACAATGGATGAGCACACACACACTGACGTGACATAGAGAATGAAGCAGCTCCTCTGTCCCACAGCTGACCCCACTAAGTGCTCCAGTCTGTGTGTGTATATGAGACACACAGCGGCTCATTCAAGGGAAGAAAAGAGCCGAACCAGCCTCTTTTATCCCTGTATTAATCCCTCTCTATTCCAAACTAGAATTACAGCCTCACAGTTGAACGCCTCCGCCAACCAGGCAGGCTGCAGTTTACATACATGTCTGTGCAGACTCATATGTAGCCATGACAGCAGACAATGCTTCAAATATGGATGTTGCTGCAAGGAAGCTACAAATTCTACAATACTGATGCTTCAAACAACTTCAACCCTGCAGCACAGAAAATCTATACAATCAGCACAGTTTTTAAGGTAGACACCCAAGCTGACCAAATGTCTCCCCTTTTGTTAAGACATTTATTAAGGGATAGAAAAGTGTTTTTGCAGAACATTATGATATAAAAATAAAGCCGACCTTTGGCCTTTTGGATATAAAATGTCATCATTTCATCACTTTATCTTATTAGACTGTGAAAGACATGAAATTTTGTCACAACTAGAGCATGAATTCTGGAGTTGAAATATGTTCTGTGAGGATGCAAGTTTGGTTTCCATCCAACACTGATACAAATGTCAGCTAACTTTTCAAAATAATCGACAAAAGAAAATACATCCACTACTGTTAAGCGAATATTGGGAGTTTGTTCATCGAGATAAGCAGTAGGTGGCACTAAGGGCCAATTCATAGTTTCCACATCGACGCATCTTCGACAGTCCACTTTGGTCCCCGTGGCGTGAATGTCATCATCCACCCATGTCCGCCAGGGGTCTGCACCGACCCCTATGTGGATGCCAGCATGCAGTCCATTTTTTGTTGCTGCGCTGGCTGTACACATAGCAAGCACACAGACAGAGCATGCTCCAAACTCTTGTTCCAAACTCCAGTCCAGTCCAAAATACTGCTTTCAAATCAGCCATAGCCACTGCACAGACCCTCCACTTGTACTACGAATAGAACTGCATGCGCATCTGCAGCTGTCTGCGGACGGTCAGAGCGGAAAGTATGTCCCGGCCTTTACTCTACAATCAGGTGCCACTGCAAAAGAAGGCGCAACATGATGACATTATAAAAACAGCCCCAGTCAAACCTCACCCTGACCTGTTGAGTCCAGGCACATTCCTAGCAGTAATCGCCAAATGAACAGCACCACTAGCTAATGTTAGCTCCTACCCTACCTGGCTAGTGCGCAGTGTTGAGCGGCCAAGGCTAGCTAACCCATGGAGATCAGACATGGGCAGTGGGCACTATGTTCTTTCATCATATTAACGCTGCTAGCCTGCTGTCTGTCTCCTACCAGATCCAGGTGGTGCACAGTGCAGCCAACTGATAAGCAGCAGAATTAACCTATAGATCGACATGCTTCAGCTGCCAAGAATATTCTCAGCAGTTAACCAATTAATGGTTAACCTTTGACATCCCTCACCCAAATTGAAAATGTGCATGAAATGAGGTGAATGGAAAAGACCTTGACTTTTGACCATGAAAATCAAATTAGTTCATTCTTGAGTCCAGGTGGATGTTTGGGCCAAATTTGAGGAAATTACCTCAAGGCACTCTTGAAATATCACATTGAAGAGAATGGGATGGACAGATGGCAGACATATGGATGGAAACCGGAAAACAAAAGGCTTCTGGCCATGACTGTAGCCACATTTTTGCTGCATTCACAATAATAATATATAGATAGAAATAGGATTTATACACCAAATTTACAGCAAGTTATTGAAATTCAAGTTTCTGTTATCCAAAACATCTTGTATACAATACACATGAAAACCATGTATCCCCAAAATGTTCTACAGAAAACAAGGAAAACTTACTTTAAATTTTGTGACAAAGGATTTTTAGCCCAAACCACAAAAGACTTTTAAAGCATACCATATAGCATTTAATCTTTCAGCTGATCTAAAACCAAAAGAATGACCAAATATAGAGATATATGGCTTCACTGCACAGTGATGTGGCAGTGATGCGTGCATAGCAGACAGAAATGTCAACCAGACTCAGTGGAACACTGAGAGTGACATTTCTCCTGACTGGAGACAGACACGCAGTCTTTTATGTAGTTGGGTGTACAATCATGTGGAGGCTGATGTTTCTGTGTCCTGTATCCTTGATCACAAAAGTACATTCCTTAGTGGTTCCCAACCTTTTTTTGGTCATTTCCTCATTTGAATTGGAAGCCTAAAAAACCGACATCCCTCTAACCCTATCAATAGTTTGCATTTTATGTCTCAATAACATTTCTAAAGACAGCCATCTTTAGAATCTTTAATAAATAGACAGAATGTAGTCTTGCTGGCATCAGTGCACTCCTGTGTTTTTTATCTATCTTAAATTAACAGTGTATAAGATTCATGGGGATTTAGTGGTGGCTTCAGTGTTCATTGTACAGGAGGTTTTTACCGGGAGCAAAATTATCCGCAGAGGTCTCTTCCTCTCCAAAACAAACAGACCAGGTGATTTAAACCAGTAAAAACACTGAATAAAGACATTTTACATTACAAATCAGTGTTTCATCTATGCTGTTTGGCATGTCAGAGATGGGCTGCTAACCCAGCACCACCACCAGAGTAAAAATACTTATTATATTCCATTTATGCCAATATATGCCCCAAAATCCAACACACTGCACATTTAATCACGTTTACAGACCTTTTTTCACTTTTGTGAATTGAACTTGTCAGAGAAGTAAAAGCGCAGGTGGAACTGATAATGTCGACGATGCCTTGGTTCCTCCAATTACTGCAATACAAGGCAGTGATTTCAGCATGTTAGTAGTTACACCTGTGTTTGACAGGTCAAAATGTCTGGTGTGATAAACAACTCTTCAACTTTGGTTTCACTTCACATTTTCCCCTCGCAATGGGCCCTTTAGAGAGGCCAATCCACCAAAATTGGAAACCATTTAGGGCTGCAACTGCAACTTACAAGTGTTTCCAGTAATCCATTAGGACTGTATGGTCTCTTCCAATTACAAGGTTAACATATACATTCCCAAAAACTCTTTGTAAAAGACTAGTAGTCATAGACACAGATGTGGACTTGATAACAATTTTTTACTGGACTATCTATGAACTCCAGTAATGAGGTAGCAATGACGCAATGAGGCAACTTAATTGGCCCAAGGGTTGTTGTTTCAGAAAAAGAAAAAGAAGAAACCTTCATGTTCTGCACTCTACTGTTTCCTTTTATGAAGTTCTTGTTTGTTCCCTTGCGAAACTAAGAAAACAGGCATGGAGGGAAGGACTGAGAAACAGGACTGACTTTCTAGAGATGTTCAGAGTGAACACACAAACACAGTCACACAGGAAGCATGGTCACAGCATGCCTGAGGGAATCCCCATACACCATCCACAAAAAGACGTTTGTTCTCGGTTTCCAAGCCAACTGTGTATTCCACAAAATGAGCAGCCAAAACCTGCAACTCTAAAACTCATCGCAACACATGGGCTACAAAGACACACTCTCACCTCTGTTGCAGGAATCAAAACTTTTATCACATGATTGTTACGCTTCGTAACCTTTTTGCGTCACAGTGCTGAACCTGATCATCATAAGACTAAAGCAGAATAATCCCAAGGGAACAAGAGTTTATCTCTTATACAAACGTCTCCAGCTCAACTCTCTATATAGCCAGAGATGTAGGACTGCTGTGCTGTGGGATGAAGTTTGTCACATAATGGGAAAGTGGAGGAGTTACCAGATGGTTTCAGTTATGACAAAAAGAAAACAAGTTATCAGCAGACCAGCATCAATCTGCACTGACATCAAGACAGATGTCACACCTCAGACATGGAAATAAATACACACACACACACACACACACACACACACACACACATTTAGAGGCACGTATGCAAACACAAATGCAGCATCAGCAGGATCCTGAATCTCAAGCCACTGCGCCTAATCCCTCATTACTGCATACAGTTCCAAACCACTATCAGCCAGCAGCACTGCTATCGATTCAAAAGGAGAAAAAATAAGCCTTTTGCTTTACACACATGTAATTATACATCAATTAAAGAAGCATGCTTTCTTTTTGCACAATGTGGCAATTTCCAGGAGAAATAAACAGGCTCATACACACACAGCTCCAAGGCAAGGACAGTCAAGGAAGCCATGCTGCAGCTGTCCAACTGGCACTGCTCCTCATCCGCCAGCACACAAAAGGAGCCGCACATGACTGTAAAACCATGTGTTCCTCAGGACAATGTCACACTATTTTGTAATGCCGGCAATTTAGAAAAACCAAGCCAACATATGGGAGCTGAATTCGCGGCATATAATCGCTCCATAATGACCTGTCCTCGTTACACAGAGTGCAGCGCTGCCAGTAACGCTGTAAATTGTTTCAGTGCATTCAGAGACATGCCAGAGCGTCACAGTTAGCTATAGGTTACAGCTGCTGGGACAAACGCAGTGAATGAAAACTGGCGAGACAGAAATTAAAGAGTTAAAAAGGTGGTGATAAACCAAAATGAATGACAGCAATACAAAATAACTAATTAAACACAATTAAAAAGATATAGTCCCCAGAGGAAACAGGGGGGAGGGGAGTTAGCAGGCTAACCGGTTAGTTACGTTATCCGTGTTAGCTAAAATGACCGCCGCCGGTCCTCTGCTCACCACAAGGTCCACGGAGCTCCTCACAGCCTCCGACACGCTCTGCCTGACTTCCGCGGCCGTCCCGGGTTTGCTTAACCTCTTTGTGAATTTTCGCACCTCGGACATTGTGCCCCTCTGCTTAAAATCCACTTCGTATGTCCTGGTGTGAGTGTGAGCATGCCGCGGTACCGGACGGAGCCGCAGCGATGAATGTGACAGCCAGATGTGGGTTGCGTTGGAGGTGAACCAGCCAGCGGTCCGCGTCGCGAGGCGGGGCTGCCGCTGCTGCTGATGAGAGTGCAGAGAGGGGTTAACACGGCGAGATGCTTCACTCCTACCTACTTCCGTTTGTCCTCAGCGGAGCAGACATAACCAAAGATCGTTTATGTGGACAAGATGAAGGAGTGGGCGTTAACCTGACAGCGTCAAGTTTTACTTATGTGGAAATATTAATCGTAATTCCTTAAATTACAGGATAAAGACAATTTTTTTTGTGAATCGAAAGTAATGAGGTGGAAGAAAGATGATTTTTTTTGTACAGTTGTTTATTAAGGGACTGTTAGTTACTCCAGGAGGTGTTGCAAAAAGGGGGAGGCATGTCTTTCCCTCCCCAAAGCTACAAATGACTGACTGGGGTAAAATGCATGATCCTCTTTCCACCATGAATAAACTTTTTTTTTTTTTACATATATATAAATATATACACACAGGCCCGAAATACACACACATGCACAAACAGGACCTTTTTATATGCATTAAGTGGGGAGATGTCAGAGTGAGGGGGCTGCCCATGGACAGCCGCCCCAAGTGGTTGGGGGTTCGGGGCCTTGCTCAGGGGCACCTGAGCTACTGCCACCCCTATGCTTGTCAATACAATAAAATAGTTGTAGTTTGTATTTACTTCACCTCTGATTTTTAAAGATAACCTGCTAGGCATGTTTTCTTTAAAAATTGCCAAAACAACATCATTTATCAGAAACTTTAAAAACAGAAAGTGTTACTGGATTTTCAAAATAAAGTTTCAAAAAAGTGTGGGGACATTAGGCTACTATAAGTAGTAGTAGTAGTTCTTTAAACTTACCAGAGTTGCTTCTGTTGTGCCATGTGATGGAAGTCAGCTCATCTGACAGCTTGAATAAGACACAAATGTGCAGAAATTTAGAGTGATAAATAACAAATATGTTCTACTGTGTCTCAGGTGCTTCTTTTTGTGCAGTTTTTATGAGAGAGGAGGGGGGTGGTGAGGAAACGGGGGGTACTTCAAATATCCTTTTAAGCACTGGGGATGGAGTATGTTTTTTGAATTGGCTGAGGGGAGGGACATTCAACTTTAAATGGTCATATTTTGTATTCATTTTTATTTACTCTCAGAACCCCAAAACACTCAAGTGGGTTTGAAAGGTATGATTTCTTTAAAAATCTCCAAAATCACCGCAGTTATCATAGCCAGGAACTGTGTTATATGGTTATTTACGATGAAGGGATCATGACATTTATACAAAAGAAAGAAAGAAAAATACAAGTCAAACCTCACCCAACCCCTTACTTTGATAAGTAAAGAACAGTCCTTTTTTCCCCAAAAAAGCTGTATGTTGTAAGAGAGTAGTAAAAGATCAGCAAGGCAGAACAAGGTTGTCTGCAAGGTGTACAGTATTTCTAATGGGAAATATGACATGCCCACCAGTTGTCAACATTTACAGTATACTGCCATCTTGTGGATTAAGATGCGAAATGCTGCTGCAAAATTGCAATGAGCTGAGCATTTTTCCCAGCTTTTTTTTCCTCAACAAAAAATCCACAAGACAGCAAGTTTAACGGTCCAGTGTGCGGGTTTTACAGGGAGACATTGGCAAAAATTTATTATAGTATTCATAAGTATAATAGTTTATAATAACCTGAAAGTAAAAGTCGTGTTTTCGTTGCCTAAGAATGAGTTGTTAATATCTACATACGAAGCAAAGTCCTGTGCCACAGAGTCCGCAATGCTGTTTGTTACTGTATCCCAGAGTCGACAAATTAAACACCAGTGCTGCATCCAAAATCCCACACACCGTACAACATTCCCAATATGTGTAGACCCTGCTGTAGTTCAGCATAGTTTTGTGTAAATAAACAGACGCACTAAGCTGTAATTACATCACTTCCTGAGAGCCTCCTTGCCAGTTGAAGATGTGAAACCATGGTAACCCGTACCAACTTAAGCTCTACTGGTCATTTTAAAATAATTTTAAAACTGTATTATGCCTAGCAAAGTGAAGTCCTACTATTATGATTCAGAGCTGTCTTAGCTGCCGTCTGTTATGAATGTTATTCTCTACTGCATTGCATTGTGGGATATTTATGCTGGCTTAGAGTATAGTGCTTGCATACTGCATGAGTGCACTGGATATAATATGCAATAGTAAGCTTTCATACCAAGGTTTCCGACATACTCAAAAAATCTCATACTGTTTTAGGGTACTAAATAGCATGTTATTGTTGAACTTCGGACACAGCCTGACTCTGGATCGGGCTCAACTGCAGCCCACGGCCCCCCGCCGACACCTAAATCTGAAAGAATGCTGCCTTTATGTTTGGACAGTCTAATATATATTATTTCCACTGTGCAGCTGCAGTGAGAGCAGATATTATATGAATATAGGACATAATAACTCTTTTTCAGACTCCTAATAAAAATGCATTATTTTAGTTTATTCTGAGGTTTAAATTGCAAGATACATACAAATGGTCACCCAACTTTAGGCACATGTTACTGTGTATTGATACCTGAGGTAAGGTGTTAAGTCAACTTCCACAAAATGTACCTTGAAACCTTTATTTCAGGTGAAGTTAGATTGGATTACCTAGCAGATGCTGCTTCTGCCAACAAGGAAGCCACTGTTAGAGCAACAATACATTGCATTGTCAGTATGAATATAGGGATTCTCACCTCTTTATACCAATATAGAAAGCAATCAAAGGTTACCATGCAGTCACATGCAAGATAGTTAGAGCTTTGTGTAGAACTGCATCTTAATAAAAGAGTAATAAATACTAAATACCTTGAACTCTACGGAAAGCAGAAATACTGATCGCCATGGCGATGCACTGAAGATTCTTGACTATTTTAAGAAAACTGAATTTATTTAAGTAATTAAACAACATTGTTAAGTTAGGAGCTGTAACTGAATCCTTAACCCACTTACTGCTGTACATGTTACACAGTTCTTATAAGCCAAGTCCACACAGTTTCTGTGTCAAGCATCCAGAAGCCAGCATTTCAATGTGAGCAATGACACACCATGAAAAGGGAATGGCCAGCTGTTGTCCCAGCAACAGATCTGATCTTCATTTGTCCTTGTACTGGGTGAACTCCTTCAGAGCCCAGTGTTTCATTTCTATCTCCTGCCGTAATCTGCAGTACTCTTCAGCCAAGGCCTCAAACTCTTTACCCAAGATCTCAAAGGAGGCCAGCTTCAACTCTACAGACTGCTTCTCCACTTGACAGGCCTTCAGCTCAGAGTCCAGCTTCTCTCTGAAACACAACAACAAAAGATTATTAGGTTTTTTGGAGAGGTGTTAGCCACACAATGTTCTTTCTTTAATAACTTTTCTGCAAGCTTGATGTCAGAGGCTTAGAGTTCAATTGTGAATGATAGTAAACAGTATGCATTCCCTCAACTACTATGACTGAGTTAGTGCAGTGGGGCATATGAATCATACATGGGGAATTACATGATAAATATAAGAAATAAGTCAGAGAGATGGACAAGCATCTTGCCTTATTTTTCTATGAGCAGATATTGAGTCCACTGTGTACGTGTCCAGCTGAATTTCCACCATCTCGGTCCTTTGAGGTAAGAAGAGAAGAAAACGTTTTTAAAAATTTGAAACACACAGGACTTTCTGGATCAGGGCACCAGTAAATCTACACAATCAAAATGTATTTAGGCAGGCAAATGAAAACTCCTTACTTGATCTTCTGTAAGACTAATCCACATTTTCCCTCCAAGTAGTCTAACTTCTTCCGGTCCAGATCAGTCTGTATCCTCAGCCTGTGGTCCAAGATGAGAGACTGAAGAAGCTGAATACACTTAATCAGTTCCTGCACACAAGTCAGCAAGAGGGAAAAAAACACTGAAAGCAAAATATTGTTGTTGTTTTTTTTTTAACAAACTAAACAGAACACATGTATGGCTTGTACACACATAATTTCCTGTGTGTTTACCACTTCAAAACAAAAAAACAGAGGAAATATATTTGCTTGTTTTTGCTAAGTTTGTGTAAGCACTTACGGATAGGTAGAGTTGAGTCTGTCTTTGCAGGAGAACTGCGTTTTCCCGGCAGGTCTCCTTTAGACTCTCTGCTCTTTTCTTCTCTTTGTCCAGCTGAGCTGACAGGTGGGACAACTTGCTGCTCTTCAAACCCTCACTCTCATTCTCTACATGACATTACAAAAAAGCATCCTGGTCATCGTGTCAATGCAGAACAATAACGTGATATAAGGTCATGAAAGTGAAAGAGAATATTTACTAGTGAAGAAATAAATACTGTACCCCATTCAGGTTGATAGTAAGAGAGGAGGCCCATGCACTTTTTCTTTAGATGTTTCTCCAGTTCTCTGGGAAGACCCTGTTTCATCCTTTGAACATTCTGGTAAATACAGTATAATGGGTGAACAAGCTGCATTTGTTACTGAAGAATCTCTCTATTAATGGTCAGCTTTCTTTTCCGAAAAGAAAAAAGTCTGCTTTTGTATTTTTTGCTCTGATGTCATCCATTTATCAATCATTTTATTAATGCTTTACAAATTCACACTTAACACCATATCACCAACATGAATCATTGTGCTTTAAGTATGAAGGCAAATTAATTTAAATGACTCACCTTCTCTAATGGCATGAGCTCCATCACATGTTGGGGGTTCAGACCCAGAACTGAGGGCTGCTCTTGGTTGGTAGTGCTACTGGGATCCAGTTGTCTGATACACTGAGCCACCAGCAGTGACTTCTCCATCGTCTCATAGAACTACACACACACAGTCAGTGATGTCACGTTGGTAAACACAAATGTGTTAATATAATATCACACAGTAGATTCCTGAAAACTGTGACCTTTAGCTTCAATTTGTAAATGCAAGGGGCAAAATGCTAAGTGGAGCTTTACTTTACAAAAAACATATGTTGTCCATGATTCACTAACAACTGTTTGTGCATTTGTGAACTATACAAATAAGTATAAATGTACCATGTTCTGGTCGGGAGGTACAGTGGCATGGTGCTTCCTGATACAGTGCTCCTGGATCATCTCCTGCAGCCCTTTGTGGAGGCTCTCAGAGCGCAGCCAGTGACGCCTCTGGCTCTGCAGCTTCTGCTCAGCCTGGAATAAAGAATCTGTAAGTGCTCACAGACAAGTAAAACTTCATACAAACTCAGACCTGTGCACAATTTGCTCACTCAACTTTAATTTTTTTGCAAACAGCTTGCACTCAAAACTTTTAGTGCAGTAAAATACAGTGACAGAAAAGTTTTGAGGACACCAGACACAGAATAAATGTGCCACATGACCCTTGTCTGACAGGAATTTTATGTCAGTTTTACATAACTTTTTTTGCTGTTTAAGCATTTAATTCTATGTCATATGAACAGAAAACATTGAGTGCACATTTTTCTTTAATTTCATTGAACTATACAAAATATATTGTGAAAAGCTTAGGTTTCTCAATTGCAAGAATAAACCAAAGAGATGAATTCTGAATCAGGAAGCTCTCTTTAATTCACCTCAGGGCAACCTTATATTAGACACTCTAACATCCACACAGGTGGGAAGTCACTAACTGTGTATTCAACCCAACATGGCACAAAATATCTTTTACTTCAGCATTAACTGTAACCCATTAGAACAACTGTGAAATACATAAACATCAATCACTGCGTAATGGGTAATGTGAGTGATTTAGAACACATTTAAACACAGTTTTCTTCAGTCTATGGCCTTAAACACACTGTCTCACAGCATGGTGGAAAACTCCACCCATTGAATTAAACTTTTTAGGTGAAATCATCTTTATAAATTTTAGTCAAATTAACTCAAAATTTAGAAATTGTTGACTTAACATAAAAAAACTATGTCAAGCTCACATGTGATGAGTTTTTGTGTCAAGTGAACATTAAGTTTTTATGTCATTTTGACAATCCGGGGCATTTTTTGTGTGAACTTTACATTAAACATTTGTGTCATGAATGGATTTGGGTTCACAGTGCAGCATGAGACAGGGTCCATCTCTGTGATTGCAATTCTCACTGGTTACCTGTAGAGGTCGGTAAGTCATAGACTCTTTACTGTGAAATGAAACATGAATAACTTCTCTTCATAAAGTGACAAATGCCTGCTGATACCTTTTCCAGCTCTGTTTTTAGTGGGACAGTGAGTCCACTTTGATCCACATGTTGTGCCAGGGTGACCAGGAGTTTACAGAACTGAGGGTTCTGGGTCAGATCCTCCTCTGTAATGTCACACAGAGGGAAGGAGGCGAGGACTGGGGGAAGAGCAGGGAATACAAAACTTATTATCAATGGCCAAACAAAATCACTGTCAGAAGATTCTCAGCAGTAACGTTACAGCATTCAAACGTCAACGAAGTTATAACTTCTAAAGCTTCTCTCACATTCAACCTAGGTAGATTACTTTCACCTTTAACTGCTAAAAAACTCGTCTTACTTTGGTTACATGAATTAGTAATATGGACGCGCGGCGTCAATTCAAACTTTAGAATAAATTAGGTGTCAAGCCACAACATTTGCATCTTATCAGAGTAAGTTAACGGTTTAAGGAGCAGCGAAGTAAGTTGACTTAGTATTTTCTTACCCTGTTGATGCAAACTGTCACCCTTCCCAAGCGACGATACATGTGTAGACTCAGGACCAGCGGACATTTTCAGCTGAATTGTATGCCTTGTTAACCAAATAACTGATCAATTTTTGGACTTTTGTAAAGTTTACTCGATAACTCGAGCACAACATAAAAATGAAATGCGTACTTCCTGAATCAAGTTGCGCGCGCCTGAAGAAAGCGTTCCTATTGGCTGGCTGGCCCATGTGGCCATGCTGCGTGAACTGCGTGCCACTCGCGAGAGCGCGCACAGCGAAAGAGACAATTACATTTTAGTTATTTGTAGGGAAAATTGCCGTGTAGCAACAATATAATCTTAATTTGCATTAATGGTTATAAATGATGTGTAGTCTAGATTTGAATTACATAAAAATACTCCCTGCATAATAAGTTAAGGGCTCTACACTAAACATTTACATACACAGAAAAAATGGCATTATATGGTACTAAATAAGTTCATCATTAGAATGCATCCTCAGTGTATTTTTTCATGTTAAAATCAGTTTAACAACCAGTGTTGGTGAAGCTTTACTTTGAATGCATATTGCTTCCCCAAGCTACCATTTCAGACTGGAAGAAGCTGAACTATAGCAAAGCGAAATTATAACAAAATGTAATACAAAAAAGTCACAGGCCAGCAAAAACTGGGGTTCAGGTGGGGGTATTGCACCAAGTAGCAGCAAGTATTCAGCAGCTAACACCAAAACAATCTAGACTGATATATAGCACAGGTAAGTGGATGTGCTTTTGATTTCAAAGTGAAATGTCCCTTTAAGACTGAGTGATATTTACATGCAGGCCTGGATCAGAAAAATTGACAAAGAAAGGTTTCACAGCAGTTCGGTATGGACGGTAAAGATAATTTCCATGTTGTGCTGTAGTCTGTCTTTTACATTGTTCAGCTCCCTGCCTCTCTCAGTTTGGATCTGTGGCTAAAACTCTGCTCTGAGTCCTTCCACCAGATGGACTACTATAACAGCTCTTTCTCTGCCAGAGAGGGCGTCATCTCAGCCATCCAGAATGCACTCATGCACTCCTGTTACGCCATGCCTCAAACATATTCTTCAGGGTGTGAATGAATTTCATTGATAAACCAAATGCCATTTCTTTAGTTTTGCAAGTGCTGGGATGGAGAAGTGATAGGGAGAGCACAGTGTTTGTGACAATTGAAATCTTTACGACTGGTGAGGCTAGCTTCTGATGGTGAGCATTTACTATGCTGTTCCCATCTAGATTATGTAAATTCAGTCTACTCTGTCACCCAAACATAAACTTTAAGAATTTTCTCAACCCAAACCCTACAGCCAAATGTAGGCCCCGATGTGTAGCTAATTACTGAAGAATTTACAAAAGGAGCATCAATGTTGGGCTAAGCTTTGTGATAAAGGGACCCTGGGAAAAAAACATGCTTCCTGAATCTCACCCTCAGTCTGTTATGTCGTTTGCTTCATGAAGAGTGTGTCATGTTTTGGTGCCAGTAATAATTCTCCTCGTCCGCGACATAATTTTAGATCTGATATTTTCTTGCCCTTTGCTCTGACCATCAGCTGGCACCAGCATGGCCAGTTGTTGCTGCTGGTGTTGGCAGCGAAATAACTTGCTTTAATAGAACTTGTTGAACTTTCAGGCAGGGGTGATATTACAAAAAGAGGTCTTTTTTTGATTAAGGTCAATAAAGTTTTATATCCCCCATGCTAGATTTGTTTCACTATTTGATGCAATTGCTACAGGGGTAAAGAAAATTAATTCAAGATCAATTGGCAATATCCCTCTACCAGTCACTTGACTGGCAGACATAGGTGATCCCAGACTGTGGAGGGCCCCAAGCAAAAAAACACACTGAGTTGCCTCCTGTGTTTTTGCATTGACACCAAATCCCCTGTCATCATCTTACCAGTCCACTGTCCTTACTTTTGTTCCATGATGCAGCAGAGACTTTCAGTATGTAATTATAACGCCTGCAATCCAACTAATTATTGATAAAAAAGTAAAGCAATTGTGAAGGCAGTGGGCAAGTAATTTTATCAGTGTATTCCCGAACATCATATAACACCAGTAACACCAACTCCGGTGCAAAGCCTAGTTTATCATTGTCATTACAAAATGTGCCAATATTGTGCCACCGGGGCCCCTTTTCCCAAAATTTGCGTGGTTTGCTGTTCCTGGCAGTGTGCCCTTGCTAGCAGGGGATAAATAGAGGGATGACTAAGGCTCACAATTAATATAATCATTCACTACATTTATCAAATAATTTCTTAATATAAGTGCTTGAGAGTTAATTAGAAGAAATTACGTAATGCCTCGTCATTTGTTGGGTCTCTGGCTGGTGAGTCTAAAGACACCCCCTGTCTTGCTATTGTCAATAATACCTATTCCAAATTTTTATTCTTCTAAATTCTTTGTTAGGCACAATTTCACAAGACTTTCTGCAAGACTATTAATCATATAATGATTAATTGAACGGGCCCCTCACATTCTGTATCTGTATTGAATCTGGGGTTCCACAACTGTGGGTATTTCCCTGTAGATCTACAGTATGGCTTTCCTCCATGACCTCTGGCCTCTCTCGTGTGCTTCTCACAGCTGTTTCCTTGCAGCAGTCCTTGCCCATATCTGGTCGTCATGGTGCAGCATTCCTGGTGCTTTGGAACTATACTCTTACCCAGGGGCATCGCAGTGGGGGGGAGTGGGACTGATTACTGGGGGAACCAATGGGAAGGGGGGCCCTAGAAAAGCTTGGAATGACAATTTTGGGTTTGTTTACAGTTTTCTATTTATAAGTATATAATGCCATAACTAAATTAAAACTGGTTGTATAAATCACTTGGAAGAATGAAATCTCTATGAAAATATAGTAGAGGCTCTCCAAGGCCCCTTTCATCCAGGCCCCCAGGAAGCCATTTTGCAATAGAGAAGGCATGACCTGCCCTAATCTCCCTCTGATTGGCTAAGAATTACCTTTGTTGGTTGGACTGGTTAGGTTTAGGCAAGAAGAGTGGGATTGGTTAGCGTCAGGCTAAGAATGTCAAGGTAAGCTAATCAAACACAGAGTATGTCAGAGAAGGGCAAAACCCCCACAAAATGACAAGTTTCACTATTGGGATTTGATCCATTTAGCCTGATAACATTTCAAAAGTGTAGGAGAGCCATACGATTAAATCACTTTATCTCCATTCAAGTAACAGAGCGCTAAATCATTAGTTAGCCATTTGACCAGTTGAAGTTAGCCACTTGGTTGTACTCGGCTGTGCTTGGCCGCTGTAAGTCTCTAGTGTGCCTGGCTATGGGCCACATGGTGCAGAAGTAGTGCCAATCATCCCTGGATCATCCGGATCATTTTAAATATGGCACTTGAACCATTTTGGCTTCATACGCCACTGAGCAACTCTAATAACAATGAACAGGGCCCCACGTTTAACGCTGTATCCAATCCTCTTATTACAACCATGCTCTCACTCCTAAAGGCACAATAATGGTTTAGTCCACCCTTACACTTGATTGCCTTTAAATGAAGCTAGAGCGAAGTGACTGACTGCTTATGCTGCTGGAGCACCGACATACACTATGATGTCTTCCGCAAAAAATGGTAAACCAAGGTTCCAAAAAAGAAAAGAAAGAGAGAAAAAAGGGAAAGAAGCAAAGTGACTTTGTAAAAAAAAAAATCAAAAGTTGCAAGAAAGACATGGATCAAAAAAGGATGGGTAGGGGGCCCCACAGAGACTTCTTATGCATACGGCCCACAATTTGGTGCCAAGGCTCTGCTCTTACCTAACTTTGCCCCAATACAGTGCAGCCACTCAAAGTTTTGTGGGTCTAGACAAGATGATGAGATGTGCCAATACGGATATGAAAGAGTAATAATTCAGTGTGTTTGTTCCCCTTTTCAGTCTGAATATGGCTGTTTGGGGCATATAATGTAACTTTTGCTTGATTTACGATATGTATAGTAACTTCACTGTGGTGCTGTTTACACAATGGCTGGTGGTCCTCACTCATCAATGAGTGGGCAAAATTAGATATGGAGCCAGTCAATTTGAATACAATTATAAATGACATGGAGTAAAACCAATGGATTGTGTCAGGATGCAACTCTCTAGATTTTATTGGTCACGTTTACGGACCAACCCTTATTTGCTAAACCAATTAAAGAAAGCTAGTGTTGATTGCCGAGGTCTTTGGCCAATCATAATGCTGGGTTCCCTAATGGGCGGGTTTTTGTCATAGAGGGGTGGGGTGTGCGAGGTCATTCAGTCCCTCTCTGATTCACTCTATCGGCGTGTGTTTGTGGGGACGGGTAGTTGGAGTAAGGAGTCGCCGGGCGGCAGTGCATCTCAAACGCTTTTTGGGGAAAGAAACGCCGCTGAAAAATTGCACCGCAAACTGAAGAAACGACCCCCGGTGACGGCTTCTGTGAAATAACTGAACGCAACGACTGCGCCACACGCACAACCAACAAACGCAGCCAGGCTATCACATGCTAGCCAGCTAGCATCCCTCAAAACTGACGGGATCAAGGTGTTGATAGCTAGCCTCCCAGCTAATTATCCAGCAGCTAGCATCCTCTTGCCGTAGCATCATTAGCTTGCTTTTCCTCCTCGCGCAGACTTTACCATTGCTCGTGGCGGTGCCTTTTCAGCTCGCGAGCACCAAACCCCACAATCAAACAAAAACAGAAAACGGAGCTTCCTAACTAGCTGCTGCTGGAAACGGCGTCTGCGTTGCATTAGTTAGTTGACACCATCACACCCATCTCCCCAACCCCTTCACCTCTGCCCCTCTCCCTCCACCCGAAACACTGGAAATCCACAAGCGGCCGGAGAGCGGCGAAGGGCCGGCGAAGCTGGGGGTGGTAACGTTACAGGACTCGCCGGGAGTCGTAACGGCTACAGACAAGCTCAGCCGTGGGGACCTACCGACAAGTATGGACGGGCTGGCCGTGGAAGTTCGCGGCTCGAATGGGGCCTTCTACAAGGTAACCTGGTTACAGTCGTAGTTTCTAGTTGTCCCAGTTAAAAGTTTTGTTTCAGGAAGCGCTGTTGGGTTTTGTTCTCCCGAGCCCAGCCCTAGCTAGCCATTATCTACTCGACTCACGTTAGCAAAGGTCCACTTCAGAGAAACAGGGATGGTTTTGCGTTCCATTAGGGTTGGCCATTGTGGGGTGGGTAGCTAGCTCCAGCTAGCTGTTAAGCTAGGCACACTTGTCATCACTATGTATGGCCTATATTTGGTCGTTTTTGAGAATTGTCAATACGAATACAGGCCATTCCTCTGGAGCCAGATTCCCATTGTTTTGATGTGGCTTACAGTATTTCTCACAGCATATTACTTTGTCTTGCACTGTGGGTTACAAGCTTTTAAAACCAAAGCGAGCTGCTAATCAGACAGCTGTTGTGCAGTTTCTGCGTACAAGTATGATGAGAGGCTACATCAAAGCTCACATACTTTATATTTGTTTTGTCCCGTAACCCACGTTCCTGCGACACTACTGAACCTTTAGTCCTATGTTTATTTCTCCGGCAAGGAAGAACGAGAGTCTGAGTTTCTGTTTCATTTCTGCCTAATTATCAGAAGAAAGTGTAGTTTCAGATCCAGACACACGACTAAAATCATTGTTGCTGCTGTGTCACAGCTTGTTTTCAAACATCACAACAAGATGGCAACGCCATGACTCATTTGATTATTAGACCGCTTAAATATCAATGTTTTTGTTAGTCACACACAGAGATTTTAGTCTTGGTGAACGTTGTAGGTTCTGACATAATTTGAGATTTCATTGGATTTTAGTTAACAACCTGATTTAGGAAATTCTATCCTGTGGAGACACCCTAATGTTTGGGGAGAGGCAAACAACCCCAGTCCTGCTTCTCCTGCTTTCTAGTCTTAACCTTTTGTGACATCTCATATTTTCATTGCTCTCAGTTGAATTTATTTCTCCATGTGCTCGTCTTCTCTTCTCTCCTCTCTCCTTGGGTGTTCAGATGGTCAACCGACCACATGGTGCTTTAGAGATGAGCCTATATTTACTCTCCTCATGTCGCTTCACCTGTCGTTCTGTTTTACAGGGTGACAGTTTGGCTCTGGCATGAATGAACACTTCCACTCCTCTCTATTACGTCCATTATCTCACAGCTCTCATTTTGTGGATGAGATGGACTCTTTACAGTGGTAGTGAGTGACGTTCTAAATGTCATATTCCAGTAGATATGTTGTCCTTGATGGGAGAGAGTGTGGGCAAAAAACTTTATTACTTTTTTCCCTGTTGTGATTGACACATGAAGTAAAATGATTTTGCTTCTTGGGCACACTTCATTCACCTTGGTGTCAGTGTGAGTCAGTTAGGTTTTTTTCTTTTTAACTATGAATCCGGATCACATTTATGAACCTGTCAGGGCAAAACAGCACCTGTCAGGAAACTGGCACTTTGTCTTTTGTATAGGCTGCATCTTTTGCAGCAGCAAGCACATACCAGGCAAGCTGATAAAAGCCTAAATGAGGATTCAAACAGTTTTGTATTCTGTTAAAAGGTTCAGTGTGTAGGATTTAGGGGGACCTATTGACAGAAATGGTATATAATATTCATAATTATGTTTTCATTAGCGCATAATCACCTCAAATAAGAATTGTTGCATTTTCGTTACCTTAGGATGAGCTGTTTATGTCTACATAAAGAGCGGGTCCTCTTACATGGAGTCTGCCATGTTTCTACAGTAGCTCAGAACGGACAAACTAAACAGACGCTCTAGATAGAGCTATTTGTGTTTTTGCGTCAGTCACTGTGTTATCCTACACACGTGGCACACAGGAGAAGTTTCATTTCTGCAACCTCACTGCTAGATGCCACAACAACCTAAGCACTAGACCTTTAATTGTGAGTAACGTTCCACATTAGTTATTTCTTTTTTTGGCTGGATGCATCAATAAAGATCTCAGTTTTGACATTTAAATTTTAACATAAGCAGGTTGATTGAATAGAGTAGTGCAGGAATGAGTCCTAAAACCTGGAAATGAGTTGGCTTTTTAGCACTCCTTGTTCCCTCGTCTCAAAGTCGATGTTTTTTTTTTTTTAAATTGGTTTTTGGTTAGATGCCTGAAGTAAGGTCTGTGATTAACACACATTTAAGAGACTTTAACATTTTGTTCGATGTTATAAAATACGTCAGTAATTTGAAGTTTTAAGCTTTTACTTGTCTTTAAAAAAGACAACTAACTAACACTGCTAAAATGTGGCGAAATGAGACTACAGAACATCATCACACCGAACACAGCTTTACAGCCTCACTGTGGTGAAGATGTTTAATCATGTGACCATGGTGTAGTAGTGATTGCATTTCCACTTCAAATACCATAAAAGGGGTGTTAATTTGTGAAGATTATTTTGCTGAACAAAACATGCAAGTATCATAAGCTCTTGTTTGCCATAGAGCTTATTTTCTGCAATAATCCAAAATCCACTGAAAAAATCCCATAGGCTTTTTGTTGAGGGAACCAGGGAGGCGCTAACTTCCACACTGTCCTACAGAAAAACTTCATCCCTGCACCACTATGAGTATATCTAAACGTAGTGACTTCGCGAAATATACAACTATCCCATGTAATCAATTTTCAGGTCGCAAATCTGTCTCTTCTGGTCCATGAGGTTTCGCTCACCACGTGGACCTGCATGTGGCTGCTGGATGTCATAAGGAAGCTGCCTGTAACCCCTCTCTGCCCCCACCTTAGCACCAGTCATGTTAGAAAGAGGGCATGCCTGCCCCTTGACCTGGTAGTACTTGATGGCAGCAATCCTCTGACATAACATGCAGCTGTCTCCTAACGTGACCTCTGGAAATTGGAGGATGAGCACCTTTTCATCCAGACCTGTTGTCATTGCTGGCTTCTTCCCATGAAGCTAGCCAGCTCTCGTGCCACTAGGATCCTGCAGTGTGAGAGGCAGATGCTAACCATTCATGTAGATGCAGATGTTTTGACTTTTAACTAGGACCATCTCAGAACAGCAGTAGGTGGAGATTGATAGTCAGAGTTGTAGTCAAAGTGGACTACTTTGAGGGTATAAAAATTTGTGTGCCCACACATACATTGCCCCATGATCCAGGCTGAAAGCCATGCCAGCTTTTGCACTGTAAAGGAAGCACCTTCCTGGCAGGTGAATCCACACCCCCAGTCTGCCCCCCCAGGCATGCTCGCAAGACACTGCCTGACCTCTCTGTCCCGTATATGGTAGTGTCACACTGAGACACGCCACACACCCACCACTTTCCTCTCGTCTTGTCATTGCTTGGCACTGGGGGTGTTGGTCAAAGCATATGGCATCCTGCGACAGATTTGTGGATGTTCATGATGGACAAGTCACATGTTTAAGTGATCTCTCTCTTGTAGTAGTAGTAGTAGTAGTAGTAGTCGTAGTCGTAGTCGTCGTCTCCAAGCTATAGCAATAATGCA
Organism: Epinephelus fuscoguttatus; assembly: GCF_011397635.1. Taxonomy (NCBI): domain Eukaryota; kingdom Metazoa; phylum Chordata; class Actinopteri; order Perciformes; family Serranidae; genus Epinephelus; species Epinephelus fuscoguttatus. The sequence goes on from NC_064774.1 coordinate 29,912,789, forward strand.
TCCATATGGGCTAGACTAAACAAGTGCCTGCCTTCCCCATACATGTGCCCTCATGAACATGCTTGTAAACCCACAGTGTTTAACTTGCACACAGAGAAGAAGTGTGTGTATTTTAATTCTGTTTGTTTGTGAGTGTGTGGGAGAAATTTCCAGGCTGTGTCTGTGCTGTCAGGAGGAGTCAGCGTTCATCGTCACTTTATCCAGCACAGAATTCACAGCCAGAGAATTGTGTCAGTGATGTGATGTCTTGGCTTCCCAAAGCCCTAGATGCTCTTTTTTCAGCAGCAGTCACAGTGTTGGTCTAGCACGGCTTACGAGTCAGCTGCCTGTGTTGTTTACATGCAAAAAAGTCCCCACCCCTCATCACTGTCTGTCTTGTGCATTCATGGGAATAAAATTCTGTCTGTTTTTCTTCTAGGGTTACATCAAAGATGTCCATGAAGACTCACTCACAATTGTTTTTGAAAATAAGTAAGTTTGCTCTTTCTGTTCATCTCATTGTTGTGCCTGCTTTATGACAAATATTCCATTTATGGGGAAATGAAGCTTGAACTTAATTGAGAGTTGCAACGACAGCTCCATGCTGGTGCTTTACCCAGGCATTCAAAAGTCTCCTCTTCAGCACCTGTGCTTTGCACGCAGCTGTCCATACACATCTCTAACATTTTTTTTTACCTCCTGCTCTGATCCCTCATGCCCCTGCCATCCCAATAGCATGCTTTCCTATACTCCTAGCTCCACCTACTGTCCCTTTCCTCCACCCCCCACCCCCGTCCCTCTTTATCTACTTGGCTCAGAGTGCAGAGCAGGGTGCCCCTAAAAATAGTGACCCAAGGTATGCAGGGTGGGAGGGGTGGCAGTGTGGTGGCCTCTGTCGTTTTTTTGGATAGCTCCCACCCCCCCACTCCTTCTCCTTTTACTTTCTCTGAGCACATGGAGGTGTTGGAGTAGCTGGTTGTATAAGACGTTTAATAAACACACATTATAACACATTATTTGGTCTCAAATGATCGTAATAAGGCATGAAGATTATTTTTAAGATTCAAAATGAGCTTTTTTAGATATCAGTACTGAATGAAGATAGACATTAGCAGGTCATTTACTGAACTTTATGGCACTCCTTATGAGCTATTTTCAAGTTCTTATTTAAAGCAAAAGGACATCATTTCATGAACATAGTCACTCATTGTCCAGACACAGTTCCTCTAACTTCCTCATTAAAGTTAACGACCCGTTTTAATTTTTATTTTCATTATGTCTGATAATGTGCTGCACAGCAGTGAGTGGGTAATACGCCCAAGTCTTTACAATCCCAATATGAGAGGAGGAGAAACAGAGCTGGAGCTGGACTGATTGAACTATGTAACACTATTTGTTACCTGTGGTTGTTGATAAGCTGACAGGTGTTTGTGTCTTCTTGCAATAGCTGGCAGCCAGAGAGACAGTTGCCCTTCAGCGACGTGCGGTTGCCTCCTCCAGCCGACTACCACAAGGATATTGGTGAAGGAGAGGAGGTGGAGGTAAGGCATGCCGCTGTGCGTCTCCTCTGATTCAGCTCATCCACCTGGGATTTCACTAACCTCATGTCTCAAGGCCTCTGTGTCTTTGCACTTCAGCAGAAGGATCATTTCTTTGGCTAGTACTGACTTGGTCTGCAACTAATAATTATTTTCATTGTCAATTAATCTGTTGATTACTTTCTTGATTGATCGATTAGTTGTTCAGATCAGTGTTTCTCAAAGCCCAAGACAGTGTCCTCAAATGTCTTGTTTTGCCCAGAACGCCGAGATATTCAGTTTACTGTCATGGAGGAGTGAAGAAGCTAGAGGATACCCACATATAAGAAGATGGAATCGGAGAATTGCGACTTTTTTTTCTTTTCTTTTTTTTTTTTTAAACATGACTCAAACCGATTAATTGATTATCAAATTAGTTGACACCTAATTGATTAATTGTCGCAGCGCTGGTATTAACTTTTGACTGACATTTCCAGGACTTTTATATGGCATGTAAATTATGTAAAAATCTAAAATGAAACTATCTACAGTTATACTTTATTAAGAGAATGTTTGCTCACGGCTTCTTAAAAGCTCTTTAAAACCTGGATCTATATTTACTTTTTGGTACTTTTGGGCTGCAGATTAGAATATGATCAATTCTTTTTATATGCATACTGAAAATAAAGAAGTTGAATACATTATTGCAGTTTTGTACAATCAGTTCTTAATTGTAACTATAAAAGTTGCACACTCAAGTCTTTGTTGTACAACATCTCATACTGTCTTTGTTATGTCCGACAATTTTACCTCATTTAGCATGTTTTCTCCATATCATATAATGCTAGTTAGTTGTACAGTTGGCATCCTGCGTTGAGCCAAGGCCTTGTTTACTGTTGTCATATCTTCCTTTTTACAACAAACCATTCCCAGCCGTAGTAGAATGTATAAATGAACTATTTTAAACTTCCCTCCATCTGGCCAGCATGCAGATCTCCATGCTCATTCTCCAGCAAAAATGGATCAGCTCCTGAGCTGAACTACAGATTTTGCTTCCACATTAGGACACAAAAATTCTAGAAGCGGATTGAGAGAGCTGCTGAAATGTTTTTAGAAACATATTTTAGTGAACTGTTTCTTGTCTTGTGAAAATGGAGACTGAAAAAACTGAGCTCAAATGTTAAAACTAAGCAGTGCTGATCAAGAATGAACCAAGATTATGTTACTGCAGTGCCCATTTCTTGCACTAAATGATTTAAGAAAAAAACATTTTAGCTTTCTGTTTTAATTGTAATTCGAGATCATTTTTACCAGCCGGCTGCCATATTGTTTCCTGAGTCAAAATGGACAAGCTTGCATCATTTCACCAAACTCGCATCATGTCACCAAGCTCGCATCAAGTCACCAAGCTCGCATCACGTCACCCACCAGTGGGACTGTTTATTGGTCCATGTAGCACCAATTTCAAAAGTATTTGCATCTTTCTTCTGCATAGACAGTCGCGTTATGAAAAAAGACCATATTTCCAGCAGTGAAATACTTCTTCAGTTTGTGTTATAGCTGTATTCTTTTTTGTCTTTGACTTGGCTATCATTTACTTTGCATCTCCTTACAGGTTTACTCAAGGGCAAACGAACAGGAGCCTTGTGGCTGGTGGCTGGCCCGAGTCAGAATGATGAAGGGAGAGGTAAGTGGGTCCAAGAACCAAGGAGCATTATCTTTAAAAAAAAAAAAAAAGATAAAAAGTGGGTAACAGATAGAAAGAAACAACACTTTATTTCAAAATGATTTCATTATTATCGGTACTAAAGCAAAAGAGGAAAAACGCACTGAGCAAATCTTCTCTACTTTGGAGATGTGTGTTTTGTCTTTATGGTGTTTTTAAATCCCTTTTCCACCCCTGCATGTCTCCATTAATGCAAACCAGACAACAGTAAATAACAAAGAACAACATGGTGCTGTTTTGTTGTCTTGTCATAAACCATGCAGTTATTGTTTTTTAATCCGGTCTAATTTGCCTAATCTTCACAGTGCCTTGAATACAGTAAAACACCAATGCACTGCAGGAATTATTAGATCCTGTATTTTAGTTCCTGAGGCTTGAAAAGTCAAAAAGGACGAATATTATAAAGAACACGATGCTTTGTAGTGTTGAAAAGATCTAGCGAGGCTAGCTTCCTCTGTATTTAATAATCAGTAATAGAGGTTGGGCTATTATCTTTCACTTTGCCATCAGTGTTTTGTTGCATTGCCAGTAACTGTTTATTGAGCTCTGAGTATGCTGTATGTAGAGTGAATACAGGCCTGTAGTGAGATAAGCACTGCTGGGTAATGAGCTCAAAGAGCCAGTATGTCCTGATGTGGTCTGACATTGTACCTTCATATTATATTTTCCATACACCCTGTGCTTTTTCTTCACACTGACTTCTTGTGACAAAATGGATTTTCACCCCTGTCAGTCTAGTAGGCACAGTTGGTTTATTTTGACGTATTTTTTGATAATAATCAAGAACCAGAGCTGGCTCTTAGTCACCAGCCTGAGCTGCAGGTTGAATAGTGGGTCAGTGGGATATGGAAAGGACAGCATTGTAGTGGTACTGTGCCAGGGGAGTTGCTGCTGCTGTAGTGCTGTTATTTGGAGCAGTCTGATAAAAGCCTGCAGGAATGTCTAGCACTGACTGATGGCTTTAATTCTGTCCTTCTGAGCATGGAGTGTGCAATGTTCATCTCACTGTCTCATGGTTCCCTTTTTCCTTCTCCCCATTTTTCCATCTTTCTTTGCATCTCACTTTGCTACACTTTTGTTTCATCTTGTGTTTTACAGTGGGAGAGGGGTATATTCTTTCTTCATTAAATAAATGAATGAAGTTATAGAATGAATGCATTTTTGATGTGACTTATAATTTCTTAATTTCACAGCGGACATCAATGAATTTTTCATTTGAGAGCGGACATAAATAAATTTTTAATTTGACAGCTGATTCAGAATTTTTGCAGTTCTGCTCTTTATATATCTTGGGTTTTTTTTCAATTTACATTGAGCTGTCAAACTTGTGTCTGATATTTCTGGCCACATTATTAAAAAGAACCTCTCATCTTGTGTTGTTTTCAGTTCTATGTGATTGAATACGCGGCATGCGACGCCACATACAACGAGATCGTCACGGCAGAACGCATCAGGCCCCTCAACCCCAACAGCCCATCTTCTCGAAACTCCTTCCACAAGGTCCCTATCCCTGTCCCAGAAGACCTGAGGGACATGTGAGTGTCTTTTCTTTGTCAAATTTACCTCCTGAAGATAGATTTATTTCAATTAACACCAGCAATACAGCAAGTTCAGGATCTGGGCAATGCCTGAGAAATTGCATTAAAAAAAGTAAACAAATTGAGATTTTCTTGGATGTATGGATACATGATTTTACAAGTTGAAACACCTTTTTTGAATGTTAATTTCCTCTCAAGTTGTCTCAGTGAGCAGTGATGTTATAATGGCCCACTGCTGGCAGATGAATAACAAGGCTGACTCTCCCATGGATTGTTTTCTTATCGACAGCTGTGAAAATGACAACATTCACAAAGACTTCAGGAAAGCTATCGGAGCCAACTGCATCTTCTACAGTGCCCAATCACACGAACTCATTGTGCTGGTAAGTACCCAGACTGCTAGGTTCCACCTTGTGAACAAGTTAATTGGCCTTATTTTATAGTCACAAATGAGGAAATGATATAAAGGAACTGACTCTTACATTAAAATCATGAAGTAGTTTTCTGGGTTTTCTTTAGGTATTGTTTAAATTTGAATCCAAATAATGCTGCATATTGTATATCATAGCTTCCTCTTTCTACCATGTGTAGGTGTTATGGCAAAATTTTTAATCCACATTTTTGACAACTTTGTCAGTTCTTATTAAAGACTCCTCTTCTGTGCTCATATTCACAAACAGTGACTAAACAATAATTCAGTGAATTGTAACTTATTTCCTTTTTTGTTTTCTTCAGTCTACAAATGAAACCACAGTAAAGCGTGCAACTCTCCTGAGTGACATGCATTTCCGCAGCATCCGTACCAAGCTTATGCTAATGTCCCGCAACGAAGAAGCCACCAAACATCTGGAGGTAATCAGACTATTTTTACATGCGCCTGCACACATCCTGTCAAATACACTTTAAGGGATAGTTTGGATCTTTTAAAGTGGGGTTGAATGGGGTACTCATGCATACCTGGTCAGTGTATTACATACAGTAGAGGCCTGTCAGTGCCGACACGGAAGCTAAGCAATGTACTGCTGTGGACAGGGACAGCAGCAAAATGTAGTTAGCCACCTAATGAAATCTGTAACAATTTAAGTATACGCTATATTGAGAGTCTTTAACCTGCTGTCATACATACATCCCCTTCCAATGGGGAAGCCATTAACTGTTTCAGTTCCACATCCATGCTCTTGTCAAAGCCACCAAACTCCATTTACAAAAACGGTCATTTTGGGTCGCTGAACACAGGAGCTGCTGGTCTATCTCTGTGTTGGTCAGTTAGTTAGTGTTATTGTGTGACTTGATTTCAAGCTAACCTTTTTAAATGCCAAAGTCAAAAACAAACACAAACAAAACAACTGACCAAAGCAGCGATAGACCTGTGTTTAGGGATGTGAAATCAGTGTTTTTCTCAATGGAATCTGGCGTTGAAGAAAGCGATATATCAGCTTCAGTTGCCTTTCAGAAATGGCTGTCTGACAGCAAGGTAATGTGGTGAAAATATTCTTAATATGGCACTTTAACTGACAATGATGTTTTCTTTTTTGGTGGCTAAAATATGTGTTTTTGCCGATCCCTCCGAAGCAGTACATTGCTTTGCTTCTGTTTCGTGCTTCTTTCCGCTTCTCCAAACTAGGGGCGTGCTGACTGCTATCTACTGTAGTTAATACACTTACTATGTGTAAGTACCTCATACACCTCACTTCAGGAAATCCAAACTATTCCTTTATTTTGCCTGTCCGTGTGTATATTTATCATTGAAAAATTACAGGCCCTTACACAGTTTACACATTTGCATACAAACCACTTATGTGTTTCCCCTCTCAGACAAGTAAGCAGTTAGCATCTGCGTACCAGGAGGAGGTGAGGGTCAGGGAGGACCTGATGGGCCTCGCCATCGGCTCCCATGGTGCCAACATCCAGCAGGCAAGGAAGGTACCTGGTGTCACAGCTATCGAGCTGGAGGAGGAAAGCTGCACATTCAGGATCTACGGAGAGGTATGCTGCTTAATGAGCCTATGTGCCATTAAATGTCCTGGGTATATCAGTTCTTACCCAGTATATGGAAAGATATGCTGAAGATATGCTGCAGTGTAATTTGGTCTAATGTTTGTGTTGTGTTGCAGACTCCAGAGGCAGTAAAGCAGGCTAGAGAGTATCTTGAGTTCAAAGAAGACTACTTTCAGGTACCCAGGAACCTTGTAGGTGAGTGAGCTATATTCTTGAGGGAGTTCATTTTGTTGGTGACGTTAGGGATACACCGTTGTATAGGCCGCACAACATTATCAGCTTATATTTGCCTTGTTGACTGCCATTGGCATATCGGCAAACAAGAAGACTTTTTTCTGTTGTTTCACTTCAGTTTTGCACAGGCTAAGACGCAGAGGTCAAGACTAACAATGTACGATCATTTTGGGGACAATAGAAAAGGTGTTTGTAGCAAACAGACTTTTCCGAGGGACTCCTTCGGAATGAAAGGGCGCAGTAAACTCACTACCGTCAGGTCCGGGGACGTGCCGCTTGTTTCCATACATTGTGAACAACAAATCCATGTTGCATAAGCAGTAGGGTTTGGCCGGTGTCAACAATTGTCAAACCAGTTTGATATTAAGAGCCAGACTGAACTGGTATACAGAATTTTACCATGAGGTGTCACACTTGACTCAACAGCTGTGTCCAAGTGGAACATAATGACACTGTGACCATCGGAATATCATGTTGCATAAGGTAACATTGGTGCTTTCTGTCCACAATGAACCTATTAAATATGCACTTATGTTACATCACGTAAACAAACCACATAGCCATAAGCTTTGCATTCAAAGTCACACCGTAGACATAACCACTTAAAAGATGGGTGAGTAGCTTACCTGCTATTTGCCTTTGTTTGTACTTTTTCAACCAAAAAGACATTTCACAGCACAACTTTCTTGTAAGCAAACAAAATGTGCGCCACTTTTCCCACCTTCCACCTCTACTAAAATTTGATCTCCTTCATGTTGCCATGCTCAGTTCCAAGCCTAGCAGACACCAGTGGCCCCGTTAGTCCGTTTATAAAAATAAACACGTCTATCAGGTTGTCATATTGCTTATTACTAATGCAATGCCTGTTAGATATAGTGACGTGATGCCAGTTCAGCAGGTTTACATTAAAACAAACCGGTTTAAGCTCGTGCACTGGACAGGACTGGCAAAATGGATATCGACCCAACTCTAATCAGCAGGAGGAGAAGTAGTTAACGTTGACTGGTAATAGCTGGTGGCCGCAACTAACAGTTTAAGGAGGTTGCTTTGAGTTACATTATGAGGCATTCAAGTGCTGTTCAGTGAAAACTAATATTGGGCAAAGGTAAATTATTACCTTATCAAGATGGGTTCAGATGTAATCTTGTAAAATTTAGTTTTGCCAACAAAGTTGAGTGTTTTTACAGCAGTATAAAATATTATATTAAATATATATTACAGAGGGAACTATGATTATGTATAGTAAAAGGGCTTTTGAAATAGCTATTTTTTGTTTGTTTTTTTTGAGATGTTTTTCATTTAAAGAAAGATTATATTCAAGATAATTTCATAAATGTGCATGATTGAGTTTTGTGCTCATTCAAAAATAGTGCAATGAAGGGCTGAGTGACTTTAACATAGTTCACATTGGCCTTGGCTATTAGCCAAATTGTTATTTTAAACATAGGTATCAGCCCAGAATTTCATAATTGGTACATCCCTAACTCCCATCACTACACATATACACTCTATTATCATCATGTTCTTTAAACTTTTTTTTTTTTTGGTCTTCTTTCTCTTTTGCACAGGCAAAGTCATTGGCAAGAACGGCAAAGTCATCCAGGAGATTGTGGACAAGTCGGGCGTGGTCCGTGTCAGGATTGAGGGAGACAACGACAAAAAGCTTCCCCGGGAGGAGGTAGGCAGGCAGGGGGCAGGCAGGGACGACACTGCCAGCAGCAAAGAGGTGAATTGACCGTTCGGCTGGCCTCCCAGTCCCCTATAAACCCCCACACCCCACACCCCACACCCACCCCCTCCGCTCTCCAAAAAGCAAAGCTTATTAACTGCAGCAGAGTGTAGAAGTCCCTTGTGCTGTCTGCTGCTTTGACACTGTTCCATTCTGCCGCTTTGTCTCTTTGTTTTGTCACTAGCACTTATGTTTTCATTGCTTTCAGTACACACAGCCCACTGCACAGCATATGTCAGTTATGTTGGCCGTGTGTGGGAACTTAGCTGTCTGTCGTCTCTGCTGGGTTGATATGTTTCTGTTGCTTTATGTGATTTTTAAGCATATTAATTGTTCCAGAGTTGGTCTGTAATTTACCACATAATATGATATTTCTGAGTTAGGTCTAAACTGATTCCTAGTCAGTAATATCTCCCCAGTAATGGGGCTCAGTATTTGAAGTCTAGATTATCTGTTTTTTTTTTTTTTTTAAATAAACACTCTACTCTTCATCTCCCCGTCTCTGTATTTTACCAGGGCATGGTTCCCTTTGTGTTCGTGGGAACTAAAGAGAACATCAGCAATGCTCAGGCTCTGTTGGAGTACCACGTGTCCTATCTCCAGGTAAGTTGATCCTCCCATGTTCACCATTAGATGGCGGCACTAGCCTTTTCTCTGTTCCTGTCACTCAAGACACATCAGATAAAAGTGAACTGCATGCTTGCAGCCATTTTTACCTTGACTCCATAAATGTGTTTCTGCTCTGGCTACTTAGTCAAGGAAACATGTTTCTTAGAAGCACAAGTCCTTTAGGTGACATGTTGGGTAAGGACAGGACAGGGTGCTGTTGGGAAATATGGGCGTATGTGCAGGGTCATTTCATATCAGTCACCTGTTTCCCTCCCGCCCAGCGCCACAAGAGGAAAGCTGCTGATCCCACCTCGTTTTGCCCTTACCTCATGTGCTTTTATAAATAGCTCCTCTCTCTGGGATGGGGTGAAGGGTACGCAGGAGTTTAGATTACCAGCTATCTGGACCCTCAGCTTCCAAAAATAACACCAATCCCCCCTCCCCACCTGCCCTGCCTCACTTCCTTCACGTCTCCCTTGAGGGTTCAGCTGTCGTTGGTGGAGGCAGCTGTCACACTGTGAAGTGAGACCCCCAACTCCAAATCAGCCACCACTAAACCACCACTGAAACTGCTGTCATTGCACTGCTGCCATTAGACGCCAATGCCCACCCCTCTCATATGGCTTTGCTGAAAAATTTCCAAATTCTGATACTGCCAAAAGATAATCGTAGTATTTAAAAGATGTTAAGTGTCAGCAAACTTGATACACTTTTACCTTTAACTTTATCCTAGTTATGACTTTGTTTGTTAGAGCAGTGTAATTGAGAGCATTGGTTGTCACATGGGTGGAATTGAGGTCCAGGGGATCCACAGCAAAATGATATTATGTAGCTTGAAACCTGTGATAATGACTGTTCATTGTTTGTGTCCCTTGCCAACAACTTCTTTTCCCATCTTTAGGGTTCCTGAGATAAATCTTAGCAACCACGTGGGCTAATCTGTCTAATCAGTTTTTGCATCTGTGAATCAAAGGGGCTGAAAACATCTGAGTCAGCAAACACTCTGTGAAGCTCTTTCAGCTTTCCTTATACTACACAGTGTGGTGCTCATTTTGTTTCTGTCCAAAGAGATTTAAAAAGTGAGGGGGCAGTTTCCATCTACACAGTGTGCTTTCACATCAAATATGTCATTTAAGGCACATTTAGAAAATTTTAGCTGTTCTCTGCCAGTTAGAAAATACTGTCTTCTCCTAACCTGGATCCCTACAGGCTGATGCTTTCACTCAATTATTCAGCCATAAAACAAAAATTTGTAGGTGTTTCAGCAGAAGTGGATGTTCTGTCAAAGTGGTTATGTTCAGGGTTTTTGGGGGGAGGTTGAATTTGCCCACAGTCTTCTCTTGTTGGAACACTGAACTTTACGCATTACTGCCACTTAGTGGTCGAGTGATAGACTTAATAACAAGCACAAGGCCCACAGCAGATGTTTTAAGACCATGGCTGGTCCCAGCTCAATACGGCAGAATTTGTGTGCAGTGTTTTATAGGCAGAACAAAGATGTCTGGTCATAGTCAACCAAATAGAAATTTGGCAACAAAATCTGTTATTGCTGTGAGCAGAAAACACTGTAATACTGCAGTTGACTTTTTGTAAATTTAATTGTAATTCTTTCAACCATGCTCAATAATCTGAAATCTACAATTTTTTTTTATTATTATCCTTGTTTGATTGCATTACGTCATTGCAATCCTGTTTTGTCCCCACATGTGAATCACCAGATTTAAATTGTAGCATGCGTGCTTTGTTTCTAGTTAAACCTGATAATGCCTGTTGGCCAGATGATCTGCATACAATGGTAGCTCTCTTTGGGCACGCAGCATTATTTGGACAAATGAGGCCCAGGTCATCTTGTCATGTCTCTGTGCTGGAGAAGATACAGTATATCATACGTGGTAATAACAGAAATTTGTGGTGGGTGATATATCAGTCATACTCGCTGCTTACAATACATGAGACAATGGCAACTTGTTCTATGTAGGATGTTTAAAATGACTATATTGCAAACATTGAGTACCAATTGTCATGTCATTTTTTAAAGACACCAGCATGAGGCTTAATTTGGCATTTTGTTGCATAGTGTGTGAGCTGGCGAGGTGTGTGTTTTTTTTTTTTGTTTTTTTTTTTTTATCTGCAGGGCTCCAGACCAGGACTATTAAGTCACATTTTGCAACCATGAAGCAACAGTGGGAATTGGAATTGGAGTTGGAAATATTACAAGTATATGAACTGGAGAGCTGTTAATTTGTTTCCCACTCACAGTGATTAAATCGTCATGTTTTAACGGCAACGGTGTAACCATTTAACTTTCTGCTAACTGCGAACATCTAACTGTTGATCGGGAGCTTCAAGTTCATGACACTTTAATTTAACAGTACCTTATTTAACTTTATTATAACAATAGTTTATTTAGTAGTTCAGTATTTTAGTAGTCTACAATAGTTTAAAGGAGATTTCAAAATATTATATATAGTATATATCATGAATTGTGAAATATACAAAAAATATTGCAATATTATTCATATATCGGCCCTAGCAGAAATTTAACAAGGTATTGGTGCCATAAATGACTCACTTTGATAACTATTACGTTTTTAAGACGGTTTATATAGTTGAGTGTTCGTCTGCACTATTATTTCCCAGCCAAGGTCAAGGTGTACAGTTGAATAGGCTGCAGGGAAGCAGGAGGATTTCATTGAAACATTTTAATAAACCTTGTGCTGTTGAACAGACTATGAAGCACATACTTTAAAAAAATTGTTTTATTGTCCCTTTCCTTTAGGAAGTGGAACAGCTGCGCCTCGAGCGTCTCCAGATTGACGAGCAGCTCCGTCAGATTGGGGTGGGGTACCGCGCACCTCCTAGCCGAACTGGGGGCCCTGGTGTTGAACGGGAGAAAGGGTACTTGACAGATGAGAGCAGCAACTCACTCCACACTTCTCGCACCTATGGAGGCCGCGGCAGAGGGCGTCGGGCCTCCAACAGCCAGTACTCTGGATATGGTAAGAATGAAGGATCTGAGAAATGATTTCAGTTGAACACGTTTGAGAGTAATATAGGGAATAGAAAACAGTCCTGTCATTTAAAAAGTTGTGAACTCATGTTTGATTTTTCCATTGTTTGTTTCTGCTCAATCCAGGCACAAACTCTGAATTGTCTAATGCTTCTGAGTCAGAGGACGTTGCTGAACGAGACCAGCGGCCCCGTGGCATAGGCGGGGATGAGAGAGGTTCCCGACGGGGTGGCAGGGGCCGAGGCTCTAACTCGGGCAGAGGCCGTGGAGGGCCTGGTTCCAAACCTTCCAACTCCATCAGTTCAGGTAGTTAAAGCCCATATTCAGGTTACTAACAAATGAGGGCCATACATTTCAACATTGAGTCTCATCTGATTGTACAATAATAAGATGAGAAATAGGGCCTAGACTATGGGTTCGTGAAATAGGGCCTAGACTATGGGTTCGTGAAATAGGACCTAGACTATGGGTTCTCCTAGGTGGGTCTTGAAGTCTCAATTGTTTTTACAGTTAAAGTTGGCCATTGAAGGGTATTCACAGCATGATTTTTTTATAAAGCAATCTTGATTAAATGAAAATGGGAGAGTGTAGATGCTATGCTGATTTTCGGTTCTATATCTAGTGCTGAGGGACCCAGACAGTAACCCATACTCGCTGCTGGAGGGCGAAGGAGAGCTGGCTGATGCAGACATCAGTGAAGGCATGGGAGGAGATCGCCGCAGACGCTCCCGACGTCGCCGCAACGACCAGGAGCCCAGCGTGATGGACGCCGCTGCAGAGTCAGACGGCCAGGCCGGCCCCAGCGAGAACGGACTGGGTGAGAACTTAAGTCTCGTATCTCATCTGTGTTGCCTTATCATCTAAGAAATTAGAAATGTTTTCCAGGGCCAAAGACGGAATTGTTAATCTGTGAAATGAAAACCATGATGCTTGCTGATATAAGCAGAAATTATTATCTGTGACATTATCAGAAATATTTACCAGTATATTCTTAATTAATTGTTAGACGAAGAAGCACGACCTCAGCGCCGCAACCGAAGCCGCCGCCGCCGTAACCGTGGCAACCGCCCAGAGGGAGGTTCAGCCAGCCGTGACAGACAGCAAGGTGACAGTGGTGAGTTACCATGTTTTACTAGTTAACATTTTCCTCCTTAGATGAACAGGATATTCTGTATCAGTAACTGTTCTAGCTAACAGATTAAAATGTTTCCAGTGACTGTTGCTGACTACATATCCCGTGCTGAGTCCCAGAGCAGACAGAACCTGCCCCAGAAGGAAAACCATGCTGGCTCTGAGCCCAAGGTACAGGCAGAAACACACACATTGAGCCAAAAAAAGTGTTTCAACCCAAAGTTAGACCTGTAGTCCCAGGAACAACTTTTCAAGGAACTAAAGGGTGTTATCAGACCAAGTTTATCTGTGTTTCCACCACAGTTGAAACACTCGTGAAAATTAGGCAAATTAGTCTGTTGACATGATAGGACAAGGGCTGCTGGAGGTTGCAGGGGTGATCACATTGCAGCCTGTAGCTCAGTATGCCTGCATCTGAATACATTTTGAAGTAACACATAAAAAAATTGGATTTACTTGTTATGTTTCCTTGTTTTATGAATGAAGCGATACACGAGTTGAAGCAGCAGTGATGTGTGTGTTTAATCGATTAACAAAGGTGTCTCTGTAAACCCCACCACAAAAGTTACTCTACTTGTAGGAAGTACTACCCACCGACGGACTTTTTGGGGGGTAAAAAATGTCCCCAGAACTTAATTTAGACCCTGGTCCCTGTGGTTGAAATGTAATTAGTTCCTTAAAAGGTTCCTACTTCCTGGGGAAATTTTCTGTGGTTGAAAAGGGGTTGTAGTATTGTAAATCAGTTTATTGGTCCATTCTCACTTTTTCCCCACCTTTCGTCCCCACAGGAGAACGGGACCAGCGCCACGAAGGATGAGCGAACACCCTCCAAGGGTTCCCCCAACAAAGGCATGAGCTCGGCCAGCGAGACCCTGACCTTGGTCAACGGGGTCTCGTAAAGAGATGGCCTTGCCCCTCGCGAACCCAAGTCTAGAGCAAGACTCCATGGCAAACTCTGTCCCTGCTTGCATTAACTTAAACCTTAAACAGATGAGTGAAAAGTACCTGACAAAATACCTGAATTCATACTATGAGAGTGAAAAAGTACAAAAAAACGACAAACGCATCTACTTAAAAACACACGTTAACGGTGTATGCTATCCTATCTATCAGTACTTAGTGCTTATTTAAAAAAACAACTAGCTTGCCAAAAAAGAGCTGGTGGATATGACTTGATTTTTAAAAATACTGAAATACAAGAAACAGGACGAGACTTTTTTTGTTTTGTTTTTGAAACGGTTGTCTTTATTTGTGTCTTTTTTTTTTTTTTTTTTTTTTTTTTTGTTCTGTTAATTTTGTTCATTGTTTATCACTGGTTTGGACTTGGCGGTCGCTCTCTCAACCAAAACAGACGCGTCTCTTCACAGTGTTAAAGTACAGACTAGAGAGATGTAAGCTGTAGGGAGTGGCGTACGAGCAGACAGTCCAATAGCTTATGTGACGCGATGTTCGCACACTGAACCTGGGAGCGGAGACAGACAGATTGGAATATTGATAGACATTGTGCCTTGAATTTGAAAAAAAAAATATAATAAAAAAAACTTCAGTTTTTCCATTAAGTTTGTTTTTGTTTCCCAAGAGGAAAAAAAGAGGGAGATGTGTTCTTCCAGGGTTTTTTTTCGGTTCCAAGAAGAGAAAAGACCTGTGAGGGAGTGATGAGTGAAAAGAGGATACAGAAAAGGAGGGAGTGGCTGGCCAACGTGAGGAAAAACAAGTCTGGTGCCAAACACGAAATTCAAGGCGCTTGTCCTCATTCAGAGTAGAATGGCCAGCGTTGGGGTCAGTGCGTGCGTGTACGTACGTGTGTGTTTGTGTGTGCACAGTTGAGATATTTGGCAACCACAAAACTAAACTGGGAGGGGTGATGTAAGGAAACGTATGCAGCCCTGGGCGGGTCGCACGGTGAGGCATCTCTATTTATCAACAGGCCTGAGGGGCGTCTTCCTCCTCTTACCTGTTTTGGGTCTTTTGAGGGTCCAGGGTGGCTCCCACACAGCCTTCTAAACAGGACAGGCTGAGACCAGACAGACGGCAGACTTGAACTCTAGATTTAGACTTAAAGAGAACTATACCGTGCCTCTTTTCTCTGTGTCGGAGGGGGCGGCGGTGCTAGCTTCCAGCCACACTAGTGTCTTGACAAAAAAAACCACTGCAGCGCACAGCTCCGGATGCACACGAGGGTGACCACCTTTCTGGGACAGGTGCTGCTAGTGGGGGAGGGGGCCCGGAAACTGCGGACTTGTGGGATTGGGACAGCTTCAAATGACATGAGAGCCACATGACACACAGGCCCACACTTACAGGATACATACAACAGGCATACACACCAGGTGCGTGTAAGTCGTGGTCGCCCGCACAGCGCAAAGCAGGACTGCAACAGAAAACTGAACAAAACAAGCGAGGTGTCAGTCTTGTACCTGGCAGTTTGGGTTGGCAAATGGAGTAAGAGAGGGACTCGAAAAACCTCAGTGGCTCTCTGCTCATGTTGTTACTGTTGTCTTGGTTACCGCTCTCAAGTTTTTTTTGTTGCTATTTCCACATCTTAGAAAATATGAAATAAAAAATTGAAGTGAAATCAACCTCTTCTCTGGAGACGAACTTTGATTTCTCTGTCTTGTGAGTTTGCAGTCTATTTTTCTAACTTGCATGGCATTTAGTTAATGAGTAAGTAGGTGGTGCCTGTCCTGTGCATGAGGAAAGGGTGTTATTAATCTGACTTACAAAGCCATTGTTTCATTCACTAGAATTGCTGCTAATGTACACATTGAATGTCCAACTAACTGTAGAAACTCGACCTTGAAGAGAAAGAAACTATTTGTGACTTCAAAAACATTACCCCCTCCCCTTCCCCCTCCTGCTCATCTTCCCAAGTTTCTATTGGTGGATACGAGTCAGGAAGGGACCCATTCAAGATTCAGAGTCTCACAAAAGTATTCAATTTACCAGGGCAACATTGTGCATGACAAGCAAGCGTCCACATGACCAAAGGTTTTGAGAGACAGATGAATGGGAGCGCGGTTGAGATGACCCAGATGCTGCTGTCATACATTTCTGCTCACCTGTATGTTGTGTTTTTAAAAGAATGAACGAGCACTTGAGTATTTGTACCTTGGTTTCAGTTGCATGTGTGCGAGTGGAGGACGAAGCCCTATCTGGTATGTTTGTGTTTACCTTTATACCTCATTGTGTGAGTACTGTATATCCTCATGTATCTGTAGCCCTCACGTCCTGTTGAAAGACTGCTGGCTGCTCTGTGTGTGTGTGCGGTGTGTGTGTGTGTGTGTGTGTGTGTGTGTGTATGTTTGTGTGTGTCTGTGTGGATGCCGGTTGTACAGACGACTCCTCACTCTGTCAGATTTTGTCTCTGGTTTTCTCACTCATGTTCTGATGGCAATAAAGGACTTTTCATTGTTTGGTATACATCTTTTCTGAACAGTTTGTTCTTTTACTACAGGCCCAAACTTGACATAGCAGGGTTAATATAACTGATGGACTCACAAATATATATTATACTGTACTGACTTAAAGGGACAGTTCGCCCCCAAACCAAAAAAGCAATTTTTTCCTGTTCCCTGTAAGTGCTATTTATTAATGTGGATTTTTATGGTGTGAGTTGCTGAATGTTGGAGATATCCACCATAGAGATGTCTGCCTTCTCTCCAATATAATGGAACTAGATGGCACTCAGCTTGTGGTGCTCAAAGCACCAAAAAAACAACAAACAAACCACATTTTAAAAACTCAACAGCAATGTCTCCAGAAATCATGATCTAGTTACACAAGATAATTCACAGGCCTTGTTCTAAGTTTCACATAGGAACTATTGTCTTTCTACTGAACCATACACAGCAGCTGTATCACCATGCAGAAGAAAGCATGTGTCTACTGCTAGCTCACCTAGCTCCACTGAGCTAGCTAACGTTACAGCTCAGCTGAGAAGGCAACATGTTCTTACTTCCAATTTGCCGCATATCACTACTTGGTCAGTAGATGTCTTCATATGATGTGCAAGATATCCTGGATGCATCTGTTGCAGTCATTCAGAGACGCCATGTCAATGCATGACTGTTGCATTGCATGCATTGTGTCTTTTCAAAGTACACTCCTGTTTTCACAGGAAATATGCAGTTTCTGCCCGTTCGATGGATACAGCCTTTTCAAAATAAACTTGCAATGTCAGTAAAACACCTTGTATTCTTATTTTATTACTTGTGCAACAAAAGCACGTGGTTAGGTTAAAAAAAAAAAAATCATGGTCTGGCTATACATTTTGGACCTGGCTGACTTTCCAGTTCCTTAAATTCTGTTGTTGTATGGCAGTGTTTCAAATTGATGCCATCTCAAGGCGTATCATAATGCTGCAAAAGGGTGCCTTTTTTGTCTGCATCTGATGCTAAAATCACTGACCAAGTGCCTGTATTTGACGACTTCCGAATGAGAACGCGTTGGATGCCATTAATGTTTACATGTCGTGCTGTCATGAGCATGAGTTGTAGATCAATAGCTGGATCACTATCTTAGAAAATGGATGATTGTGATGTTTTACGGAGGCGTCTGGAATATATTTCATTCAAAGAAAAAGATATGGGTGAAAATTAACAATTCTGTAATTACTGAAAAGGTCCTAATAAAAGACCATAAACAAATGCTTTTTATATGAAAATGCTCAATTTATTGTATTAAGGCTACCATCCATTCGAGCATACTCAAAAAGTTGTGTTGAGCCAAGTGCACCCAAAGAGGCTAAAAAGGTTGAACCCAAAGGACACCTGAGCATATGTATTCCTTTATTCCCTAGCATTCTCTTCTGTAGCCTTTCAACATAGCAGCTTTATTTACATTGAGCATTTGTCTTACACCATAGCTCCTGTGTGGTCAAAGACCGTGTCTTGGCCTTCACTTAACAGCCTTGATATTACCTAGCTTCTTAGTGCTCGATGAGCTAGCAGTAGATGCATGCTTCCTTCAGCGTGGTAATGTGGTTGGTGGATATATATTTTGGTAGAAAGAAAATAGTTCCTACATGTAACTGCTCACAACAAGGTCTGTGAATTATCTTGAGTAATCGGGTCGTGATTGCTGGAAAGAGACGTGCCGTAGGGTTTTCCAAATATATGTTTTGGTGCTTTGAGCACCATAAGCTGAGTGTTACTGTATGTAGTTCCATTATATTAGAGAGAAAGCAGACATCTCTCCAGCTGATATCTCCAAAACCTGGCAACTCACACCAGAACCATCTAGATCGATAAGTAGCACCACAGGAAAGAGGAAAATGTACTTTTGATTTTGGGGCGAACTGTCCCTTAAAGCAATTCAAAGTTACTTAGTTGCAAAAAACAAATGGAAATCACTAGTTTTATATATGTCTCAAGGTATATTAAGTGATCTTAACTTTGAGTTCATGGAAGCATGAGCAAAGTTTAGCTACTGTAAACACATTGTAGTCTTGTATAGTGACTGAGCGGAATCATGGTTTTTATTTGACTGTTTCTGGACCCCACCAGAACACTGCATGTGGTGTATCTTCCCTTCTTTAGTAGATGTATGGGAGGTTTGGACTTGACTCACATGACCTGAGCTACAAATGATGACTTTAGACTCAACTTGACAAATTCAAAATAGACTTGCAACTCGACTTGGGCTTTAACATCAGTGACTTATCACTTCACTTGAACTTGAACTTTTTGACTAGAAAAAACTATACAAAAGTGTGCCAAGAATCAATTCATTTCCAAATTCAACTAACATTAAGGCTATTTATTCCCAGCAAGTCATTACTAAATTCCCCAGATGATCCACTTTCCTCGAACCAGTCAGACAGCATCCAGTCAAGTTACAGGAGAGAACCATAAGAACTAATGTTACGTCACATGTGCCAGTTGGAAGAAATGATACCAAAAATAAAGTTTGTTTCTTACAAAAACTATGCAGTGGTCGACAAAAAAATAAAATGAAAAAAATTGCAGTATGCAGAATATGCAGGTCAACTACCAACAAACTTGTTTTAACAAATAAACACATTTTAAACTGACTTAGGACTCGAAACTCTCAAGTTACAGACTTAGGACTTGACTCGGGATTTGCCAGTCTTGACTTAGGACCTTAGTCCCACCTCTGAAATGTATCAACCTGTAAATGATAATCAGGAGTAAAGCACATGTAGTCTACAGTACCTAGCTTCAGAAGTTTCTGCTCCCTTTCAGACTTTGTTTGATTGTTTTTTTTACAAAATGTAATTATATTTTTGACACTCAATAACAGAAAAAAACTTAAATGCCAGAGAAAAATATTAACTTCTTTTTAAACCAAAACCAATAAAGAAAAATCCGTAATAAATCTGTGGAAAAATAAACCTATCAGGAGCATGATATTAGAATGCAATAGGAGAAGAGCCGTAGTAAGAGAGTCCAAAAAGAGGACTGCGAGAACTGACAACTCACCAGCAGCTTAATGGCAGCATGGCATGCTAATTGTCACTGTTAAATAAAAGCCACAAAACATCTGGTGGGAGTCGGACAACAGCTGGAATATTTCGCAGCATGGTGAAACTTTAAGAAACCTTATTTAAAATAATCATACACTATTCGCCCTTACTTTTTTTGTAGAAAATTCCTGCGGAGCTGGATATGAACTTGTTTGCTTGGACTCAAAAAGGGATATAGCCTCTTTCTGGCATACTTTTTAATTTAGCTTTTTAGAGAATACATTGATCACATCCCTGACTGTTTATATGTAACCGATGTCTACATGAATCTGGTTCGCTTAATTCTGTCTCATGTCCAAGACGCAGAACAATTAAGAAGTCACCAGGTGAGGTGATTTTAAGCATTATTTATTTACTTAATGTACCTGTATTTTATTCACTCTTAGAATATCATCAATCACTAATCATGGATAATTTCTGATACAACTTTATGTGTTAGTCATTTCCCATCTTATTAATCTTGATGAACTGTCATGAGTGTGTGTGAGTTTACCTTGACCGATTATAGTACTTTTCTAGTCTGTCCTCTATAGAAATACTTTTTGGAAAAGATTGACCCAATGTCTACTACAAGGGACATGTTATAAAACATAAATAAATGATTAAAGAGAGCATTGTATTATGTGACTTACCTACCAATGACTTAAATTGTGTAGTAAAACATTAAAACTTCTTTTTTCTGGGTCTCAGGATGAACAATGGATGAAGATTTTTTGCCTGAAGTGGAGTTCTGCCCCCTAAAGTGGCCAAACAAACAAAAACTGATTAATACCACTTTAAATATGAATGAAGTTTCACTCACTATAACAAAGAACACCACAGATTAAGGTGTTAGAGTGAAACTGGGGAGGAGTCTCACCTTAGTCAGTCTTATCGATGTTAACAGAACATACCCTTAACCACAATTCCAGCAGGTAATGCAACAGCAACATTCAATAAAGGTAACGTTACAAAATCTGGCTCCATTACTCATACTCCTCTACTCATATGAAGGCAGGATAAATCCCACACAAGACTTAAAATGCTACTTGTGGGGGCTTTATTATCTTCACAACTTATTGTTTCTTATCAGTGAAATAAAAGTAAATAAAAGGGAAATGCTTTTCAGCTTAAAAAATAGCACGGAGGTCTGCATTGTAGCAACTTGTAATTACATTTCTGGGGAGGTGTACATCAGGCTAATGTGGAATTTATACTTCTGCGTTGAATCGATGCTGAAGCTACGGCGCAGCCTGACGTGTACCTCCCAAGAAATGTAACTGCACATCCCTGTGACGCAGACCCCCTGTCTATTTTTGTAAGCTGAAACCATTTCCTCAGTGTAAGCAAAGCTTTTATTTACTTTTATTTCACAGATAAGAAACAATAAATAGTGAAGGCAATAAAGCCTCCACAAAATAGCATAAAGTCTTGTGTGTAATTTATCCTTCAGGGATTTATACTTAGGGATTTATTCGGACTTCTTATGAGCAGAGGAATTCTCCACTCATCTGCTTATTTACATAATGTAAAATGCCATGGGTTTGTGCTGATAACATTAGCATGTTATATTTGTTTGGAAACCGTGTTTAGTATCAAACAGTTGTTTTATCAGTGAACCTTGAGAGTTGTAACGGAGCCAAATTATGTGCCGTTACCTTTGTTAAATGTTGCTGTTGTCTCTTCCTTTGTTTTATATGAGAAGAGGAAAAGCATGCTAACTGCTAGGCTAATTTATACAATGTAAAATGCCATAGGCTTGTGCTAATAACATTAGCATGTTGTATTTGTGGGGAAAATGTGTTTGGATAAAGACAAGCGTTTGTCTGTGAGTGCTGCAAGTTTTAGTGAAGCCAAATTGTGTACTTGTTTTTGAAATTGTCTCTATGAAGCCATGTTTAATGTGTTTTTAATCAATTAAACTTTACAGCACTTCACAGAAACAAATGCTGCTGACTGGTGTTTTGGAGGTGTAACTGCAGAGTGACACAGACACACCACTGCACAAGTATAAATGCTCACAAAGGCATAGGTGACATGCTTAGGGTCAGCCGCAAAACTATAAATTCCGCTAAAGGCATAGGGTACAGCATTGATTCGACACAGAAGTATAAATCCCACTTAAGAGACCCAAAGGACTACAAAAAGACACAAGAGACACAAAACCACAATATTATGACTACAAAGAGACGTAAACTACCACAACAAAGGTGTGTCTTGCTCCTATGCAAGAGAGGTGGTGGGGCTCTTTGCATATCTGTGCCCAGGGGTCCATTGTCTCATGATCCGTCCATGCAAGTAGCGTATGTAACCACATCTGACAAAAGACAAATATTCATGAAAATAGATACACAGCTGATGTAAGAGCAGAAGGAAACTACTAAAATAAAAAGACGATAAATAACGTACACAAAAATGTAGTCATTCAATTTAAGAGTTCGAAAATGTGAAAGCTAACTTTATAGAAAACAGACCGAGCCGTATCATAATGAAAAGCCTTTTGCGCATAAGACCCTCCTTCGTGCCTTCATCCAATCACAGACCGTACTTTTTGAGCGACACATCTATCCACCAATCACATTCCACCTTATGAGCTTATCGCTAGCCGGATATCCACTGAGTCATTATCCGAGGAGTTTCGACTTCGTTGTGGCGCCGATCGAAAGCTGTGAGTACTTGGTCTTTTTTATGTTTTTCTCTGTTTCTTTCTGTTGATTTTATCGTCACTGTAGTTTTACACGTCTTCGGACATAACTGCATTCAGTTAAATGCTTGAACTGAATTGTATTTGGTCCGGTCACACGAGACAAAATGGCTAACACCTGAAAGCTAGCTTGCTAACAGCAGCCATTCAAATTAAACGACTCTGGCCACCGACTGCCTGACCAGGAAGTGAAAACGCAAAAACTTCTTTGACTTTTTTTTTCTTTTTAAATTCAGCTGTATATGAAGTCGTGCAGTTTTAGTTGTATTAAAAGTTAAAGGTTAGTAAGGACGAAGCTAAACATGGCACCTTTTGACAGATTAGGTTATTGTTTGCTCTGGTGGTGTTAAGCCTACAGCCGTCTCGATTACACTCTTTCTATTTACTGAGGATGACGCCATGGATTCACCATTTGCTCCCTCACTGGTTACTTTCTGTTACTAACGACACATGGCGGCCTGTGTTGTCTCTATCCCTTTCAGAGAAGTACACTGGAGCAACAATGGTGAAGATTTTTATTGGGAACCTGTCTGAGCACACTGAGAAGGACGACGTTGAAGCTCTGTTTACTAAATATGGCAAAGTGACAGAATGTGCCAAGTTCAAAAATTATGCCTTTGTCCATATGGAGGACCGCAAGATGGCCAACAAAGCCATCTCTGATCTCCACCTCCATAAGCTGAACGGTAGGCCCATCAATGTGGAGCCCAGCAGAGGGAAGAACCAGGGCCCAGTGAAGCTTCACATAGCCAATGTAGAACAGGGCTTTGATGATGAGCTTCGTGCCCTCTTTGAAGAGTATGGTACAGTCAGAGAGTGCGCCATTGTCAAGAACTTTGCCTTTGTCCACATGGACAATGGTGATGAAGCCATGGATGCCATAAAAGGCCTGGACAGCTCAGACTTTCAAGGTAAGTAAATTTGATATTCTACTCTATGAATGAAAGGGAGTTTTTGGTGTTTCCATACTTTTCGTTTGATGCCCTTTTTAGATTTGAAGGATAATGATTTTTCTCTCTCCCAGGAAAGCGCATACATGTTCAGATATCAAAAAGCAGACCCAGAGGGGCACCTGAGGAGGAGGACTATCCACCTCCGCCAGGCAGAGGCTATTATCCCCCTCGCTACCCAGGGGAGAGGCCCGAGCCTCCCTACAGAGGCCGCATGTCTGCTTATGGTCCTCCTCCTCCTCCACCTCCCCCTCCACCTCCCCCAAGACGAGCAGCTTATCCTGACCGTGGCTATGGCGAGCGAGACCCCTATCGGATGGTTGATTACTATGAGAAATACAGAGCCCGTCCTTACAGCATGCCACCCTACGATGACAGGCGTTCTGGTGCCATCCCCCCTCCTCCGCCTCCTCCCCCGGCACTGGTTAGAGAACGTCTCACAATGGGGGGTCCTGACCCATACGAGCGGCGTGTGCTTCCACCTCCTCCTCCGTCCTACATGGCCAGGGATAGAAGCCCCATCAGACGAGCCCCCCTGCCGCCTGCTCCACCAGCTGGTAACGGGTATTCCTACGAGCGCTCCCGGCTCTCCCCGGTGTCCAGGGCTCCAATGTATGCACCTCCCCACCCCAGGGACTCCTTCTCAGAGAGACCACCACCACGATATGCAGGCTATTAGAGTGTAATTCAAGGTGAGAACAGAGAGGTGAGATGGTTCATTACATGATAACTCACATTGATAGAAGTAGACATATATAGATATAGAGAATCTTGAATATGTACCGACATAAGGGCTGAATCCGTAAATTGAGGTAGAATCATGCTTTAAATCATCACCATCAGCCAAAGCTCTTAATTCCTGCAGATCTAGTCCAGCCAAGAGATCAATATACAACTAAACATTGCTCATAGAATCCTAAAATATTGCTGCTTTTAAGATCAAACATCAGTCTTGCGCGAATCCTGAGTAAAACGCGCTCCTTGACATGTGTGGTGTGCTCTCTTTCCAGGTTTAGAATATGACAAGATCGGCGTCGTCTGCTGATGTACGTGGCGCTATACATCCCCCTCGTCTATGGCGGATTGCGTTGCGTTCGCCTGAGACTTACTGGAAGATACTGTTTTGCAGACCGCCCCGTATTAAAACCATATGATTCCATGTCTACAGTTCACGTATACTTCTGAGCTGTTTATGCCTTTTCTGTTCCTCTGCTTGTTTTACTGTTCAAATCCTTCAAATGTTTTGCAGAATAGGATGCTGGCTTAGGTGCTAAGTCTATATCAGTGTGCCGCAGTACTGTTAAATGGCCAAAATCACCCTGCTCCTCAGTCTTTTTAAATGGATATGGCCTCTGGGAAACTGACATCATTTCATAACAAGGGAAGTCATTTAATGATGATATATCTAGTCTTTGTAAACAAAATTACTGTGTTCAGATTAATGCTATTGGTTGATTATAAAATGCTCATCAAAATAAGTTACAAAAAAATTCAGTTTTGAGGGGCTTTAATATGATACGTGCTGTGGCAGGTTTGCGACACATGTCAGCATGGCTAGTCAAAAGTTCCAGTGTGGTTTTGTTCTTTTTACTTTTTGTGTTATCTTTTCTTGCGAAACTAGAACATATAGCACCAATATGTATGATTTTATTTACTTTACAATTTTCTTTTCATTTGAAGGCTTTTTAATAAACAAATCAAACCAAACCGGCGTTTTAACTGTCAAATTCTTCCTCGTAGGACAGGCCTAATGTTTACCAGGCCGGACACAGTTAGTGCTACTCAGGCGTTAAGCTCTTTACACGTTTTAGTTTGATTCTTCACAGCCTTAAGAGGTATCAGCTTGACACATGGTAGGTGATGTTTTCTTAGCCCTGAAAATGCTGGAAACGTGAGACATTAGGTCATTGTTTGCGAAGCAACTTTCAATCTGCTTTACATTGAAATCTTGTGATGATGCATGTTCACCTGAGCAACCAAGTCTGCAACGCGAAGTGAGACATTGAGAAATGTTTGCGCAGCTGTTCCCTGACTGGCCGACCTGATGATGCTATAGATGATTACTAACTTTGTAAAATGCTTATTTGCAAACTTAAATATATACTATGCAGGATTTCCCCTCCCCCAAAAAAGTTTTGACTCAGACAGAAGTAATCCATCTCAGTTATCACTTTGACCCACTAGAAGTGGGGTTCTTTTGCATCCTTGAAAAGGAAAAAGGGGCATTGAATTATAATATATAATAATATATTAAGAATAAAGCTTAAATTTGTATTATATAAATAAAAAAATAAATATCTTTAAATCAATCTTTCAAAACTTTTAAAATGATAAGACATGGGAACTAGGATTTTATTAATTGTTTTCTGATGTATATTTAAAGGGAAAGATTCACACATCCAGCTGTCACAGGTGTGTTGGAAAGAATCATTTGAGCCTTGAAAAGAACATCCTGCACACTGCTCTTGCTTAGCATCAAAATGTATTGATTGTACTAACGTTTAGGTCCCTCTGGATCTTCTTGACGAAGGTCAAGAATATTAATGAAGGTCCAGAGGGACTGAAATGTGAGTATAATCAATAATTTGTGATGCTGAACAAGCACAGTGTGCGGGATTGTCTTTTTAGGTCTGACATTGCATTGTAAAATCTCAAAATAAATGATAACATTGTTTTCATTAACATTAACCAGATCAGGATAGTGGAACCAACAACACCATGTATTTTATGCAAAAAGTTCATCAAGTTCAAATCAAGCCAGTGTAACCTCACATATGGAGTGACAACCACAAAATTGTAAAGACAACCTGCTAATAAATGCCAAGTATCTCCCATTTAAGTTCTGCCCTCGTCTTGACCACAGTATTGAAAAGTCATGTTTTATGACACAATCAACATTTTGGCAGAATTGTACATAACCCTAATTAACTGATGTCAGTTCATATTTTTTTTTCCTTTAACTTTGATTATTGTAAAATTGGTATTAAATTTAGTTCCAAGTGGCATTAAAAATATTAAAAAGGCTTAAATCTAACTTGTCTAAAGCTGAAGAAACCCTGTAAAGTGAGTGAAAAGTGTGTGGTGGTGTATTTCTTTCACAGAGACTCCGCTCTATTCGGGATGTTTATGGGTGTGCATCCCCACAGCGCTCAGGTGAGGTCTGGACTTAAAATAAAAAGGTTGTGTCCAGTTGGTGGACTGTAAGCAGCAGACATCCTACAGTGCTGAAAAAAAACTGAAATATAGCGAGGCAAAACACCAAGTGAGAGAGAATCTGAGTTTGGCTTTCACTTTCGCTGGCATTATGAACAATCCTGTGTAGTAAACCTTTAAACAATATCATTCCCCTCTAAGACTCCAAATTAATATAGCTAATGGAAGCTTTAGCTGTCCACAAACCCAGGAGTGATGATAAAAAGAGGGCAAACAGATTAACTGTCACCTGCTGCTCTGTATTGTCCTTGGCACACACACAGCTGCATCTCTCTCAGTAACTGGTGTCCATTGCCTACCTTGTGTCAAGCCAATTCATGGTTTTCCCACAAGTAAAACAATGATCATCTGAGCTTTGCGATGGCCCATGTTTTTGTCATCATGCGACAGTTGTTCTTAAGACTTAAATTACATTCTTCATTTCTCTGTCATTGAGTTCAAATTACATATTAGTTACACTTTACCTTACCCTCAACATTTCTAACTTTATATATTTGTACCATAAATTGCATGCAGTCTTGGTATTCTTAGTATTTGTGCTCTTTGTAGGTTGTTAGACTCTATGCAGGACATGCCGACTCATGGTAAGTCATCTTCGGAAGATGTGCAGCAATGCAGCATCTGGTAGAGAAGAGGTAGGTGTTGTTCAAACTTCTCTGCAAAACACCTCTTACTAATGCTACAAATAGTCTCCTGCCTCCCTCTTGTGTTTTGGTATTTATACTGCAGTGCTCCTTCATTCTAGATAAAGTCACAACTCTAAAATTGTATTTTCTGGATGCCTCAATGTTTTTTTTGTTTTTTATCATGTTGTGATCAGTGATGAGTGTGATCACTGACGCTGTCTCTTTGTCTGCAGGCCTGTCTCTGCTCTGGCAGCTGTAGTGGGTCTTGGAGTGAATTCACAGGAGTTTGTTGTCTCTAAACATTCCAAGTTGGGAAAAGATGGGATCATCAGACAGTCCTGAAGATAACAGTAAAGCATAATGATTACACTATGAAGTCCATAACAAGGGTGTCTGCAGGTCCTTAAAAAGTCTCAATGTGCTAAATTCAGTTACATAAATGTAAGTCCTTGAATTTGAATTTGTGAAGTCTTTGCGTCAAACATCTGATTGATTGAAGTTAATCTTTTACTAACTGTCAGAATGAGTCAAGCTCCCCTGCATCCACATTTGTGATGTTACAAATCTTTAAACTTACCACTGGACTGAAGACTGTCTTTCTACTTTGTAGTTCCACTTAGCTGTAGGCAAAAAAATGGATCAATCTAAATCACTTTAACCCTATGGGCCCGAACAACGCAAAGTGTGTCGAAATTCACATCTGTTCTTCTCTATGGGTTTTCTCCACCAGTGTTAGTCGTAGTGAGAAGCCACTCATACCACGTGAAACAGCGGAACCACAGCTTTCCGACAAGACCGGGCACTTGTTGGTAGTCCAGTGTTTTCACAAGGAAAATAAATTATAAATTTACACTAAAATTATGTATAACGAAGCTTTCATACAGCTTTGCACACACATGACTCTTGGATGGATTACTTGCGAATGCAGGGTCTTACAGAAATGCCACGCACATCACATGAAAGCGCAGTACCGGAGCTTTCCGATGATACCACACACAAAATTGTGCTGTCATTTCAGCACGCGTCCACGTCACGTGTATTTCAGCTGTTCGAATGACAACCTGAGCCTGTCAGTGGCAAAAACAAGCACTTTTCATGGATGAGATTACATTGCAGCTTGCTTTGCTGCTGCAGCACTCTCTCAATACTGCACCAACTTCAAAAACTGTTGTCTCCATTACTCATGTTTGAAACATGGGAAAATGTTCAAAACTACCAATGTTGCCCTTCAAATTTAGGGGAAAAAATCCACAAGAAAACCTCAAACTACCCAGTACGTTAAAGAAAAATGGGAAAGAGAAGATACTGGAAGAGACTGGTTTGATATGTGTAAATTTCAGTGGAAATGCAATAACTAATGTGCGGTGTGAGTTTGGGTGGAAATGTTTAAACCGTTTTTTTTTTTTTTTTTTGTTACACCGAAGAAGAAAGCACATTTTGCTGGAGGAGATGCCACATGTTGGAGACATTGTAGGTTTTAGGATGCCATTCACTGGCATGTATTCTGGGAGTGTCCAGTGATTGGGCCTTTTGGGACAGAACATACTTGTTCTGGCTGCCTCCTGAACCCCGTAAAGGAGTGGAAAGATATTGTGAATGATATTCATGTTATGGAAAAGACTACTTTTCCTCTTCATCTTCAGAAAAATGTCTTTCAAATGTCATTAAATTCTGGGCCAAGTAGGTGAAATATGTAAGAACCTTACAGCCTGATTTTGTGGAGGTCTCAGACAAAAGACTCTGTGATCTTTATACTAGCAAACCTCAGTGACTGCTTTTTTTGTCTTTGGTCTTCCCCTGACATATATTTCATGGCACTTGTATATACACTTAATTTCTCCCAAAATGTACAAAGTTGTTAAATTTTGAAAAAATATCTCAACAATATGGGAAATTACTCTGTGTGTACTGTGACTTATTGTTAGATAAGCTGCTGTTGAAAAAAAAAAAAAAAAGTAAAGGTTTTGTGCATCAAATTTAAATGAAGATACTCTAATAACAGACTTGTCTGTTTTATGAGTTTTGAGTGAAGTGTCAACTGTTTGTCTTTTACAGGAAGTGGATTGGGTTCCTTAGTGAGAGTCTGGTCCATTGGCTGGTGAGCTGGTGTGGATGCCCAGTCCTCGGAAAACCTCCGTTGTTCAATCTGTGTTCTCTGCAGTTGATGGCCAAAACTGTATAGTGTTACAATCACTGGATATTGGCCTGAAAAATTGACTTGAAACCTTATCATGACCTTTTACACACAACTGTGACCCTTGTTTTTCTATTATCTTTTTATTCATGCCTTTGAGCTATTTATGAACCTAAAACTATCTCATACTTAAGTATATAAGCACTTGCATACAAATGTTTGTAGCAAATGTGTTTTATAGATCATCTTTGATTTTTAATATTAATGATGATATAGACTATTAACATTGTGTTTTCAGTATGAAAAGTTAAAACGGTAAATAAACACATTTTTCTCAAAGTGAGAACTAATGTCGTAGTCGTCATGTCTTATTCAAACAACTTTGCTATTCTCTTGTAAATAACGTGAAATAATAAGGCTACACTTAAAACAGATTGTAGGGTGTTTGATACTAAAGGTTTCTAATTATAAATTCAATAGTCTGGAGTCTTTAGCTGCAGGTGGCTTATTTCGATTGTAGAAATAAAGTTGCCCCAGTTTGACACAAGCTCTGCTGTAGTTAATATCTGTAAAAGTTCAGTGGGATTTCAGAATATGTGGGCAACAGAAGATTCTCATCAACGCACATGTGTGGGATACACAGACAGATTAGTATTACAGAATCCACGTTTTACTCAATTCAGCTGTGATGTTACAACCTATGAAAACTGACAATTTTTTGTGGTTTAAAAAAACCTTTTTTACAATGTCCTCTCTCCTGATTAAATTAATATATGTTTAGCAACATGATGCTGTTTTTGTGACAAAAGGATGTTTAAAAAAAGGCTACAAGACTTAAAATAGATCACTACAGCTGAAAAAAAAAATAGCCCCAAACTAAATTTTATCTTTGCAAAATATGCTTTCTGTATTTGCTTAAGTGGTTCCAGCAGGACAGGATCTTATCCCAGCATGCACTGGGTGAGAGGCAGGGTACATCCTGGACAAGTAACCGGCCATATAAGGATAGATAGGCGCCTAGTTGCTCTTAGAAAGAAAACAACGAAGCAATGACTCAAAGTAAAACTGAAAGGAGATCCTCCCAGGTCTTCCACAGTACCAGAAGCGTCATTTTCTCCGTTCCCTTTTTCCAAAGTTTGGTTACACACTGACATCAGTTCAGTTCAGATGAAGTGTTTCTTTAAGCACACGCCCATCTTGCTGGATTTAAGTTCTGAGAAATCATGTGTGGTGTTAGGGTGTTGTGTTGAATGAAAGCAGTTTTATCACCTGCAAGGTCACATTCCAAGCTTTTATGACATTTGCCCATCATTTTTGTAGTGCTGCCGTTATTAATAATAACGCTGTTGCTCTGCTTCAGTGAGTAGGCCTAGTAAAGATCTCACGTCCCTTCTCCTGCTTGTAAATTCAATAAAGTTAGATTAGGATTTTACAACCAGACTGGACTTTGTTCTAAAACTATTAAAATGTAACACCAATTTCTGGATGTGATCCAAACATGATTCCCGATACTGACACACTCACCTTTGCATCTGTATAGTTATTTATCTGATCATGTCAAGCTGAGTAGAGAATCTGATAAATATGCCTTCATAGTTGACATCTTAAGTACAACGTTAAGTATTTCAGTCTAATTTAGCATTCACTCCATTCCGTTTATTTGAAAGCTACAGTTACATATGGCCAGTAAGAATATTAAAATACTGCTTACATGTTAATGTGTTAATAATAACCAGAGGTGGGATCAAGTCATTGTTTTGCAAGTCACAAGAAAGTCTCAAGTCTTTGCACCCAAGTCCTAAATCAAAACAGGGAAATCCAAGTCAAGTCTCAAGTCCCATATTTTGAGTTTTAAGTGTCAAATAAGTCATAATAAGCTCCTTCCCAAATGTAATGCCATTTAAACAAAAAGTAATAATACCATAAAATTTCAATTAAAAGCCTAGTCCCTTTACTAGTCTGATGTGGTGACGCATTTTGACAAATAAACGCCTGTCTTAATTAGACGCTTAGTCTGATTGCCAAGTGGTTCATTATTGTAGAAGTTCATTGGGCGTATAAAACCGTGTTTTCAGCTTCCTCAAATCATATATCAGTTCCTCAATTACCCTGTAACTTATTCATATTCTTTTAGTCCATAAAAGGTCCTCAGATCAAAAAGATCAAAAGGGTTTTTCAAAAAAATGAATACAAGTTTTGAGTATTGTATTAACAGGATAAAGTGGTGTGTGTCAGTATGCCAGGTGCTGTAATCCTGTAGCGTCGTAACTCACCGTGCTGTCTGTCGGAGCGAGGTCAAATAAATGATTCATAATTGATATGTTATCTGAGGCCTTATTTTTAAACAAGTATTAGTCATACTGGTTTAAATAAACAATTTGATAGTATTTCCTCATTTTTGCTGAGCAACAGTTTTGTGTGAAAGGAAGTAAAAGCCTATCCCATGTAGACACCTGTCCCAAATATAGGCCTGTTGATTTCAGTGATTTAAGTTTGTCATACAAGTGTGATTCAACTCAATCACAGAAACACAGCAGTGCTGACATTGTACTTTCATATCATACAGAAAATGTCTAACTCTTACTTCCTAAATTGGCTTGAGGGAAAGTATCACGTATTTTTTCGATGAAAGTTTAAAGTTCAGGTGAGCTCACAAGTCATTGGTGTTTAAGGCCATGTTGAGTTGTCTTGTTTTGATTTTGCTGTGTCTAATTTGTGACTCGAGTCCAAGTCATGTGACTGATGCACACACCTCTGGTATTAATTGTTGGTTTTATATTATACAATAATATCACATATACTGTGTCTCTTGATATTTTTATAGTATCAATCTGATAATACTTTTGTTTGTAAGTGGAGTTTGGAATGTAGAATTTTTATTTGGAATTAAGTAATAACAAATTGTTGTATGGATACTTTTACTTGCTAAATTAAAGAAATGCTGTAAAACAGAAAGTGCACATTTCCCAGAATTTGATCCCAAGAGCAGAAGTGTAGATGATTTTCTTTTGTCTGCATCAACTTATCTGTATAACCTGAGCTCAAGCAAATTTGGACAAACTGGTTTCCATAATGTCACAAAGTAAGTGCTCTGTATTTAGAGTGTTGTGTATAAATGATCGCCATTGTTTACCTGATTAGTTGTCAAATTTATGGCTGATATACAATATTAAACATCATTCTCAAAAAAGACAATTTAATGTGCTCAAGTTAAAAATGTACAAACAATTAGCTTTAATACTTTATAGCATTTACACGTTAAAAGTAGCTGAATAATGTTAAAGTTTTAAGATCACAGCTTTTTAATCTACAAACATGAAGTAATAGATACAGGGTACAATATAATACTATGATTTCACAATGCAAAGAGGGTTCCAGTCCAAGCCTGCTTTGACTCTAATGTAACAACTACACAGTAATTTGTGTTGCCTTCAAATGCAAGTCAATAGAAAAGTAAAAAGTCACATCATGAATGACACATGATGGTCTCATCTGTCTCAAGGGGTCCAATTATTCTGGGGTCACCTGGGGAATTGTTGATCACATATGAGCCTGTGTCCATGACAGGCGTCATACTAGGCATGCACATGCATGTCTCTCTGGACGGAGGCACTGTCAGCACCTCATATTCCACCTCAAAGCTCCCCTTGGCCTCGCCAGACTCACGGATGATCAGCATCTCATACTCTCCGAATCGGATCAGGGCTTTGTCTGGGAGATCCATCCTTTCCAGGTAGCCCAGAACTGAGCCGTTCACTGACAGCCGTCCCTTTTGGCTCAAGTTCTGGATGGTGAACAGCATGTCCGGGCTCTGGGGGGTGCGGTAAGCGTGGATGCCCAGCTGTTTGCGGGACACCCGGGCATCAACCAGGGCATAGGTGCAGGCCTGGCTGTCACGTCCCAGCCTGAGGGGGTCATCTGCTGAGTGTTTGCTCCTGTTCCCCAGAGGAAGAAGCCCGTAAAGGCCCTTACAATTCTGCTGAGGGTTGTAAAGCTTGATGTGGAGACAAGTCAGGAGATCCTCCTCTGTCTCCATTATCTGGGACACACTCATCATGAAATAAAGTTCCTGATGCAATCAGTAGAGGGTGTATTGCACCTATTGACCTTCAGTGATGAAAGGCTGCTGGGACAGAACACAAACAAACCTATGAGGAATCCAGTGAGATGAGGTTGTTTACCACTCAAAAGAAAAGTAAAGTAATACATTAACTGCTGCTTAAGAGGTCAGTGTCTTACCTGAATGTTGAAGATAGTTTTCCTGAGTCCACAGAAAAGCTGGATCACATTGATCCTACAGAAAACACTCACAGGGATCTAACGGGACTGCTGCTGCTGCTGAGAAACAAACAGGAAGACTCTCCCTGCCTGCTCTTTGCAAGCTTTTGTCCTACCCACTCTTGAGTTTCGTCACTCTCACAAGACCCAGTGCAATGCTGCTTTCAAGTGCAAACTCGGAAAAACATTGTAAGCGGTGGATGAGGTAATGCAGTGGTAACCAGAAAGGAAAAGTCTGGATTTTTTTTTTCATTTTTGTTAACATGAAATAAACATGGAAATTAGATAGATAGACAGATAAAACTTTCATTCATCTCCGAATTCACCTTTTCAGTAGTACCATACCAACAAAAACCACACTTCCCCTCATCAACAATAAAACAGAGATATAAAAATAGACATAAAATAAGTTAAAATGAGTGCACTCATAGAAATTAAAAATTACATTACACACACAAAAAAAAAAAAAAATTAAATTGTCCATTCCACAGTCCAGTCCAGATGTTCAACAACTGGGAAACATTATAAGTATGTTACCCAATGTGACAGTCAAGCAACAGAATCTGCCACTTTAACAAAAACTAACACACAAAATAAATGTTCAGTGGACCACCAGCTAAAATTACAAATGTTTTTACCAAAGAGTAATTTAAATCAGTTTTCATGCCAGGTCATTGGCTTCACTTTAGAAGCAACACAAACAATAAATTTGTTAGCAGATTAACAGAGAATTAATCTACAATTTTGATTATCGTTGAATCTTCATTTGTCAGGCTAAATGCCAACATTTACTGGTTCATGCTTCTCAAAGATGAGCTTTTGCTGCTTTCTCCGTTTTGTAATGTTCTGAATGGGTTTCAGACACAAGAGACAGAATAATAGTAAAATAAAGAGGTCATCTTGAGTATAAAATGAGATTAATAAAACTATACTCACTGCTAACTTTGTGGCACTGTTTACTTTTTACTTTTATCATCGAATAGTTCATGAATGGATTGCTGTTCCCTAACATACGATTTTAAGATGAGCACCTGAACGTAGCATTGCAGCACCGAAAATTCCCCGATGATGCAACTTGAAACCGAAAGGAAGGAAGTCACCACAAGACTTTACATTTATTGATGACCATGCCCACCAACCATAACGGGAAACTAAGCCCTGCTATAAAATGAAGTTGTTACACGTTAACGCATGGCCGTTGATTTCGAGAAGTGGTTATTAACTTGAATTCCTTTTGCATTTCTAAGCAGTGAGAAGTGATGATATTGGTTATTAAACTCTTACCAAACTTGGACAGGAATGGAAGGGGAGTGGAAGGGGAATTCGGATAAGACAGGGCTAAACATGCCGTGCCGTTAACTTTCTAATGCTTAAGGCGAACTCAGGTAGGCCTAATTTGAGATACTGGTAGATTACCTAAAAAACCCCACCTACAATTCTGAAGAGTGTTACTTTTATATTTTGTTATGGATCTCATTTATATTTCTATAAAGGGATTAAATTGCCAAATAAAACATTAAGGAATCTTTGGATGTTCCACACATCAAGAACCCCTCACTCTGATGACATGTTTGGGTAAAATGGGACAGTCAAGTCTATTTGTTAGTTCAGTCATTAATTCATAAAATCATTAACTTACCTAAGTAGTCAATAAGAAAAAGATTGTCCAGCTTTTCTGCCGTCCTTTCCCTTTTTCTTTTGCTGCCTGTTTCCTTGGTGCAGTATTGTCTACAATGAAATCAATCAGTCAATCAATCAATTTTATTTATAAAGCCAAATATCACAAATCACAATTTGCCTCACAGGGCTTTACAGCATACAACATCCCTCTGTCCTTAAGACCCTCACAGCAGATTAGGAAAAACTCCCCCCCCCCAAAAAAAAACCTTTAACGGGGAAAAAAAATCTAGAAACCTCAGGAAGAGCAACTGAGGAGGGATCCCTCTCCCAGGGCAGACAGACATGCAATAGATGTCGTACAGAACACACCATATTAACGAATTTGCAGTAATCCATATAATCCATATGACAAAATGATTCATAAAGAGAGACAAAGACAGGGACAGATGCAGGACAGACGGTAATGACAGTAGCTTACAACAATATTAATGAAAGTAATAATATTATAATGATAATTATGGCTATTGTGGTACAATATGTTGAAAGTATATATTAATATATAGTAGTATATGTATGTGACAATACATGTGTGCATGTGTGTGCTTGCACGGGGCTGACATGAACTCACTGCAGCACCTTTAATAGTTTTTAAATGACAAAAACACTTAAAATGTCTGTCATATCAAAGGGTGGCACATAAAAGTATAAATTATGATTTTATGGCACCTGGTAGCCATAAACATCTGGTTTCACTGTAGAAAATTGTCCCATTTTAGCAGAATTTTATGTACCATTTTACATGAATGCATTTAGTACTCATTCAAAACCCTTTCCCATATGAATTAGTGTATTGTGTGGCAGGTGGCACAAAAATGGAGGTGCACCAGGCAGTGATGCCTTTAATATATGGTTACCTGCAGGGGTAAGGGAGGCTGGTGCGATGAGACAGGTGCACATCTCATCCCATGCTGGTGTGTTGGGACGACTGGGACAGTGAAATGCAGAAAAACTGGCCTGCTTCTCTGCTTTGTTGAAGGTGCCTGGTAGACGGTAGAAAAGTAGATCGATGTACCAGAGCATCAGTGGTGCATTAGCTGCTCTTGCCATGGGACCGTTATGCTATTTGGTTTTTGTTCTATGTCTAGTCTGCCCTGGCAAGTGAGCTGGTAATGGGCAAGAAGATGGGGGGTGTTGCCCTTGGGGCGGACTAGTTTTCTTTCTTTAATTGTTGGTTTTTGTTCACTTTATCTACCTGCTTCCTACTTTAAACCCAGTCAAATGGTTATGGAAGGCTTAAGGTGTGCTGTGTGTGTTAGCACTTCAAGTGCAAGACATATTGATTGCAGTGTGCACTGGTGTGACAGTGGAACTAAAACCCTGCCCTGTAAGGAAGGGTAAACCCCGAGGAAGGTAAGGTGGGAGAATATAGATTGTAAAGTCAAGCTTCTGTAATAAAAAGACTGTTTCTCCCTTACTTCATTTCTTGTCATTTCTTATGCCAGAGACCTGTAGTGGGTGCAACAATTTAAGAAAAATATTTTCATTATCAGTCATTTTTTTTAAAAATGCAACTTCCTACAACTACGTATTTGTTGTTATACCCTCACTGTGTTAGCTGCAGTGCTTTTATCACCAAAAAGAGGAAATCAACATGCCACATGGCTTCTCTTACATGTTCTACTCCCAGTAATTTTTTGACTTTTTTTGGGCAGAACGCCCATCCTAGTAATCTCAGACCAATCAAAAATGATTGTAACATATAAGGACACTTGTAAGAATGCAATAGCATGTTTGGTGATTTGCAACTGATATTTAAAGAGCCCAAGATGTAAAACCTTATTTGTCCCGTTTTACCTGATGTCCCACTTTACCTGACTTTACCCTACAGAACTGGACATAAGTATATGACACACAGTCATTCAGTTAGCACGGGTTAGAAAATGTGTCGAATAATCATTTATGTAGGCAAAAACAAGGTGGATACGGTCGCTAAACGTTTGTTGCCATTAACCATAAAACCCAAACCAAAACGAATACTATACCCTCCTGGACAGTGAGTGGCGGTGTGGTGATTCAGGAAAAAGACACATGAAGAAGAAGGGGAAAAGGGCAGACAAAAAGCAGACGGAAGTCACTCGGCAAAGTCAAGCTCCTGAGAGGGGTGAATTCTCTGTAGAGGCCGGCCGGCAAAAAGGTAACCTCAAATGTACACATCCGTGTCTTTATATTTTACATTTCACTGCATTTAAAATGGCGAATTATCAGCTTACTTCTGAATATAATATTCACCAGCTTTCCGCTTTCCGTTTGTACTAATATGGAGACCGGTGCTTTGTAGCGTAGCGTGATCAGCAAGCTAACCGTAGCTAGCAGCTTGCACTTGCAGATTTGCTAAACGGAAACCAGGAATTGCGTTTAGGAAATCGACACTGTATCCTTGTAGCAATAAAATTATCGGGAACGTTTTAATGTTGAAAGATTATGCGTAGCGTTTGTTAAAATTATTAACTGAAGGCTTGTTGCGTTATTGCGTAAAATTGATGTCCGCCATTTTGCAACGAGCGGCCCCGTTAAATTCAAAGCTGCGACTGTCATGCGAGAGAAAAGGATATAAGCACAGGGTTACTTCATATAATAACGTTAGAAACACCGAATGAGTAAAAAATGTTAAAAATTTTGTTCTCTCTTTCCATCCCTCTTTGTTCCCTTTTCTCTCATTGCTCTGAATCAGATCTTTAACAATGGTGAAAATCTTTGTGGGAAACCTGCCCCGAGAGGCAGACCAGGAGGAAATCAAGGCCCTCTTCACTCAATACGGCACAGTCACAGAATGTGCTATCATCAAAAACTATGCCTTTGTTCACATGGATGACCGCAAGGCTGCCACTAAAGCCATTAAGAATCTGCACCTGTACAAGCTTCATAGCACACCAATCAACGTAGAGGCCAGCCATGGGAAGAACCAGGGCTCTGTCAAACTGCATGTAGCCAATGTAGAAAAGGGAGCTGATGATGAGCTCCGTGCACTCTTTGAGGAGTACGGTACAGTCACAGAGTGTGCTGTTGTTAAGAATTTTGCGTTTGTACATATGTCTAACTCTGACGAGGCCATGGATGCCATCAAGGGACTGGACAATACTGAATTTCAAGGTAAGAAAAGGCCAAAATGTGAAACAGTGAAAAGTGTAGTATCATGTTTTGATTTATTTCTAATAATTTAATTCGTTTTTCTGTATTCTTTGTATTTAGGCAAACGCATCCATGTCCAGATTTCTAAGAGTCGGCCTAGACACGATGAACGGGATGACTACCCCCCTCCTCCCCCAGACAGGGGTGGATATTGGCCCCCTCGCTATCCAGGAGAGA
Source organism: Epinephelus fuscoguttatus (assembly GCF_011397635.1). NCBI lineage: Eukaryota > Metazoa > Chordata > Actinopteri > Perciformes > Serranidae > Epinephelus > Epinephelus fuscoguttatus. Next base: position 29,951,614 of record NC_064774.1, read on the forward strand.
GGCACGAGCCTCCCCCACCCAGCTATATGAGAGGCCGTCTCAGCCATATCCCCCCAGGTTACCCTGCCCCTCCTCTGCCACCTCCTCCCCCTAGAAGGGCAGTTTATCCTGAACGTCCCTATGAGGGTGAGAGGGACAGGTACAGCGTGGTAGATTACTATGAGAAGTACAGAGCCCGTCCGTATGGCATCCCCTCCTATGAGGACCAACGTCCCGGCGCCCCTCCTCCTCCTCCTCCCCCTTCAGCCGTCGTCCGAGACCGTCTTATGACCTCGTCTCTTGACCCGTATGAGCGTCGTCCCCTCCCACCTCCTCCGTCCTCATACTATGCCCGAGATCGCAGTCCTCTCAGGAGAGCGCCAAGCGCGCCAATGCCCCCCGCCAGTAATGGCTACTCCTATGAGCGCTCCCGACTCTCTCCGGTTTCCCGGGTACCTGCATACGGAGTTCCACGCGCCAGGGACCCCTACGCAGAACGGCTGCCGCCGCCACCCCCTGCACGCTACGCTTATTAAGCGAGGCCCTGACATGTGAAGGTGAGAATAGGTCTGAGGTAGACTGGTATTCATATCTTTTCTAAAATTGCCATTCGTCCCTGTAAAGGCAGAGAGGCAGCTTATGACTTGTCCTGCACACCACAGATCTTGAGGAGAAAACAGTTTGAAAGAGCATGCGTACGAAGTGCTATTCAACAAGTTGTAAACTCGTTGGTAATGCACATCTGTGCACTAACTTGGATTTCAGCTAATATCAGTGTTAAATGTGTGGCATACTCCAACAAAGGCAGACTGTTCAGTCTGGAATCTGTGACTGATGAACGGGACTCGAGCTACAGAGGTCCACATGTAATAAGATGGAACAACGTGCTTTCTATCTACAGTTGCAGACAGTTCATTTGTGTCATTTGCTCTTTTTCCAGGATCGTCGTCCAACTGCGTCGCCGCTCGCCGCCTCCTGATGCACGTGACACTATCCTCTTCCTGTCTGTGGCTGAGCGCGTTACGTTCCCCTGCGATGCTCACAGGAGGAACTGAATTGCCGACGTCCACGTCTGATTTTGTTTTTATTATTTTGGAAAAGTTTTTACTCGTTTTTTTTCCCCCTGATTGTTTTAGTTTGTCATTGTGCTGTAGTATTTTTTTTATGCCAGACGTCTGAATTAGGCGTTTTTTTTTTTTTTTTTATTTGTACTTTTACGTTTGGAAAAATTAGTGTTCTGATGTTGTGTGTGTGACCATAGAAAGCTGAATAATTTCAGCTGAAGTCTCTAGGCGAAACTTGTGACTGTAGATTTAACTGAACTGAATTATGTTTGGTATTAAATCTAATCTGCACGTTGGTTCCTTCATGTTAACGCTTTCCCATCGAAAATCAAACCTCCATGTGACGTTGCTGTGAAAATTTAAACTGGTAAGACATAGGTTTGACAAATGTAGAAAGTAACTGTTAATAGGACAGTTACCGCAAATCGTTCACATGTACCTGTATGTTGTCGAACTTGTTTTTAATAAACGGATTTGTGCAGTTAATGTTGTTCACAGATGTGCCCCAAATCATGCCCAGCGCTAAAACACCATTAGTGTAACCGCTTGAATTGATTCGCCTACTCTTTTAGGATCTTTCGAAAAAATAATCCTTTAATTAATGATTATTCGTTCATTAATGATGAACACACGCATAGCAAACTTGTTAAAGTCGTCACGCTGATTAAAGAAATATCACTCTTGTCTGGAATGCTAAAGCTTTTGTCATTGATCAGCGTGCCTTTTTACATTGTCTTCACTTCCAAAATTGAAACTTGTTCATATAAAAGCTCAAGTAAAGAAGGGCATAACACACTCCAGCCATTCTCCACCAGGTGAGATTTCATAGCTGAGGCTAGTTTACCTTGAATCTGGGGGGAGATGACATCAAAGGCTGCTGAAGACCTTCAGAGTCAAAAGGTAAGTCAAGGGCTTTAAGGACTCCTGGAGTATAAACTACAGCAGACAGCACATGCTCACATTTAACTTTTCTAGGTAAATACTAGTTTACTACAGAGGTTTGTAACAGTGGAAATACATTTTTAGCGTTTTACAGGTCCTAGATTGTTTGCTAGTAAAGTGTTTTTCACTCATTGCCTGTACACACAACTACCCAATCAGCTCTAAGTCTACAATTTATTGACAGTGTAAGCTGGAGAAAACTATAGGCTACATGTATAGTTGATAGGCAAAACACATCTGGGAAATTGGATACAGATTAAGATGTTAAAATCCAGCACTGTTCAAAGACCATGTTTGGCTTCTGGAACAGAAATGTTTTTAAAATTGGAAATTTAGAGAAGCATCCAGGATACCTAGGTTTCGTTAAGCTGGGCAAGACTTAAGAGTTTGAATTGATCAGTAAAGTCTATGCTAGATCTTGCAGACAAGCATTTTAAACCCTTGTAAAACATGATCTCAAGTGACACAATGAAATTGCTATATTAACTGATTTTACACAAGCAGTTTTGATGGACGTGACAAGTTTACAGTACTTCTCATTGTATTGCTGTTTTGAAGCTGATCTGCATGAATAAAATATTTACAACAGTAACATGGTGTCCCTGTTAACTAATGTAATGCCATTAAAACTAGGTGTAATTGTTTCCCCAAATGGCATTGTAAATGCTTTAAAAGAATAATTCATCACCAAAACGAGAATTTGTGCACCAATTACTGGTGCAGATGACCAGGAGGTGGTGTATTCAGTATTGTAAAAGTCATTCTGGGATTCAAAATATTGTTGTGAAAACATTTTCATTGTCAGTTATTCACAAAGTACAGGCCATGTAGACCTGCTATGTTAATTCAGCATAAATACTTTAATTAAGCAGGCTAGCAGATGTGCAGAGTGGATGACACTGAATAAGGTGGAAAAAATCTGACGCATGTGTTCTGCAAACCACAGATGCGTAACATTTACTCATTTTTGCTGAAAATAACAAGTTTTGGGGGCACTATCCTGGCAGGAAGAGCAGTGAGAGCTCAGTCAAAAAACAACTGCTTTTCATGCACCCAAAGAGCTGCAATGACATGCTACATCACAACTAGTTGAACTTTGAACTTGATCAGTGGTCTGTAGCTTGGTAGGCATTTTGCCAAGCAGTAATGCCATCCACCATCACCTCCTACATTATGTAACTTAAGAACCACTGATATGCATGACATGTACAGATGTATTCATGGTTTGCAGAAACACACAATGCCAACATTTTCCTCTGGTGACTGGGCTACGCAAAATTAGGTTTTCCCATTTTTAGCCCAGGTTACAGATGAACAAGGAGTGGCCATGGAACTAATTGCAGTAAGAAGTAGGAATTGGTTTTAAAGAAAAAAATCTGAATTAATACATAGGTGACGTAAAATTTTAGTGCCACAACAAGAACATTCCTTCTTTTAACACATCACTTTGAGTTATGTAAACATGTTTTCTGCAAACTAGGAATATGGATTTTTATATAATTACTTCAGATGTAATATTGATTCCTTCAGATTTCAAAATAGATTTTAAATACAATGAACATGATCACAACACTAAACTTTATTGTAGCTTTAAGAGAATTTAATCTTGCATTATTAAGCGTACCACAGAAGTCTATCAAGCAGCCCACGTGCTGGATTACATCAAGTTTAAAAAGTGCTGATTAAGAGTTGTGTGGTTCAGTCGCCATATGCTGTAGGAAACATGCCACTGTGTAGAGTACGAAGTACTTTAAAAGAATGAATATACAATATATTTTTGTGGTTATAAGATGCAAAGAGCTTATGGATTCTGTAATTGAAACTTCCAATTTAGCTGTTACTATCACCACAGTGGAAAATAAAAAGCAGAGCACCAATACATAGGCGTGCTCACTTCTGCATGCAAGCATGTCAGTTGTGCTGTGACCACACTGCTTCCTGTCAGAGAATGTTGATTTCACCCTTCCACTGCTGCAGGCCTCCATCTAAAACTCAGCCTAAGAGAATCAGAACATTCATCAACAGACAGAAAGATACAAACAGATACACATTAAAACTCAGCACAACCAAAAGATTGCAAATTTGGCATCAATTTTATATCTTGATAACAAAATTTGAATTTTGAACAAAGTGGTGGCAACAGATATAATAAGTAGGCCTAACCCCTCCAACATACCAATTAGAAACACCCATTCCTGAGAATATGAATAACCATCTTATCTGCTCAGAGCTGCAGTTCCAGGATTCCCGAGTCTATCTGGTGGCAGTATACATGACATTTGTGTCGAGCTCTCTCTCTGATGTACGTCTGCGGGTTCTGTTTGTGTATGGGTGAAAACTGAGCGCTGAATTGGTCATCATCTGAGGCTACATTGTGGTTTTGTGGATTGTGTTCTTCATTTTGACGTACATATAAGACAGAGACAAATGTCAGTTCAAGAATTCAATATCAATGTCTATAAACTAAAGTCTGGGATTATCCTATTACACTGGCTTAAATAGGAAGTTGTGTAAAAAAATGGATGTGAAAATAGAATAAAACTAAGTACAATTACCTTTCTGAAACTTTATGATTTTAACAGCCAGACATGAGGAACACAGTCAAACCGCCCAGGACACACTTGTCAGCTTTATTATTCCATCAAACACACAAGAAAGCATTTTACCAAAAGTTGTTGAGATCTGATTAATATTTAAATGGACAAAAATCTACTGCATGGACCTAAAATCTATACTTAGGTCCACATAATGAATTTCCTCAAAATTAAATGTTACATTGAAAGTATTCCATCAAAAAGCCAAATCAATTAAAAGACAGACCAAATGTTACAACAGTCTTACCTTGAACCTCTAAATATGTTGCATTGATAATAACTGTGTTTTTGCTTATGTAATATCCACAGAAATACAGCCCAGGGTCAGATGAATTCGCTTCTTTGATCTTGAGAAAAACTGTGAAGATGTTGCAGCTCATTTCAAAATTTCCATTTTGAAATCCATCACAGAATTTATGCTCAAAAGGCTTGAACATGAAAGAGACACAGTGGGACTGGGATCTCCTCCTGACCACTCTGAACCAGATAATCTGGAGAACTGGAAAAAGTTTGAGCACAGCAGTGTGACTTCTTCACCAGACTGAACCTCCACAGTCTGACACTCAGAAACTGAGACACAGATCCAGCCTGAACCTAACACATAAGTATTTGCTTTCAGTGAAAGAAATGGCACAGGTGAATAGTATGAATTCTGGTGGGTTTAAATTACCAGCATTACATGCAGTTAAGGGTAATTCGATGCCAGGACTCACTAAAAGTGCAGAGACTTAAAGCTGTTATCAAGGTTAAGTTCTTTATGGTGAGTATGACTAAAGCTCTGCAATGTCTGCAACTGCACTGTGCTCCGAGAAGGATACTTTAAATGTAAGATGGTGGGGTGTTTTCTTAATTTGCCTTTGCTGTTGATCAAAATGATGAGGAAATAAATGCTTTGATGCAGAATGTTTGCTATTACCTTGTTGTTCTTCTGACAATTTTAATTGAAAACACATTTGCAATTGCAACAGAAGTTGCTCTTATTTACAATGATGTGAAGACCTTTATTTCGAATCCAATCTCCTCTTTCAAAATAACCATAAATCATTTAAGTATTTTGGAGGTGCTGATTATGCACCTATGCTTTCTGTTCTCTTTAAAAAAAAATGTCAAATTCCAGCTGCCCAGATTTCCATTTTGTCTTCTTGTTCTGTATAAAAAGCATGGTAAATGCTACAGCTGAAAATGGTAAAGACGAGATCCGCAAATGGTCATCTGTCATTTTCCTGCACTCAACAAGCACCATGACAAGACCCACACGGCATTTAGTTTTGAGTTAATGCACATATACTCCCTGACAAATTTTAAAAAAAAAAAAAAGGAAGAAAAAGGAGAGTTTGTCCACTGGTGCTGTTTTCCAAGGAGCTGGCTCCAGCAAAGGAGGAGCAGCGCCCTCTGGCGATGAAAAAGGTGAGAATAAAAAGCTTACAGCACCGGGTATTCCCAGGCGGTCTCCCATCCAAGTACTGACCCGGCCCGACCCTGCTTAGCTTCCGAGATCGGACGAGATCGGGCGTATTCAGGGTGGTATGGCCGTAAGCGATGGAAGAGCATGCACGCACGCCATTTATAGATGGTAAAACACCAGCAAGGGTGGATGGCAAATGGTCATCTGTCATTTTCCTGCACTCAACAAGCGCCATGACAAGACCACACGGCATTTAGTTTTGAGTTAATGCACATATACTCCCTGACAAATTTAAAAAAAAAAAAAAAGGAAGAAAAAGGAGAGTTTGTCCACTGGTGCTGTTTTCCAAGGAGCTGGCTCCAGCAAAGGAGGAGCAGCACCCTCTGGCGATGAAAAAGGTGAGAATAAAAGCTTACAGCACCGGGTATTCCCAGGCGGTCTCCCATCCAAGTACTGACCCGGCCCGACCCTGCTTAGCTTCCGAGATCGGACGAGATCGGGCGTATTCAGGGTGGTATGGCCGTAAGCGATGGAAGAGCATGCACGCACGCCATTTATAGATGGTAAAACACCAGCAAGGGTGGATGGCAAATGGTCATCTGTCATTTTCCTGCACTCAACAAGCGCCATGACAAGACCCACACGGCATTTAGTTTTGAGTTAATGCACATATACTCCCTGACAAATTTAAAAAAAAAAAAAAAAAAGGAAGAAAAAGGAGAGTTTGTCCACTGGTGCTGTTTTCCAAGGAGCTGGCTCCAGCAAAGGAGGAGCAGCACCCTCTGGCGATGAAAAAGGTGAGAATAAAAAGCTTACAGCACCGGGTATTCCCAGGCGGTCTCCCATCCAAGTACTGACCCGGCCCGACCCTGCTTAGCTTCCGAGATCGGACGAGATCGGGCGTATTCAGGGTGGTATGGCCGTAAGCGATGGAAGAGCATGCACGCACGCCATTTATAGATGGTAAAACACCAGCAAGGGTGGATGGCAAATGGTCATCTGTCATTTTCCTGCACTCAACAAGCGCCATGACAAGACCCACACGGCATTTAGTTTTGAGTTAATGCACATATACTCCCTGACAAATTTAAAAAAAAAAAAAGGAAGAAAAAGGAGAGTTTGTCCACTGGTGCTGTTTTCCAAGGAGCTGGCTCCAGCAAAGGAGGAGCAGCACCCTCTGGCGACGAAAAAGGTGAGAATAAAAAGCTTACAGCACCGGGTATTCCCAGGCGGTCTCCCATCCAAGTACTGACCCGGCCCGACCCTGCTTAGCTTCCGAGATCGGACGAGATCGGGCGTATTCAGGGGGGTATGGCCGTAAGCGATGGAAGAGCATGCACGCACGCCATTTATAGATGGTAAAACACCAGCAAGGGTGGATGGCAAATGGTCATCTGTCATTTTCCTGCACTCAACAAGCACCATGACAAGACCCACACGGCATTTAGTTTTGAGTTAATGCACATATACTCACTGACAAATTTAAAAAAAAAAAAAAAAAAAGGAAGAAAAAGGAGAGTTTGTCCACTGGTGCTGTTTTCCAAGGAGCTGGCTCCAGCAAAGGAGGAGCAGCACCCTCTGGCGATGAAAAAGGTGAGAATAAAAAGCTTACAGCACCGGGTATTCCCAGGCGGTCTCCCATCCAAGTACTGACCCGGCCCGACCCTGCTTAGCTTCCGAGATCGGACGAGATCGGGCGTATTCAGGGTGGTATGGCCGTAAGCGATGGAAGAGCATGCACGCACGCCATTTATAGATGGTAAAACACCAGCAAGGGTGGATGGCAAATGGTCATCTGTCATTTTCCTGCACTCAACAAGCGCCATGACAAGACCCACACGGCATTTAGTTTTGAGTTAATGCACATATACTCACTGACAAATTTAAAAAAAAAAAAAAAAAAAAAAAGGAAGAAAAAGGAGAGTTTGTCCACTGGTGCTGTTTTCCAAGGAGCTGGCTCCAGCAAAGGAGGAGCAGCACCCTCTGGCGATGAAAAAGGTGAGAATAAAAAGCTTACAGCACCGGGTATTCCCAGGCGGTCTCCCATCCAAGTACTGACCGGCCCGACCCTGCTTAGCTTCCGAGATCGGACGAGATCGGGCGTATTCAGGGTGGTATGGCCGTAAGCGATGGAAGAGCATGCACGCACGCCATTTATAGATGGTAAAACACCAGCAAGGGTGGATGGCAAATGGTCATCTGTCATTTTCCTGCACTCAACAAGCGCCATGACAAGACCCACACGGCATTTAGTTTTGAGTTAATGCACATATACTCCCTGACAAATTTAAAAAAAAAAAAAAAAAGGAAGAAAAAGGAGAGTTTGTCCACTGGTGCTGTTTTCCAAGGAGCTGGCTCCAGCAAAGGAGGAGCAGCGCCCTCTGGCGATGAAAAAGGTGAGAATAAAAAGCTTACAGCACCGGGTATTCCCAGGCGGTCTCCCATCCAAGTACTGACCGGCCCGACCCTGCTTAGCTTCCGAGATCGGACGAGATCGGGCGTATTCAGGGTGGTATGGCCGTAAGCGATGGAAGAGCATGCACGCACGCCATTTATAGATGGTAAAACACCAGCAAGGGTGGATGGCAAATGGTCATCTGTCATTTTCCTGCACTCAACAAGCGCCATGACAAGACCCACACGGCATTTAGTTTTGAGTTAATGCACATATACTCCCTGACAAATTTAAAAAAAAAAAAAAAGGAAGAAAAAGGAGAGTTTGTCCACTGGTGCTGTTTTCCAAGGAGCTGGCTCCAGCAAAGGAGGAGCAGCACCCTCTGGCGATGAAAAAGGTGAGAATAAAAAGCTTACAGCACCGGGTATTCCCAGGCGGTCTCCCATCCAAGTACTGACACGGCCCGACCCTGCTTAGCTTCCGAGATCGGACGAGATCGGGCGTATTCAGGTTGGTATGGCCGTAAGCGATGGAAGAGCATGCACGCACGCCATTTATAGATGGTAAAACACCAGCAAGGGTGGATGGCAAATGGTCATCTGTCATTTTCCTGCACTCAACAAGCGCCATGACAAGACCCACCCGGCATTTAGTTTTGAGTTAATGCACATATACTCCCTGACAAATTTAAAAAAAAAAAAAAAGGAAGAAAAAGGAGAGTTTGTCCACTGGTGCTGTTTTCCAAGGAGCTGGCTCCAGCAAAGGAGGAGCAGCACCCTCTGGCGATGAAAAAGGTGTGAATAAAAAGCTTACAGCACCGGGTATTCCCAGGCGGTCTCCCATCCAAGTACTGACCCGGCCCGACCCTGCTTAGCTTCCGAGATCGGACGAGATCGGGCGTATTCAGGGTGGTATGGCCGTAAGCGATGGAAGAGCATGCACGCACGCCATTTATAGATGGTAAAACACCAGCAAGGGTGGATGGCAAATGGTCATCTGTCATTTTCCTGCACTCAACAAGCGCCATGACAAGACCCACACGGCATTTAGTTTTGAGTTAATGCACATATACTCACTGACAAATTTAAAAAAAAAAAAAAAAGGAAGAAAAAGGAGAGTTTGTCCACTGGTGCTGTTTTCCAAGGAGCTGGCTCCAGCAAAGGAGGAGCAGCGCCCTCTGGCGATGAAAAAGGTGAGAATAAAAAGCTTACAGCACCGGGTATTCCCAGGCGGTCTCCCATCCAAGTACTGACCCGGCCCGACCCTGCTTAGCTTCCGAGATCGGACGAGATCGGGCGTATTCAGGGTGGTATGGCCGTAAGCGATGGAAGAGCATGCACGCACGCCATTTATAGATGGTAAAACACCAGCAAGGGTGGATGGCAAATGGTCATCTGTCATTTTCCTGCACTCAACAAGCGCCATGACAAGACCCACAAGGCATTTAGTTTTGAGTTAATGCACATATACTCCCTGACAAATTTAAAAAAAAAAAAAAAGGAAGAAAAAGGAGAGTTTGTCCACTGGTGCTGTTTTCCAAGGAGCTGGCTCCAGCAAAGGAGCAGATTCACCCACAGCCGATGAAATGGGACATAATAAAAAGCTTACAGCACCGGGTATTCCCAGGCGGTCTCCCATCCAAGTACTGACCGGCCCGACCCTGCTTAGCTTCCGAGATCGGACGAGATCGGGCGTATTCAGGGTGGTATGGCCGTAAGCGATGGAAGAGCATGCACGCACGCCATTTATAGATGGTAAAACACCAGCAAGGGTGGATGGCAAATGGTCATCTGTCATTTTCCTGCACTCAACAAGCGCCATGACAAGACCCACACGGCATTTTTTTTTGAGTTAATGCACATATACTCACTGACAAATTTAAAAAAAAAAAAAAAAAAAAAGGAAGAAAAAGGAGAGTTTGTCCACTGGTGCTGTTTTCCAAGGAGCTGGCTCCAGCAAAGGAGGAGCAGCACCCTCTGGCGATGAAAAAGGTGAGAATAAAAAGCTTACAGCACCGGGTATTCCCAGGCGGTCTCCCATCCAAGTACTGACCCGGCCCGACCCTGCTTAGCTTCCGAGATCGGACGAGATCGGGCGTATTCAGGGTGGTATGGCTGTAAGCGATGGAAGAGCATGCACGCACGCCATTTATAGATGGTAAAACACCAGCAAGGGTGGATGGCAAATGGTCATCTGTCATTTTCCTGCACTCAACAAGCGCCATGACAAGACCCACACGGCATTTAGTTTTGAGTTAATGCACATATACTCACTGACAAATTTAAAAAAAAAAAAAAAAAAGGAAGAAAAAGGAGAGTTTGTCCACTGGTGCTGTTTTCCAAGGAGCTGGCTCCAGCAAAGGAGGAGCAGCGCCCTCTGGCGATGAAAAAGGTGAGAATAAAAAGCTTACAGCACCGGGTATTCCCAGGCGGTCTCCCATCCAAGTACTGACCCGGCCCTACCCTGCTTAGCTTCCGAGATCGGACGAGATCGGGCGTATTCAGGGTGGTATGGCCGTAAGCGATGGAAGAGCATGCACGCACGCCATTTATAGATGGTAAAACACCAGCAAGGGTGGATGGCAAATGGTCATCTGTCATTTTCCTGCACTCAACAAGCGCCATGACAAGACCCACCCGGCATTTAGTTTTGAGTTAATGCACATATACTCCCTGACAAATTTAAAAAAAAAAAAAAAAAAAGGAAGAAAAAGGAGAGTTTGTCCACTGGTGCTGTTTTCCAAGGAGCTGGCTCCAGCAAAGGAGGAGCAGCACCCTCTGGCAATGAAAAAGGTGAGAATAAAAAGCTTACAGCACCGGGTATTCCCAGGCGGTCTCCCATCCAAGTACTGACCCGGCCCGACCCTGCTTAGCTTCCGAGATCGGACGAGATCGGGCGTATTCAGGATGGCCGTAAGCCATGGAAGAGCATGCATGCACGCCATTTATAGATGGTAAAACACCAGCAAGGGTGGATGGCAAATGGTCATCTGTCATTTTCCTGCACTCAACAAGCGCCATGACAAGACCCACACGGCATTTAGTTTTGAGTTAATGCACATATACTCCCTGACAAATTTAAAAAAAAAAAAAAAAAAAGGAAGAAAAAGGAGAGTTTGTCCACTGGTGCTGTTTTCCAAGGAGCTGGCTCCAGCAAAGGAGGAGCAGCACCCTCTGGCGATGAAAAAGGTGAGAATAAAAAGCTTACAGCACCGGGTATTCCCAGGCGGTCTCCCATCCAAGTACTGACCCGGCCCGACCCTGCTTAGCTTCCGAGATCGGGCGTATTCAGGGTGGTATGGCCGTAAGCGATGGAAGAGCATGCACGCACGCCATTTATAGATGGTAAAACACCAGCAAGGGTGGATGGCAAATGGTCATCTGTCATTTTCCTGCACTCAACAAGCGCCATGACAAGACCCACACGGCATTTAGTTTTGAGTTAATGCACATATACTCACTGACAAATTTAAAAAAAAAAAAAAAAAAAAGGAAGAAAAAGGAGAGTTTGTCCACTGGTGCTGTTTTCCAAGGAGCTGGCTCCAGCAAAGGAGGAGCAGCACCCTCTGGCGATGAAAAAGGTGAGAATAAAAAGCTTACAGCACCGGGTATTCCCAGGCGGTCTCCCATCCAAGTACTGACCCGGCCCGACCCTGCTTAGCTTCCAAGATCGGACGAGATCGGGCGTATTCAGGGTGGTATGGCGTGGCGATGGAAAGAGCATGCATACGCCATTTATAGATGGTAAAACGCAGCAA